>NC_133618.1:494776585-495076585 GCF_048593235.1 Sminthopsis crassicaudata | reverse complement strand
GGAGAACAAGAGACCCAGACTCTCTTGGTCTCAAAGATGTGGGGAGAATGGAACGAGAACAATGTGTTTGAGCTGGTGAGGAGGGAAATTTGCTGGATCAAAAGGGGAAAAGGACCTAGTTGTTGGTTGGCCGAAGGTCTTCAGTTCTATTTCTTGACTTCCAGGCTTAGCAATCTGGTGACCAGAAGTCTTCAGAGATCAACAAAGAGGAAGGAGGGAGGGAGCACCTGGAAAACTCCACATGTAGCCCAGAGTCCATTGCTGGGAGGTGACAATGGTAAGGGGAAAGGGGGGAGCCGGAGTCCCTCCTTCCAGGACAGGGCATGGCTGAGAACCAAAGGGGTTCTTCCTCAAAACTAGTGGGGATTTGAAGGTCCAAACTAAGGCTTGAGCAACAAGAGCAAAGGAAAGACCATTTTCAAAAAATTAGTCAGGAGGAGGTGACAAGCCCATTCTGAAACAAGATGAATGGGCTTCAGTTGGTGAAAATGATTCTAATTTATAATCTGCTTCTTGCTGGCGCTCACCAATTAATTCTCTATAGATACATAAATAGGCCGCGTGTTTGTTTTCCTTCAAACGTAATAAACATTACACTCTGTCCCCTTCTTTTGTTGCCGGTTCCTGTCAAGGCATTCGTCCCTGTAGCTAATTCCTCACACCTGTCTCTGCGGCTCTGGGGAGACCGACTGAGCAGGGAGGAAGCGCCCGGCTCCAGGAAGCTTGTGGCACCCGGAGATAAATTGCTGATCAAAAAGCTGGCAGCACACGCCTGCGTCCTGCGTCTGGCCCCAGCAGAGTCTGGGAAGCAAGCAGAGCGAGAGATGCCCCTCAGAGCTTCCTGGTTACCCTCGGACCCAGGGGAGACACAGCCAGGTGGTGGAAAGGGCACAGAGCAGGCTCTGGACTCAGGCTCGGCCCCTCTCTGTACCTGAGTGACATTGCAGAAGTTGTGCCCTCTCTCGGGGCCTGAGTTTTCTCATCTGTAGAGTAAGGGGGCTGGGATATGTGACCTCTGAGATTTCTTCCAGCTCTAAATCTATGATTCCATGACCAGGTGATTTCTGAAGTCTGCCGCATTTTGAAATCCTACGATTCTCTCAGCCTAACAAAAGCACAGCTCAGAAGGGAAGGAAAGGACTCTAACAGTCCTAGTCCTAGAAGGAGAAGGGGGCTGCACCTGGGCAGACTAAGATCTCAGAATGGTATTCTGCTTTAGATTTTCCTGGATCTCGTTCGATCTTTACAACGTTAGGCAAAGGCTGTTATTATTAGCCCCATTTTCTGGATGAAAAAACTGAGGCCCTAGTTAATAGCTAGCATTTGTATAGCATCTTTGAAAAGCACTTTACATTTGTTACCTTATTTGTGGTGATCCTCACAACAACCTTGGGCCACAGGTGCTATTATTCTTCCCATTTACATGTGAAAGACTGAGGCAAACAGAGGTTAAATGACTATAGTCAGTCTCGCAGCTAATAAGTGTTTGAAGCAGAATTTGAACTGGGGTCTTCCTGACTCCAAGTTTTTAATCCTAGATGCCTATTTTTCCAGAAGGGCTTTGCTCAAGGGCACAGTTAAAAGGAAGTGGGAGAGGAAAGATTCTAAATTAGACTTTAGGATGCTAAATCCTGGGCTTTTTCTGCTTTACCACCACAGGTGTTCTGAATGCTGGGCCTGTCATACTATCCTTGACTATAGCACTCAAGGACCCAAAAATTAATTCCTCTATTCTTGGCAAAGTAGCCAATGGGCTCACATCGGGCACCTCCTCCAGAAATCCTTCTCTGACTATTTTAGCCCAAGCGATGGTTTCTTCCTCTGAAAACTCTTCATAGGGATTGAGTCCAAAGTTGGCAAAGGGCTGGTTTTGCTTCCTTCCTGTGGAGCCTCAGGGCTACAGAACAATGGACACGGAGTAATATTTAGGTCAATAATCCAAGAAGCGCTTATCAAGGACCTACCGTGTGAAAAACATTATCCTAAGGACAGGGAACAAAGAGACTAAAATGAGAAGAACACCCCAATGTTGTAGTGCTGGGTGTCTCAGTGTTGGACAGAGTGCTGGTCTTGGAGTCAGGACTCTTCTTCCTGAGTTCAAATCTGGGCTCAGACACTTACTAGCTGTGTCACCCTGAGCAAGTCACTTAACCTTGTTTGCCTCAGCTTGCTCATTTGTAAAAATGAGCTAGAGTATCTCTACCAGGAGAACCCCAAATGGTGTCACAAAGAGTTGAACATGAAACAATTCAACAACAACAACTCTCAAAGAGCATATATTCTATGTAGTGCAAAGAGAGACAAGCATAGTAGACCTAACAAAAAAAGTGCTAGATTTAAAGTTGAGATCTAAATTCAGATCCTAGCTCTGCCACTAGGTCCTTGTGTAAGTGGCAATTTCTTGGGAACTCCCTTTCTCATCTGACTTAGAATCAGGAAGAGTTGAATTTGAATCCTTAGTTAGACATTTTACTAGCTCTGTGATCCTGGGCAAGTCACTAAACTTCAGTTTCCTCATTTGTAAAATGGGAATAATAATAATTTCAGGGTTATTGTAAGACTCAAATGAGATAACGTATTAAGCAAACTTGAAAGTGCTATGTAAATACTAGTTATTATTACTACTATTATTATCATCATTATCAATTGTAAAACGAGAAGATTGGACTAGATGATCTTTAAGGTGGCTTCTAACTCTAGATTTATGATTCTACAAGGTGATCTAGGTTCAAGTTTCTGGTCTGATCAGTTATGTGATGATCATGGACAAAGAAACTTCTCTCTGAGCCTCTTAAAAATAGGGATAAAATATCAAATTCTTCACAGAGCCATCTGTGAGAAAAGTGCTTTGTTATAAAAGTAATATGGAATATTAAATTTTATTTTTTCAATGAATAAAAATATATTTTTTTCCTTCTACCTCCTTCCCTTGGGGGGGGAAAAAGAAAACAAAATCGTTGCAACAAATATGTATATTCAAGTAAAACAGATTTCCTCATTTGCTATGTCCAAAAAATGTCATATTTCTAATCCAGAATTCATCACTTTTCTGCCAGGAGGTGAGTGGCTTATTTTATCATCTCTGGAATCATAATTAGCCATTGCCTTGATCGGAGCTCTTAAGGTTTTCAAGTGCTTTGTTTTTATTGATAGGGGATTGTCAAAACCAAGGTTTTCCTGGAGCCCTACATATTGACACTTCTTCTCCACAAGATACTCTGGGAATCATAGGATTTTAGAAATTACCCAACCCAACTATTTTCTTTTTATATATGAGAAAACTAGACCTATAAAGTAATTTGCCCAAGTTCACATAGCTATGAAGTAGCAGAGGAAAACTCTGAAGCCAGGTCACTTGCCTCTCTAAATGCAGCACACTTTCCCTGCACTTCCCACTCTCTTAACAGTTTGTTCTAGTTAAATCTAGCACTCTCCCCTAGGCTCTAGTGCCTTCTCTCCTCCCCAATCTAGAGGCCTGCTCTGAGAAAAGCTCTAGATACTTGACTATTCCCCAGGGTGAATTTCCGGTCACTAATTCTCTCTTCTAGACTGAACTTTGCTGTTATAAATAAATAAATAAAAACTATAAAAAATTCTTGAAGAAAAGGGGATATATGATTGAACTTTTGGAATTATTCTCTTTGAATTATTCTGACTTTTTTGGAAACAATAGAAAAAAGTATCATTCATTAATGTATTTGTACATTCAACAAACAATTGTTTAAAAACCTACTGTGTGAAAGACATATGAACTGATGCTGAGTGAAGTGAGCAGAACCAGTAGAACATTGTACACGGTCACAGCAACATTGTAGAATAATCAACTATGATAGATTTAGTTCTTCTCAGTAATACAATGATCCAAGACAATTCCAAAAGACTTGTGGTGGAAAATGCTATCAATATTCAGAGAAAGAATCCAAAGTCTGAATGTAGATCAAAGCATACTATTTTTTACTTTTTTTTTTCTTTCTCATGGTTTTTTCCCTTTTGTTCTGACTCCTCTTTTACAAAATGCCTAATGTGGAAATATATTTAATATGAGTGTCCATGTATAACCTATAGCATATTACTTGCCATCTAGGGGAGGGGGGAGAGTAAGGGAGGGATAGAGGAAAAAAAAACTATTGTGCACAAAGCACTGAATTAGGCACAGGGGGAGACACAAAGTTTTGGTAAGACAGGGCTCCTGTCTTCATGGAGGGGGAATGATAAAAATACATAGGTACAACAAATGATATGTGATATATCATACATCATATATTATTCCAATATGATAGCATAATACAATATAATACATTCATATATTATACATACACACAAAATTTTGTATATTATATATTCATGTATTATATATGAACAAACATGTATATGCATGTATAAATATATATATATATATATATATATATTTTAGGGGAATGATACAAAAGCATAAGTATAATAAAGTATGTGTGATACATATACATATACACATAAAATCAATAAATCAAAGAAGTGCAAATAAAATCCTCTGTGAGGTCCAAGGAGGAATAACCTTGCCACCAGGCAAAACAGAAAAGGCATTGTGGAAGAAGTGACATGATTATGAGTAAAGCTTCCTAACTAATTAGTGATTATAGAAGAAGCAAATTAGTCAGTACAATTAGTTGGGATGTCTTCTGATTGGCTAAGATAGAATCTGGAATGATAGCACAAAAGAATAAGTACCCAGTACTTTGTGTAGCCAGTATGGGACAGTTTCTGGGACCATATGGTCCCCAACCATAAGGGAGTCAGATGACATGGCAAGTGTCCATTTTAGAGACCTAGACTAAGTCTGAGAACCTTAATTAAGGCTTAGTTTGGGCAACTTAAGAGCCACAGTCCAGGATAGATTTCTTTAATATGTAGTTTATACCCCAGTGGACAATGTCTGAATTTATGTCTTCTCTTTGTCTTACAAACAAATCTTAGAAACACCCTTTAGGGACTTGAAGTATTGGAAATAGGATGGGACAGGGGGATAGGAAAGGAGGAAGGTTAGCACCAGGAGCAGGGCACAAGTAGAAGGGTGTGGGATTCTGACTTCAGGTAGCTTAGGGGGCTCAAGTCTCAATGTTGGGGTTCAGAAGCCAATGAATCGGGATGATGTGGTAGAAAAAGCACAGAATTTACAGTCAGAAGACTAGACTTTAATCCTTGTATTTTTATTCACTAACTCTGAGACCTTGCATTTTTATACACTGTGTATGTAACCTTGAACAAATCTGCTTGAACAAGGCTCTTCCTGGTCTTCAATTTTCTCATCTTCTCTACAAGATGCCTCTTGATCTAAACAATTTGACAGATTTTTTTTAAAGAGCCTTCTTGTAGTTTAGAAAATGGTGAAAGCCTTGGGGGTTGAGGGCAGATCCTTGGGATTGCTTCTTTATGGAAAAGCTGATGCTATTCCCAGGCTTGAACACTTCCTGAAGACATTTGGTTGACAGTGTAGAAAGTACTCCACAGCCCTGTTAGAGAAATTTTGGGCTTCATTGAACAGAAGGGAGCAGGGAGACAAGTCCAGAAATGCCACTGTTTGTTTATGTAAGGCCAGTTTCTGGAAGCGGGGAGAATGCTGGACCGGCAGTTCTCAGACTTGGATGTTGTAATTAACCAGTTTGTTTGACTTGGAGCAAGTCATCTCGCCATGTTGCCATATGATGCCATATTTCCTAATGATCAGAGCTGTCCTGAAGTGGGCTATCTTGAAAAGTTGGGAATTCTCCATCATTGGAGGTTTCCCAATAGAGCCTGGAAGCTGGCAGGAATATTGCAGAGTCTGTTCTAATATAGGCCAAGTTCTAAGACCCCTGGAGTCTGTAGCTCTGATATTCTATAGGTCTGATCTGAGCAGCCCACTGGGGCAAGGAATTCTCCTGCTAACTGAATAAGCCAGGATCTCTGAAGAGCTTTTTACTTGGGCTGCCTCTTGGGGGAAAGAAACATGGCTCTGGGAGATCTTAGGACCACTATCATTGCCTCCATTCCTCCCTGTTGCCCTTATCATCTCCAGTTATTCTTGATCTACATTTTGCCACTGGACCTAGATGCTCTGGAAAGGAAAATGAGGCAGGTGATCTGCTCAGCTCTCCCTCATTTAAATCCAATTTACTTGCATGTCACAGCATCCCTTTCCTGACATCATGGTCCTTTTCGAGAACAAAGGCCAAATAACAATATTCAATTGGGTAGCACAGTGGCTAGTGTGCCAAGCCTGGGGTCAGGAAGATCTGAGTTCAAATATTGCCTCAGATAGTTACTAGCTATGTGACTCTGGGCAAGTCACCTATTTACCCCAGGATTTTCATGTATAAAATGAGTTGGAGAAGGAAAATGGCAAACCACTCAAAATCTTTGCCAAAAAAATCCCAAATGAGGTTACAAAAAATCAGAAATAATTAATCCATAAAACAACAAAAATTCAACATTTCTAGAGAAGAGATTCCTGGAATTGAAGCCAGAGGATCTGGATTCTGCTTTCTGATCTGCCAACTAAATCACTATATGACCTTGGGCAAGTCATTTAATTTCTTTGTACCTCAGTTTCCCCTTCAATAAAATGATGGATTCTATCAGTGAATCTATAAGACTCCATTTAACTCTAATCCTATGATCTCCCTCCTTCTTCCCCCAATCCCTGACACCCCCTCAGGCAGGCTCTTTCTGGCTAGGAATAGAAACTCACATCTGACAATTCTCTGAGGTGTTTAAATTTAATGGGCCTGCTTTTCCTTTTCTCAGCACCTGAGCAGGGCTTTCTCTCTGCTGCTCTAGGGAGCACAGGTGAATAATTCAACTCCAGTGAAGTGTTTGAAGTCCTGGGATGGGGTGGGGGACAACACCACCGCTTTCCCCCTTTCCTGATGCTCTCTACTCTTCTCACCCCAGCTAGGGCAGGGGGAGCTAATCATTAGCTTGGTCTTGTCTTGAGTGCATTTCTCTGGGGGATGGCACTTTCCTCAGAAAACCACATGTCTTTCTAGAAGCCCCTGTTCCAGTGTCTGCAGATTCCTGACCACAGGGACACCTACTGATAGTAGGAGAGGCAGGTGGTGAACTCAGCAAAAGGAAGCCCAGATGGGGAATGGGATAGGCAACCTCAGGGATCTTCCAGAGCATTCTTCCCTCCACCCAAAGTGGCTATTCCTAATCTCAGTGAGGCAAAACTCCTGGTTTATCTATTATAGGACAGCGGGATTTAGAACTGAAAGGGAGCTAGAAGACCATCTAGTTCTACTTTCTAAAAGGCCATCTAGTTCTACTTTCTCCTTTCACAGATGAGGAAACTGAGACCCAGAAAAACAGATTGAATTGCCCAAGATCCTATACCAAACTGAAAATAGGTTAGGGTAAACAGGACTTTGGGTTAGGATGCTGAAATAGATAGGAAGACAAATAAAACATTTATTAAGTACTTACTGTATTTAAGGCACTGTGATAAACATAAAGGGTACAAAAAACTCCAAACATGTCATATCCTCAAGAGGCTTATATTTTAATGGAGGAAGATGGCATGAAAAAGGGAACTCGAAAAGGTGGGATATGAAGACTGAGGAACAGGGTAGAGATGGCTAGAAGTAGCATGAAGGCTTGCTTGTGGGCAAGATGAGATGAAGCTGAATCTAAATTTAGAAGGCAGACACAGATCAGTCATGTATGTGCTTCTTCTTTCCCTCCTCACTCTAAGTGATTTCTTCTTAAACCTTAGTTTCCCTCCCTCAATCCAGCACAAAATTCCTAGTTATGGCTCTGGGCATATGGAGATTCCTATGACTTCTCGAACAAAGGACAAAATTGGGCAGAGAAAGAAAAGAAAAGAGATGAGGCTGTGCCCAGGCTTAATGAATGCTTGTAAAATGAATGATTGGAGGAAGACAATATAGTGGGATACAAAGAATGATGGATGCAGAGCCCACAGACCTAGGGACAAGACTCAACTGTCATTCATTAGCTGTTGTGATCTCAACCTCTTATTTAGTTACTTTATCCATCTGTGTTTTATTTTCCTAATCTGCAAAATGATAAGGAAGAGAGGGGAACTAGAGTGCTTCAAAGGTGTCTCCCAGCTGTGACATCCTGTCTTCTAAGAAACTTCCCTGTTTTGACATCCTCTATTTTAAAGTCCCTTCCAGCTATAATATCCTAGGTTCTAAAGGCTATTCTGACTCTGACATCCTATGTTCTAAGAACCTTCCTCTGTTCTCAGGATTCTCCCTATTCTGACATTTTGTGTGCTAAAGTCCCTTCCAGTTGTGACATCTTATGTACTAAAGAATGTTCTAGCTTTGACATCCTATGTTCTAAGAACCCTTCCAGTTATAACATCCTATATTCTAACACTCTTCCAGCTACATTCGTATATTCCATCCTATAGAACTCTGACTGTGACATCTTATGTTTTAAGGTTTCTTCCATTTTTGACATTTCATAATTCTACTTCTCTGAACCTCAGTTTTCTTCTCTGTGAAATAAGGTTAAGACTACTTACATTACTCACTTCATAAAGTTGTTGTGAGCTCTCTAAAGAATGAAGTGCTATAGGAATGTGAATCATTATATTATTTCTGGAGGTCAAGGAAGTTCAGAGCTAGAAGGGCTGGCTGTCAGCCTGATTGCTGATCAGACAGAGACTAGACAATGAAATGAGGAGGGATCCATTATAGCCTGGGTCTGTCCATCTAACTAGCCTAGCCTTGAGTAGGTTGGGGTTTGGGGAGGAGTGGTGTTGGGAGAGGAGACTATTTTGGCTTAGCTGAGGGAAACTGAGATCCTGTGCTATCCCCAATGGTTTCTAGAGCTTCCTGCCCAAATGTGTTGAGGGTGGGAGGCTAAGGTTGCTTTTGTCTCCTAGTTAAAAGAGACACTTGGCTGCCTATGCTCTCTTCCACCCACCCATCTCTCTTGTGCAAACCTCACTTATTTGTCTTCCCAGCTCCATTTACTAGAACTAGAATCTATATAGATTTATTCATCTGTCCATGTACTCTCATTATTGTGTCCCAATCCTCCCCCTCCCCACGCCTTCTCTCCCACTCTCACCCTGAAGGTTTTCACCTTCAGTCTTGGGTTCTAGGCCTATCTCTGATGTTGATTTAATCTGGGACTGTGGCAAGCCATTTCCCTTCTCTGGGCTTCCTTCAGTTTCCCTAACTGTAAAATGAAGATTGAGGAGGACCAGCTGACCTGTAAGCTCTCTGACTTTCTACTTTCTAATAATAACAGAATCATAGATTTGGAAGGGACTTTAGAGATCACCTAGTCCAACCACCTCATTATAGATGAGGAAATTGAAACTCAGAAAAGGTAAGTAGAAAGAGAACATTTGTTAAATATCTACTTTGTGCCAGTCACTGTGCTAAGCACTTTACAAGTATTATCTCATTTGATCCTCACAACAATCCTGGGAGGAAGGGCCTTTTATTATCCCCATTTTACAGATGAGGAAACCAAGGCAGAGGTTAAGGGGACTCATCCAGGATCACAGTTAGGAAGCACTGGAGACTGCATTTGAACTCAAGACCTCCCTGGCTTCAGGCCTAGTGCTTTAACTCTTTGCTCTAATTCTTTGCCCTTTACCCTGATGCCTTCCAACCCATGTTGAACTTGAATCATCGCCCAATATGATGGAAAGACTATTCTGCTAGGAGCTGGAGAGTCTGGATTAGAATTCTGACTCTGGTATCCCTTTCAGTGCAAGTCGCTGTATGTCTCTGGATGGCTACTGTACACAATTCATAACTTGGGCTTTTTAAGTGCCATATAAAATTAACTATTGTTGTTAATTTCATTACCTATAAAATTCCAGCTCTGAAAATGGTAATAAGTTGAAATATAGCTTTTAGAAAATCAACACACACTACATAAAATGAGGAATTCAGAAAAACATGAAAACTGGTATGAACCGACACAGAATGAAGCAAGCAGAGCCATGAAAACAAAGTACACAGTGACTCCAACAGGGCCACCTTCTAGGAAACTAGAATTAAGGATGCCCCTTAATTCTAGGACCTTTGTCAGTTTTTTCTCATTTATTCTGTGTTTTGTTTGTTTGCATGTGGTCTCCCCCATGAGGTTGAGAGGAGAAACCATCTTTTATCCATCTTTGCCACTCCAGTGCTTGGTATATAGTAGGTACTTAGCAAATATTTATTGACGGACTGAAATGAAAATAAATTTATAATAATAGTTGGTCTAGAAGAAAAATTGAAAAAATGTACCTCCCTCCTTTTGTTCACGAGTTGGGTAGGAATCATAGCCATGGATATTGCATATTCTATCAGACAATAACCAAATATTGGTTGTTTTGGTAGACAAATGAATCGCTATATTAAGCTTTGTAGATAGATAATTCCCCCCCTCCAGGCAATTGGGGTTAAGTGACTTGCCCAGGGTCACACAGCTAGGAAGTACTATGCAGCTGAGGCCGGGTTTGAATTCAGGTCCTCCTGACTTCAGGGCCAGCACTCTGCCACTGCACCCTCTAGCTGCTCTATAGAGAAATATTAAAAAAAAAATTTTTTTTAACAAGAAAGGACTTGTGAGGTTAATGATAATATGTATATATATATATATATATACATATATATATATATATATATATATATACATATATACATATATACACATATATATATATATATATATAATCTCATCCACACCATAGCTTTGGGAAGTAGGTATCTAAATGTCCTTATTTTTTACAGATGAGACTCCTGAGGCAGATCAGTTAAGGTATTTACACTGGTAAGTGTTTGAGGAAGGATTCAAATTCAGATATCGAGCCCAGCTCCAGCATTCTATCCTGTGCAATTTTAGCTGCGTAGCTGGGTTAGGGGAGAAAGGAGAAGCAATTCAGAAATAAGTGTGATTTAAAAGCAAAAAAGGCAGTGATCAAACTTTAAAAAATTTTATTGCACATTGCATTTTATTACCTTCATTTTCAAACATTTCTCATTTTCTTCCTTACTGAATCATCATTTGAAACAAAAAAAGACCAAAAGGGAAAAAAAATCAGTTTGACAAAACTGAGACTGCACAAATATGACAGATTATATATGGGTCTATATAACCTATACCTATAGAATCTCACCTCAGATAATGAAGTGAGATATTTTGTATAATCTTTTCTTCATGGCTAAGCTTGATCATTATAATTGTTGTGTTCCATTTTAGTATTGTTATTTATTTTTATTTACATTGTACTATAGTGACGATATGTACTGTTTTCCTGGTCTTGTTTATTTCACTTTGCATTGATTCATATACCTTTTTTACTTTTTATAATTATAATTTCTTGCAATGTAGTAATATTGTTACATTCATGTAGCACACATTGTGTTAACCACTTTCCACTTGATAGACATTTACTTCGTATTCATTTACCTGCTAAACCAAAGAATATTTTGTAAACATTTGGGCATATTTAAGACCTTTCTTTATGTGCAAACTTTTTTTTTTTTTTAATGAGAGGGTTACATTAAAATATCTTCTAGTCCTAAATTCAAGGAAAGAAAAGCTACATTTACTTATTTATTTACTTATTGCCATTTACAAATCCCTTCCTCCACAATAATCTGTTGAAGTAGGAGGTGCAAAGGTACATGTTAATTAAGTCCGATGGGAGATAGATTCAGAGTCTCATGAGTAGGGTCCCAGGCACTAGGCTGAAAGCTCTAGAACCAGCTGTCTGTCCTAGATGGTTATGTCCCCTTTCATCCTCTGTTCTAAAATTCTGTGTCCTAAGGGCTCTTCCAGCTCTGGGATTCTGTATTCCAGCATCCCCATCCTGAGGCCTTACCCAGCATCAGTGCTCTGTATTCTAGCTTCCGTTTTTCAGGATTCTTCCAGCTCTGACATTCCGATGTTCCAAGGTTCTCTCCAGCCCTAGTGTTCCACGTTCTAACACTCTGTGTTCCACGTTCTAACGCTCTGTGTTCCATGTTCTAACACTCTGTGTTCCCTGTTCTAACACTCTGTTCCACGTTCTAACACTCTGTGTTCCATGTCCTAACACTGTGTTCCATGTTCTAACACTGTGTTCCACATTCTAACACTCTGTGTTCCATGTTCTAACACGGTGTGTTCCATGTTCTAACACTGTGTTCCCTGTTCTAACACTGTTCCACGTTCTAACACTCTGTGTTCCATGTCCTAACACTGTGTTCCATGTTCTAACACTGTGTTCCACGTTCTAACACTCTGTGTTCCATGTTCTAACACGGTGTGTTCCATGTTCTAACACTGTGTTCCCTGTTCTAACACTGTTCCATGTTCTAACACTCTGTGTTCCATGTCCTAACACAGTGTTCCATGTTCTAACACTGTGTTCCACGTTCTAACACTCTGTGTTCCATGTTCTAACACTGTGTTCCCTGTTCTAACACTGTTCCACGTTCTAACACTCTGTGTTCCATGTCCTAACACTGTGTTCCATGTTCTAACACTGTGTTCCACGTTCTAACACTCTGTGTTCCATGTTCTAACACGGTGTGTTCCATGTTCTAACACTGTGTTCCCTGTTCTAACACTGTTCCATGTTCTAACACTCTGTGTTCCATGTCCTAACACAGTGTTCCATGTTCTAACACTGTGTTCCACGTTCTAACACTCTGTGTTCCATGTTCTAACACAGTGTGTTCCATGTTCTAACACAGTGTGTTCCATGTTCTAACACTGTGTTCCATGTTCTAACACTGTGTTCCATGTTCTAATACTGTGTTCCACGTTCTAACACTCTGTGTTCCCCATTCTAACACTCTATGTTCCCGTTCTAACACTTTGTGTTCTACGTTCTAACGCTCTGTGTTCCATGTTCTAAGGCTCTGTGTTCCACTTCTAATACTGTATTCCCCATTCTAACGCTCTGTGTTCCCCGTTCTAACATTCTGTGTTCCCATTCTAACACTTTGTGTTCCATGTTCTAAATACTGTGTGTTCCATGTTCTAACACTGTGTATTCCACGTTCTAACGCTCTGTGTTCCACTTCTAATACTGTTCCCTGTTCTAACACTCTGTGTTCCCCATTCTAACACTGTGTTCCACGTTCTAACGCTCTGTGTTCCCTTTCTAACACTTTGTGTTCCATGTTCTAATACTGTGTGTTCCATGTTCTAACGCTCTGTGTTCCACGTTCTAACGCTCTGTGTTCCATGTTCTAAGGCTCTGTGTTCCACTTCTAATACTGTATTCCCCATTCTAACGCTCTGTATTCCCCATTCTAATGCTGTGTTCCCCATTCTAACATTCTGTGTTCCCATTCTAACACTTTGTGTTCCACGTTCTAACACTCTGTGTTCCCATTCTAACACTTTGTGTTCCATGTTCTAAACACTGTGTGTTCCATGTTCTAACACTGTGTGTTCCACGTTCTAACGCTCTGTGTTCCACTTCTAATACTGTTCCCTGTTCTAACACTCTGTGTTCCCCATTCTAACACTGTGTTCCACGTTCTAACACTCTGTGTTCCCTTTCTAACACTTTGTGTTCCATGTTCTAATACTGTGTGTTCCATGTTCTAATGCTCTGTGTTCCACGTTCTAACGCTCTGTGTACCATGTTCTAAGGCTCTGTGTTCCACTTCTAATACTGTATTCCCCATTCTAACACTCTGTATTCCCCATTCTAACGCTGTGTTCCCCATTCTAACATTCTGTGTTCCCATTCTAACACTTTGTGTTCCACGTTCTAACACTCTGTGTTCCCCATTCTAACACTGTGTTCCACGTTCTAACACTCTGTGTTCCCTTTCTAACACTTTGTGTTCCATGTTCTAATACTGTGTGTTCCATGTTCTAACGCTCTGTGTTCCACGTTCTAACGCTCTGTGTTCCATGTTCTAAGGCTCTGTGTTCCACTTCTAATACTGTATTCCCCATTCTAACGCTCTGTATTCCCCATTCTAACGCTGTGTTCCCCATTCTAACATTCTGTGTTCCCATTCTAACACTTTGTGTTCCACGTTCTAACACTCTGTGTTCCCATTCTAACACTTTGTGTTCCATGTTCTAAACACTGTGTGTTCCATGTTCTAACACTGTGTGTTCCACGTTCTAACGCTCTGTGTTCCACTTCTAATACTGTTCCCTGTTCTAACACTCTGTGTTCCCCATTCTAACACTCTGTGTTCCACGTTCTAAGGCTCTGTGTTCCACGTTCTAATACTCTGTATTCCACGTTCTAACACTTTGTGTTCCACGTTCTAACATTCTGTGTTCCCATTCTAACACTTTGTGTTCCACGTTCTAACACTCTGTGTTCCCATTCTAACACTTTGTGTTCCATGTTCTAAACACTGTGTGTTCCATGTTCTAACACTGTGTGTTCCACGTTCTAACGCTCTGTGTTCCACTTCTAATACTGTTCCCTGTTCTAACACTCTGTGTTCCCCATTCTAACACTCTGTGTTCCACGTTCTAAGGCTCTGTGTTCCACGTTCTAACGCTCTGTGTTCCACGTTCTAATACTCTGTATTCCACGTTCTAACACTCTGTGTTCCACGTTCTAAGGCTCTGTGTTCCACATTCTAATACTCTGTATTCCACGTTCTAACACTTTGTGTTCCACGTTCTAACATTCTGTGTTCCCATTCTAACACTTTGTGTTCCACGTTCTAACACTCTGTGTTCCCATTCTAACACTTTGTGTTCCATGTTCTAAACACTGTGTGTTCCATGTTCTAACACTGTGTGTTCCACGTTCTAACGCTCTGTGTTCCACTTCTAATACTGTTCCCTGTTCTAACACTCTGTGTTCCCCATTCTAACACTCTGTGTTCCACGTTCTAAGGCTCTGTGTTCCACGTTCTAACGCTCTGTGTTCCACGTTCTAATACTCTGTATTCCACGTTCTAACACTTTGTGTTCCACGTTCTAACGCTCTGTGTACCATGTTCTAAGGCTCTGTGTTCCACTTCTAATACTGTATTCCCCATTCTAACGCTCTGTATTCCCCATTCTAACGCTGTGTTCCCCATTCTAACATTCTGTGTTCCCATTCTAACACTTTGTGTTCCACGTTCTAACACTCTGTGTTCCCCATTCTAACACTGTGTTCCACGTTCTAACACTCTGTGTTCCCTTTCTAACACTTTGTGTTCCATGTTCTAATACTGTGTGTTCCATGTTCTAACGCTCTGTGTTCCACGTTCTAACGCTCTGTGTTCCATGTTCTAAGGCTCTGTGTTCCACTTCTAATACTGTATTCCCCATTCTAACGCTCTGTATTCCCCATTCTAACGCTGTGTTCCCCATTCTAACATTCTGTGTTCCCATTCTAACACTTTGTGTTCCACGTTCTAACACTCTGTGTTCCCATTCTAACACTTTGTGTTCCATGTTCTAAACACTGTGTGTTCCATGTTCTAACACTGTGTGTTCCACGTTCTAACGCTCTGTGTTCCACTTCTAATACTGTTCCCTGTTCTAACACTCTGTGTTCCCCATTCTAACACTCTGTGTTCCACGTTCTAAGGCTCTGTGTTCCACGTTCTAACGCTCTGTGTTCCACGTTCTAATACTCTGTATTCCACGTTCTAACACTTTGTGTTCCACGTTCTAACACTCTGTGTTCCACGTTCTAACGCTCTGGTTCCATGTTCTAACACTCTTGTGTTCCACGTTCTAATACTCTGTATTCCACTTCTAATACTGTGTTCCTCGTTCTAACGCTCTGTATTCCCCCTTCTAACACTGTGTTCCAGAGACTGTCCCAGCTCTAATGTGCTGTGTTCTGTGTCCCAAAAATGTCCCAGCGGCTCTCAGAGCTCTAATGTTCCGTATTCTAACACGCCGCGGTTCCAAGGTTCTCCCAGCCCTAGTGTTCCACGTTCTAACACTGTGTTCCAGAGTCTGTCCCAGCTCTAATGTGCTGTGTCCCAACAAAGTTCCAAGGGCTCCAACACCCCGTTCCAAGGGCTCTCCCGGCTCTCGTTCTGTTTTCTAACATTCAGTGATCCGGGGGCTCCCGCAGCTCAGGCGTTGGATGATCTTAATTCCAGCCCCGCCCCCAGTTGCTGTTCTGAGCCCCCGTCTCCGGCTCCGCCTCGGCCTTCTCCGCTCCCGCCCGGCTCCCTCCCCGCAGCTCCGTGACGGGCCCGCTCTCCCAGTGAGGAGGCTGCTAATTGCTTCTCCCGGGAGGAGCCGCTGACTCCGCGGGGAGGAGGCGGAGGGAGGCTAGGAGCGTCTCCGAGCAGGCGGATGCCCCTCTGACCTGCAGGGGGCGCCTTGGGGCCACGAGGGCGGCCCGGATGGGGAGCGGTGGACGCCCAGTTCCCAGGACCTTGGGGGTTCTGCGGCGAGAGGGTGGGGGGCTGGGGAGTTTATTGGGAGGGGAACAGGGGATTCATTTGCAAATGGGCCGGGGCGCTGAGGTCTCTAGCGCCTCGCCTCGCGGCCCGGCTAAGCTCGGAGGTGTCTTAGCTGTTCATGTCTCGGCCCCTCCGTCTGCGCCGTTTTACAAATGTGCTTGTGGAGATGAAAGGCGCCGGGAAAAGCTACTCCCGATCAACTTGGGAAAGCTTTTAACTTTCAACTCCTACAGACAAAGGCAACGCGGGGGGGCGGCGGGCGGCGGAGGGAGAGGGGCTCGGGAGGGCGAGGAGAGGTTGGGAACCGGGAGGGAGGCGACGGAGATCTGAGAGAGGGATGGGGAGACAGTGAGGGGGAGGGGGAGAGAGGGGGAGAGGGGAAAGGAGGGATGAGAAAAAGGAGGGAGGAAGGGAGATGAGAGGAAATGAGAAAAAGAGGAAGGAGGGAGAGAGATGGAATAAAAAAAGGGGGGTAGTGATGAGATAGAGGGAAAGGCCGAGATCCGAGAGGGACAGGGAAACGGAGACACAGCAAGAGGCACCGAGGCAGCCGCTGGAGAAGGGTATCCACGGGTCCGGGAGCAAGTGAAGAAAGGAGAGCAACAGGGGAGGGGAGAGGGAGGATTGAAAAAGAGAACTGTGGTCCAAGCAACCAGAGGGAGAGAGAGGGAGAGAGAGACAGAGACAGACAGAGATTGACAATGACAGAGACAAGGAGGATGGAGACAGAGACAGAGAGGAGAGGGAGAGAATGACAGAGAGAGGACAGAGACAGAGGCAGATAAAAAGACAGGAGAGAGGGAGGCAGAGACAGTGACAGACAGAGAAGAGAAAGAAAGACCGAGAGAGAGGAGAAAGAGGCAGACACACAGAGGGAACCGAGAGAGCACCTAAATAAACGATCGTAGGGGATGGGGGTGGGGGTGGGGTTGGGGAGAAAGACCCAGAGGTACTGAGACGTCAGTTATAGAAAATTGCACAAGGAAGTTTGTGGGGGTTGGGAGGAAGAAGAAAACGAGGGAGGGGGAGGGCCAGCGGAGTCTGGAACTGCGGGGCCCTGCAAGCATAAAGAGTCGGGCTAAGAATAGAGAAAAGCAGGGAGGAGAAAGACTGACAGAAGGAGGGGAAATACAAAGAGAAGGGCGGGAGAGATCAATGAAAAGGAATGAGCCCATCGGGGCTCTGGGGGTGGGGATGGGGACGAGATAGAGCCTCAGGGACAGAGAATTCACTTGCGAAAAAACCGCATGGGGAGTGTGTTTGGGAGCTTTTTAAAGGCCAAGGTAAGGGAAGGGTAATTTTCTTCCCTGGGGGGGGAGAGTGGCACAACAAGGGGTGATAAATTGGCTTAAAATTTAGGAGACAAGGCAGGAGAGGATTTTCTGGGTCAGGAAATCTAGATTCAAGCTCTGATACAGCACTCAGCTTATGTCACCTTGAGAGAGTTATTTCCTTTTTGTATGCCTCAGTTTTCCTATCTGCAAAATAGGTTAACACACTATCTCTCAAGACAATTATTAGAATTAAATGAGAAGATAAAATATTATTTAAATGTTCGTAATTCTTATTTAGGCAGCTAGGTGGCGCAATAAACAGAGCACGGGGCCTGGAGTAAGGAAGACCTGAGTTCAAATGCAGTTTCACACACTCACTAGCTGTATGGCAGCGGGCCAATCACTTAGCCATCTTTGCTTCAGTTTCCTCATCTGTAAAATGAGCTGAAAAAGGAAATGTCAAACAATTCCAAGAAAACCTCAAATGGAATCATGAAAAGTCAGAAATGACTGAACAATAATGAAAATTCTTATTTCCCCAGCACCTGCTGTGTATGATTGTTATGGGCAGACAAAAATCCCTTTTCCTTCTAGGGACTCTCCACAGGGAGCCTAGGCTGAGGATTCATTTCCACCGTCACACAGACTGGGCCTAGGACTAGGACAGGAAAAAGTGAGCCTAGTGGAAACGAAATCAATCTTCAGGCCTTGTAGTCTAGATGTCTCCCAGACCTTGGTATCTACCAGCGTGGAAGGTTGTAAAGAGAGGTGACTATTGAATGATTGGTGGATTTCTGGTTATTCTCTATGTACTTCAAGCATTATGGCATTACAGCAAAGGTTGTGAGTGGCTAAGGGGCCAGCCCTACTTGTGATTTCAAACAGTTGATAATCCTTCACACTTATTTCTATGGCACTTTGTAGTTATAAAGTGCTTCCAAACACATTATTATCTCATTGGTTCTTTAAAATACCTCAATGACATTGGCAGGAGAGAGAATATTATCTTTGGATTGCAAATAAAACAGATTTACATAGGTGGAATCCTTGTTGCTTAGCACTGGGATTGTACACAGTAAGCATTCAATAAATACTTTTGGAAGGATTAAAGGAATAAATGAATGTTGATGTATAGGAAGACTACATGATATAAAGAGTACTTATTCCGAGTCAGAAGACCTAGGTTTAAATTCTCAGCTTTGCCAGCTGGATTATTATAGGTAAATCCCTTAACCTTCCTGATCCTGCTTTCTTAATGCTTAAACAACTCATAGGCTTGTTTATTCCTCTACCTTTTCTCTTGAATGGGGGCAGGAATTGCCACTAGGGACCATATAGATCCCTCCTATATAGTGTTTAGGACTTTCATAGTCCTTCCGACTCCCAACCCTGATTCTTGATGGGGCTAGATCAACAGGGATATGGGGGTTTCTTTCTGAGGTTTCTTCATCTGTGCTCTAAGACCACAGGGAAAAGGATTACCCTTTAGCAGTCTATTCTCTGTAACACTAATATCCTAATTCAGGGAAGAGCCCTTCTCTCATAGAATGGGAGGATGTAGACTTTCCTATCAACTACTAGAAGATATCTGATGCTTTGGGACATAGAAGATTCTTCTGTTCTAGGTTTTCTGTTCTGTTCCCATGGCACTTCCCCACCCCATTAGATTGCCCTGTCCTAGAGGCCGGACTTGCAGGCTCCTCTCTTTTACTCCCACCTTGTCCCCCTATATACTTTCCTTAACAGTTCAGGAAAATGGATCACCTTAAAAAGGCAAGCTGGAGGAATCAAGGGGATACCTAAGTTTTCTTCTTTGACCCTGGATCTCCAGGAGATACACTGAGTTCCCAGTATCACAAAGTCTGAAGTACAAGAGCCAGGTGAAGCCTGACTTTTGCCTAAGAAGATCTGTGTTCTAATTCTGGCTTGCCATCAACTAACATCTTTTATGAGCTTGGCCAAGTGTCTTCTACTTTCTGGCTTCTTAGTTCCACTTAATTTAGTGAGATAGACTAGAATCTAGCTCACTGGATCATCTATAAAGTCCTTTCCAGTTCTAAATTCTATAAGAAACAGAAGCTCTGGGGTCAGTATCATTCTCCTTCCAGTTTGCCACTCCAACCTGTCTGTGTATTCTCACAGTCTCCAGCAGAGGCTGGTGGAGGAAGGTATCTGTCCCTTACACACATCCCCCCTAGTCAGACACTCACTCTCTCTCTCTCTCTCTCTCTCTCTCTCTCTCTCTCTCTCTCTCTCTCCACACACACACACACACACACACACACACACACACACACACACACTCTCTCTCTCTCTCTCTCTCTCTCTCTCTCTCTCTCTCTCTCTCTCTCTCTCTCTCTCTCTCTCTGTCCGTCCCTCCCTCTCTCCCTCCGTATTCTCTGTGCGGCCGGCATTCGGCTCCGGAGTCTGGCTGGAGCCTCCTCCTCCTCCTCCCATCTGGAGATCCCATGTGCCAGGCTGTGCCTCTGCTCCCAGCCCTCCTGCCGGGTTCTGTTTCCCAGGGCACAGAGCTCCCTGGCCCCTAGTTGCTGCGAGCCAGGCCGGGACTGGAGGGGGGATCCCTAAGCGCCTCCGCGGCCCTGGATAATCCGAAGGGAGAGTAGAACTCGTGCGTTGCAGAACTGGGGGAGTCCCGAGGTCTCTCACCCGAGGTAGGAGCTGCAGCACTTCGGGGCTCCCCCAGGGAAAAGGGGGGATGGGACGGGACGGGGTGGGACGGGGCGGGCACCAGAGCCTGGAAGGCAAAAGATGGTAAAGGCAGGGTTTGGGGCGCAGAGGGAGCTGGTGGTCTGTGTAGCCACCTCCTGGCAGGGGGAGGGGCTCGGAGCACCGCTTTCCGGGTCTATCTCCCCGCATCTAACCTCCCTCCCCCTGAGATCCGAAGGCAAGGGGAGCCTCCTGCCATTTGTTCCCCCACCTCCTTCTTGCTTTGCCCTCCTGAATTAGTGGGGAGGGAGTTTTCTCGGTTCAAACTTTCCCCTGCTCCTTTGCTCCCCGTTTCCCGGAGAGCGCAAAGCAGACCTGGGGCTTATCAGTCTCCGCCTGGTCCTCTTCCTCCTCCTCCTTCTCCCGGTCGGGAACACGCTTTCTCAGCCCACCTCCGAAAGAGAAGCGGACGGAGACGCGTGCTCCCTAATTGCAGAGACCGGACGGACGCAGCCCAGCTGCCTTGGGGCGCTGCACAGCTGGGGGCGGGAGAGCGAAGCATCCCGGAACCCGATGGGAGGGGATGCATCCCCAGCCAGGGCAGGAGGGAATGGCTATTCAAAGGACTCCTTGGCTGGGAACCCGTTGCCTTTTCGGGGTGTGTGTGGTGGCGAGTGGGGGATTGGGGGTGGTGGTTGCACCGAGCTACCTGGGGCTCCGGGTCTCCGGGCCATGGGGAACCCTCCCAGAGGCGGGGTTGGGTGACAGCCAGCGCAGGGGCTAGATGTTCCCAGGAAATACTGGGCGTGTGCGTGTGCGTGTGTGTGTGTGTGTGTGTGTGTGTTATTGTGTTTTGCCCTGTGGGACTGGAAGCAATATTAACAGCCACAGCTCTGCAACGCTGCAATCGCCAGCTCCCTGGGCCCTGCCTGCACTCTGCCAGCTCAGCCCGCTCCCACTCCACGCCCCCGCCCATCACACCCCAAGTCTAGGCTGGCCAGGACGCCCTCATACTAAGCCTGAAGCTGCCCCCCTGAAGGACGCCTCCAGAGGCCCCGTACTGCCCCTCTCCTGCAGGGCTGCCCCACGTCTGTTCTTAGCTTATTTGACCCACAGACAAAACTCTTGGATCTGGGGAAATAGACTATGACGGGGGGGCTGCAGCTGGGGCAGAAGCTGGGGCTGTAGGCACAAGGAGGGAGACTTTCTATAGGCTGTTCTGGGGGAAGCTGCTAATATAAAGCAATGAATGGCGCTGTGGCCTTTCCTGGGAGGAAAGGAAGGAATTGTTAGAGAACTTCTTGGTCTCTCCCCTCCCTATTAATCCTTCCAGGATTGGGGACACTCAGGGACTGCAGACATGTGGAGTGAGGAAATGTCTACCATAGAGGGGCCTAAGGTCAGACTTTAAACAGGCCTAAAGTTCTTCTCAGTGGTTTGACTAGATTGTACTCCCTACCTGTAGGGAGGGTAGCTGGCCCTTTGACTTGGAGTCAGTTTTGCCCTGCAGGGGTCAGAGTCAAGTGAAGAGGGAAAAAAATCAGAATACAGAAAGGGACAGATCAAGAGCCACAAAAATCCTGATGAGTTGGTGCCAGGTTGGTACTAAACTCAACTCCCTGGAACGTAGAGAAGTCCTGAGGATATGAATGTTTCCCCTGTGGGGTTCCACCCAGCCTCACTAGGGTCATTCTCCAGTACATCTGGAGATGCTGAGCTTTTCTACCATGGGAAGGAAGCCTCATAGGATTCCCAACCTTCCAAAGCCTGCTTGCCTGCCTCTGAATTCTTGATCCTGAAACCACTGAGTCAACCTCTGTCTTTTGTATCTCACTTCCAGAAATCCCTCTATCCCCACCCTTATCATAACTCCACTTATCATTAGTCTCCCTCCATCCCCCACTATAATTAACATTCTTCTCTGTTCGCAACTATCTCTTGCCCCATATTTATAACTAATCCCCTAATATTCCTGCTTACCCTTTCTTTACCAGTAACTGCCACTTTTTGTGGTTGTGGTCCCATTATATCCCCCCCCCCTATTTCATTTATATCTTACTCCTCAAACATGGATCAGCTTTTTGCCATACTTTTTCTCCTTTCACTTAGCTACTGCTCCGAGTCTCTATTGCACTCTTTCCTCCTCTCATGTGGAATTTCCCTGCAGACTCTTCAATTCGTCCTGCTTTGGGGAGCAGGAGGACTCATTGCCCTTAGTAATGTGAAAGAAAGTCCATTAGAGAAGTTCAAACGCTGGCCCCCAGGGGCCTCTTAGGATCAGGAGCTGGGGCCTGGGCCATTGAGCTGAGTGTGAAAAGCAGGGACAGATCCTCTATCAGCAGCCTGGGCTTGGCTGCTTGCCCACCAACTACAGACGTGGGCCAAGCAGCTTCAGCACCTTCCTGCAGGCTGGCCTCAAATTTAATCCTCTCACCTGGCATCCTGAACTGGTGGCGTCCATGATGGGTTTTAGAAGTTTAGAGTTGGAAGGTGAGAGATCATCTAATCGAATTCCCTTCTGCTAAACAGGAGGAAATAAACTCAGAGAGGGGAATATGACTTCCAAGGTCACACAGATCATAATTGAGAGTGCTAGCTTTTGAATACAGGACCACCTAGCCTGGATTCATTGCTCTTTCATATCACAGGGAGAAACCTGACAAAAATACCTGTGGCTAGCAGATTTCAAACTAAAGCCCCATTCCTGATTCTTGTATCAGGTTCAGTAATTCTCTCTTAAATAGATTTAATAAGGGAATTTTTTTTCCCCTCCACATGGAGGAATTGCAGGAGAAGAAATTTGAGTTCAACACAAAGCATAACCTGGCTCTAGTTAGCCGGCAGTTGGACAGTGATGGATGGAGAGATTGGGATAATTGTCTGAAGCAGTTAAGTGGTGCAGTGGAGAGAGTGTCTGGGCACAGAGATAGGAAGATCTGAGTTCAGATCCAGTTTCAGAAGCATACGGTGTGACCCTGGACAATGTGGATAATAACAGTGCCTGGCACACAGTAACTGGTGCTTAATAAATACTTTTATCCTTCCTGGGATGGAATGGAAATTGCCAAGTTGGTTATGTGTGGTGTATGTTTGGTGTGGTTGGTGCTTAGCTCTATAAAAGGATCATTGTGTCCAAGAGCTGGAAGAAACCTTAGAGCTCATCCAGTCTCGCACCTCTCCCACCCCTATTTTCAGTCAAGAAAATTGCTGCTTAAAGGTCTCACACAGATAATGAATGTCAGAACTGGGACTCAAACCTACCACCCTTTGACTCTTCTTTCCACTCAACCATACTATGTGGAGACAGGGGACTGGAAGAAATGATTTCCAGACCCCCTTGAGATGCTAGCTGACTCTTGGCAAGACTTTCTTCCTTCCTCCCACCAGTTCTGGTTGGAAGACCTGAGATGGGGAGATGCTGGGAGAGGCCCACTTTACCCAGATGGAAAAGAAGAGTTAGCAAAGTTTAGAGAGCTGCTTTGTTTACCACATGGGCAAGGGGAGTTGGCCAATTAAATCATTTTCCTTTCTCTTTCTGATGTTTTTTCCCCCCTGATCAGGAAGCTCCTTTCGGAAATGCAGCCTCAGGTATTCTGAGAGTCACTGATTCCTGTTTATATAACTCGGGCAGCAGCAGACACAGAGCTGGGGCCAGGGAGAGGGGGATTGATGATGGAGTTGGGCGGGCAGGTGCTTGCTGAGAGCATAGTTCCACCAGGATGCCAGCCTTGGGGCATCAAAGCTCTCTGACAGCTGGGGAGTCAGAGAAAGCTGATTTGGGGCTTTGAAGGGGAAGTAGGAAGCAGGAAGCAAGGAGCAGATCTGAGCAGAAAATTTTCACTAGCTCAGTCCATTGACCTCTGCCACTTCCAGTAAGGTGTAGTACTTGACTCTGACACAAATGTTCACATACAACTAGGCTACCTGGAACATCTTCAAGATAGTCCCTTTCATTTCTGGGTCTTGTTGTTTTCCTGAGAAAGGTTAGAGCTTTCTCATCAGAGGGTTACAGGTAAAGCTTCTAGGCCTCAGTTTTCTAATCTGCACAATGGACCTAATCACTTAGTCTAAGAAGGATGATGGGGGGAGGTGAAGTGAAAAGAGATTTACATCATCCCCTGGGTTTAAAGATCTTCCATAGAAAGGAGAGAGTATGCCGCCTTCTTCTTAGAAAATTACTGGGGGTCTATGAGGGAAGCCTATTAAATATAGTTGTTTTTTCCTCAGGATAAGGAAAGGGAAGAAGGAAGTAAAGGTGGGGAGAGAGATAGATAGATCTATAGAGAAATAGAGAGGTGGATAGAGAAAGAGAAACAGAGGCAAAAAGACAAGAGAAAAGGCATTGAGGTAATGTGATCTTGAACAGTCAACCTGTTCCTCAATTTCCTCAACTGTAAAATGGGGATGAAAATCCTACTTATTTTTCAGGATTGTTGTAAGGATCAATGAGATAATATTTATAAAATGTTTAGCCTACTGCCTGACACATATTAGGCATTATATAAATGCGAGCCATTGTTCTTATTACAGACACAGATTCAGAACAGATAGATAGAAGCAGTGAGTGAAAGGGAAGAAAAAGGAAGGAAGGAGGGAAGGAAAAGAATAAAGGATGGTCTCCGGTAGCATCTTTGTATCCATCGCTAAGCTTTGCAATTCAGTATTAGTGGAATTTAATGGACTTTTCTTGTGTTCCTTTTCTGTATATGTGGATTTCTTTGGCTGGTGAGAACAAGACAGCCCATGTCCTGTTTGTCTATTGCCTAGAATCCCAAATCGCCCGTTATCCAAAATGCCCTCCAAGGCACAACTCACCCCTATAATAGTTACAAATCCCTTTCCTCCTAACAACCTGAAAGCTATGTAATTCCAGCTTTATTATCTTCTTTTTTCAGGGGCAGGAGAAAATTGGGAGTTATGGGTGAGAGTCCTGGCTCTGCTGTTTATTGCCACTATAACCTTGGGCAAATTATTTCACCTATTTTGGTTTCTCCATCTGTAAAATGAGGGGCTGGATTAGCTGATTTCTAAGATCTCTCTCAGCTCCCCAATTCTATACCTCAGTTTCTCTATCTGTAAAATGGACTATCTTATTTCTGAGATCCCTCTCAGCTTCCTAATTCTATACCCATCTCTCTGCCCAAGTCCTTTTCTGTGCCATGTATTCTCCATTCCTGGAATGTGAAGGCCTCATTCCCAGCATGGATCATTGCAGTAACTGGGGAACCATCATGGTGCTACAGGGAGAAGATCTAGGAGTAAGTTATGCCTTTAAGAGGGGCATTTAGGTGTCAGAGTAGATAGAGCACTGAACTTGGAGTCATCTTCCTTTATTCAAATCTGTACTCAGATAACTAGCTATGTGATTCTGGACAACTCATTTCACCCTATTTGCCTCAGTTTCCTTATCTGTAAAATGAGCTGGAGAAGGAAATGGCCAACTACTCCAGGATATTTGCCAAGAAAATTCCAAATGGGGTCATGAAGACTCAGACACAGCTGAAAAACAATAAAATGCCTTTGTGAAACCCCAGATCTATTTCCTTTCCTTCCCCTCTCCAATCCTGCTTTGTACCCATTCTTTCTTTTCTCTTGCCAGCCCTTCTTTCATCTTCTTTCCTGTTTTCCCATTATTTTCTTCTTCTCCCTTCCTCCTTCTCTCTTTCTCCCCCCTTTCTTCTGTATCTAGGGATACCAGATACCAGATAGGGATCCAGGGCTTCCAGCTTAAAGGCATGCCCAACTGCCTTTTTAGGATTCAACTTTGGCTCATCCCTCAGATGTAACCCGCCAGAGATATGGGGGGCTCCTGGAAGAAGTGATCCAGCCTGACAAGAGAGATGTCATTTATGAAGAGATGGCTTAATTCCTGGTGCTTCCCCCCTCCTGTCTTTAGGTCTGGGGAGTGGAAATGAATACGACTAGGAGAACTGTTTCCCAGTCTACCCTGTGCTACTGCTTCCAAACTTGGGTAGAAGGGTCTATGGTGTCTGACAACAAGGTCTCAAATCACTGAATTCTGTTCAAAGAGCCAGGGTTCCTCTCCCCTGCTAATCCCAGCCCACATATTGGTATAAGCATCCAGAACTCTTCAGCATTTCCTACAAGCAGCCTGTCTATTCCTCCACCCTCTCACCCTCAGGTGGAGCTGCTGATGCGTGGAGGCTGGACACGGGTCATTTGTCTTCCTTAATGAACTTGGCTAATGAGCAGTAGAGCAGTCAGATCCCCAGCCTTAGTAGGCCTTGAGCCTCTAGGGGAGATGGGTGATGAGGGGGCAGCCCAGGTCCCTGTTGGGGTCTGAGTGAGCCTGCTTGGGCTCTTTGAAGAAACCTTTTTGGGGATAAGACTTTTAATTAAGAGGGGAACTCTTCATCTGAAAATAATGCAAAAGAAAAATCATAGAATGCCTGAGATGTTAAACATCAATAGTCATAAGATTCTAGATTTGGAGCTGGGAGAGGGACTTCAGAGGTCAAGTCTAGCCCTACCATTTTATAGATGAGAAAACTGAGGTCAAGGGAAGTCATGTGACTTGCCCAACTTTAACAAGTAGGAAATCAAGTGGCATTTGAACTTAGGTCATCTGACTCCCAAGTCTCTTTTTACTGTCACCTACTCCTTTTATAAATGGAGAAATGAAGGTTCGGAAACAGAAGAGGTTTCCCATTTACCCGATTCAGTCAAAAAAATTGTACTAAAAGAAACATAGCTATGATGTCCTCCCTCATTTTATAGCCTTAGGCAGGCAGATGAGCTCTCTTTTTGCACAATCTTTACTCATCTAATTCCACCCCCCCCCCAAACCCTGACGCTCCATTTGTCTTTCTATTTCTTCTGTCTTCTCTGATGGAGCCCATGTGGGCTACCCATGCTATCCATGCTTCCATATGCTTTGCCTCCTCATATCAGGCAGTCTCCTAAATCCTTCAATAAGTGGCTAGCTTTCATACTCTTGCCCCTTGGTTTAGGATCTCAATGTACCAAACACTGAGGTACAGACGACTCCCTCCAATTTTATTAGCTTACTAAGACAGTTTGGGACAGAACAGGTATCAAAGGCACAGGAGCATCATATTTATAGCTCCAAGGAACCTTAGAGATCATCTAACCAATTCCTCATTTCACAGCTGAGGGAGCTAAAGATCAGAATACAACTTAGCCAGCTTCACCTAGGTAGCAGTTAGAATTCAAACCCAAGTCCTCCGAGGGCTCTGAATTAATTGTTTGTTTGTTACTTTATTCCATCATGAACACACAATCTTTTGGTTTTCTACCCAGTGTTTCCTGTTTACCTGTTTCAGGATGGGGGTAGCCCCAGGTTTTGGAGGGTAGAGGGTAGGCAAAAAGAGATCTCAAATGCTTGCGATAAAATAAAGTACATTTTTCTAGGTTCTTCCTAGTACTTTTTTTTTTTTACTGAATTAGGGGAAAATGGGCAACCTCTTCTACTTTCTGAATCTTAGTTTATCCATAGGGTGAAGTGGGAAGTGAGTCCTGTCGGTGTCTCTGACTTACTATGTGACCTTGATCCCTTCGCTGGTCCTTTGTTTTTCCATTTATAATGTAGAGGATTGGAGGAGATGTCTTACAAGGGACCTCTTCCAACTGTAACATTCTATGGGTTATGCTTTGAGGGCCCTCCCAACTCTGACATTCTGTCACTATGGAGAAGTTCTGTAGGAAGAGAGACTGGACAAATTGGTGGCATTCGTAGGCTGTGAGATGCCAGAAATGCTGCCTGCTGCTAGGTTAAAAACAATCACAAATTAGGAAAAATGCTTTGGGAAATTGCATCGCAGAGAGTGAGAAAAAGAGGGAAGAGGAGGTTTAGAGAGTGGAAGGGAGAGGAAAGAGATTCCCCTTGCCAGCAATGGCTCCCCATGACTTCCCACATTAAATCTATTCCTACTTTCTAACTTAATCTCCCACTGCTTTTAACACATATCCTCTGCTGTAGCCATTCATTCTGCAAACATTTATTAAGTATCCACGGTATGCAGAGCATTGCTCCATCCAGGTCAGTATGCTCCCAGAGTCACTCCCATCCTCTCACCTTTGCTGTAATCCCTCCCTCATACCCTTGGCCTTGCCAAAAAATCCTTCCCACATGTTAGGGCTGAGCTCAAGGAAGATCTCCTAGATCAATCCAGTTCACAGGGATCTCACCAAAGCTCAGAATGTAGCGCATAGGCTGTCAAGAGTGGAAAATACCTTAGGATGGATGGCCATGGATCTTGGAATAGAACTAGGAGAGATCTCTGGATCTGTTCCAACCTCTCTGCCTGTGGAGAATCTGAGGCAGAGGTAAGTGAACTGTCCGAGGTGATACAGAAGTGGCAAAAGCTGTGCTCTCTGATAACGGACTAGCACTCTTTCCTCTATTAGAACCGAGAGTTCCCCACGAGGTCACTTTCTAGCAAAATCCCCTCATTTTGCAGAGGAGGAAACTGAGACCAGACAGAGGAAGTGACTTGCCTGAGCTCACAGAGAAAGTCCATGTCAGAGCTGCAATGTCTGAGCCTTTCTACTCCATTAGCTGCCTTCCTCTTATCTTGATATATTCCCCCTTCCTTGTCTCCTCCCCACCCTTGTTCTTCATAAGGAGGGGGTCATGGGCGCTAAAGGACTTTTTGTGAACTGAATCCCTGGTGGGGCTGAGGAGGGAACTTCTGATTGGCCACTCAGACCCTGTTATTTTCCCCTGTTGCCATGGCAGCCGTTTCCTGGGACTGTCAGTGATGAAATTCATAACATTGTTTTCAAATAATCCGTGTAATTGAAGTAACAATTGAGCTGTTAACTCGTCCCTCAAACCTGGCCAAGCTCCTCCCCTCCCCACCTCCAACCCCAGCTCAGTCCAGCTCAGCTCCCTGCTGGTCTTTTCCATTTCTAGTACACTTCTTCTCTCAGGTCTATTGCTGAGCTTTTGAACACAGTCCCCTGCTTCATTTTGCAGGGAAGGGGAAGGAAAAGAGGAGGGAGGGTTGGGGAATTTGACAGATTCTTTTTATAATTCTTTCCTCTGGTTTTGGGACTGGGTTGGCATAGGGCCAGGGAGCTGTCCCCACCCTTTCTCCCAGCCTCTGCAGGCCTATTTCTCCCAGCCTCTGCAGGCCTTATTTCCTATCTCGTATTGATTCATATTTTCATAAAATTTCAGGGCTGGAAGGGATCTCAGACATCAGCCAGTCCAGCACTCATTTTACAGTTGAAAAAACTGAGGCACAAAAAGGTCTGCTGGTTTACCCATAATAGAACCAGTGAAAAGAATGGGGCTCTTGATTCTGACTCTGCTTTTGGACTTTCTCTTTCTGAGACTCCAACTGCTCTTACACAAGTTCCTATGGGACTTGACAGAAACACAATCAGCCTTCCTCAGCCCCAAACCTTCATTGTTCCCCTTACATACATGCACTGGCTGGGGATGGGATATATTCAGGGGATCTGGGAGAAGGGAAGGGGAGAGAAGAGCTTATAAATTATATGATTTATCCCTTTTTATTCACACAGGATCACCAAAGGATCATAGATTGAGTTGGAAGGAATCCAGAGATCAACAGTTTCCTCATTTGTTTTTAAACACATAAGAAAATTCAGGCTCAGGTGAAAGATGCAAAGATAACAAATGGCAGAACCCGGATTTGAATCCAGACATTCTGGCTCAACATCCAGTGATTTTTTCCCTATTTAGAATGGACATTATGCTTCCCATTTTTCAGGATGTTAGAGCAGAAAGGATCATTATTATTATCTATTCATATTGCTATAATACATTATGGTTTATAAGACCCTTTTCCCACAACAGCCCTATAAAACAAGGATAATTATTATCTATCACTCATTTTGCAGATGGAGGAACAGACTGGAAGAGATTGATTTGTCCATGATCTCAAAGCAGTTAAGTGGCTGCGTTGGAACTCTTAACTAAAGATTATTTACTCCTAACTTCAGGATCTTTCCAATGTTCTTATATCTTAGAAATCTTAGAACGTAGAATGTAGAACACAGAAAGTTAACTTTGGAAGTGATCTTGGAATATAGAATATAGAATGTTAGATTGGAAAGGACCCTATTGATGAAGTGCAAATGATGCAAATCACTAGTGGTAGTGAAGGAGGTGCAAGAATTGAGATGGGGAATCCCTCTGGTAGGCGATGGCAAACCCAAAATCTGTGTGTGACAAAAAAAGGAATTTTATTGTTCACTAAGAAGGAAGCTTTCTTTGCTAGCAAAACTACTCATTAGGAATTTGGCAAAGGTAGATTAACACATCCTTAGTTATATGGGTAAATCTTGGTCTGGGGTGGGAGGTGTCTGGGCTACTCAATAGAGAACCATCAGACAGAGATCTCAATTGAATACCTGGAAGTTTGTAGGCTTTTCTCAGGGTCTGGGAGCTCCCTGAAGGAGGTACAGTTTCAGGGAGGCCCCAAGAACATCTCAGTTTATGTTAATGGGGGTTGATTGAGCAAGATCTCCGATTGAATGAAACCACTTAACTTGAGAAGGGCTTATTGGGAAAGGTATGCTTTTCCCAGGGTTTGAGAGTCTCCTCAAAAGATCTCAGTTTATGCCATCCCTCCTCAGGCCTCTTTCAGAGTAGAGTTTGGACAGTTTCAGGGTTCACCTTCATCACTATGACATTAAAATATCAGTTCTGGAAAGAACTTTTAAACAAAGAACTTTAGGCCCACTCATTCATTGTAAACAAGAGGAAACTGAGGCCCGAAGAGGGCATTTACTAGTTAGTTAAGGATAAAGCTGGAACTAGCATCAAAGCCTTCCAAATCCCAGTCTAAGTATTTTTTACCTTGAGAAGAGGAGTCTGCTGCTTCTGGTTTGTAGCATTCAGTGCCTTGAACCCCTGAGCCCTTGAACACTTTGCCAGAAGGCAATGTCTGATGTCCGAGGGGACTGTTCCTGCTGGTTTAGGGGAAGGAGTCTTCTTGAATTATCTGACCTTGGCTGATCTCATGGGCTGATCCACATGTTAAGATCAAGTACTTAGGGGACTCCTGAGTAGGGAATCTGTTTATCAGAACTCCACAGTGGTTCTGAATCCCACTTTTATTCTTTGCTGCCCAAGAATCTTCCATGGTTCTTGATGCTCTACAGAATAAAGTTCTAACTTCTTGGTTTGGCAGTTGATGCTATCCACAGTCTGGCCCCAGTCTATCTGCCCCTCATTAGTCTTTCATAGTTCCTTACCCAGCCAGGCTGGTTCCTGCCCAGTTTTCTTTTCTTGAGCCACAAGCTGGCTCCTTAGCTGGACATATTTTGGGGTTCTATGAGTTCTGGATTGGAAGTCAGGAGACCTGATTTCTAGTCATGACTCTGACACTGACTTTAGCCAATTAATCCCAACTCCTTTAAGCCTTATTATCTTTTTCTGAAAAATGAGGATGTGAAATCAGGTGATCTCTAAGAGGAAGCTAAGTAGTACAGTGGATAGAACTCTGGGCTGGAGTCAGAAGGACCTAAGTTCAAATTTACCCTCAGCCAATTAATAGCTGTGTGACCCTGGGCAAGTTATTCAATCTCAGTTTACTCAACTGTAAGACAGGGATAATAATAGCACCTACCTCCCAGAATTATTGTGAGGATCAAATGAGATGATAATATTTATTTAGTTTTTTTTAAATTAATTTTATAATTATAATTTTTTTGACAGTACATATGCATGGGTAATTTTTTTTTACAATATTATCCCTTGTACTCACTTCTGTTCCAAATTTTTCCCTCCTTCTCTCTACCCCCTCCCCTGTATGACAGGCAATCCCATACATGTTAAATGTGTTACAGTATATCCTAGATACAATATATGTGTGCAAAATTGAATTTCTTTTTGCACAGTAAGAATTGGATTCAGAAGGTAAAAGTAACCTGGGAAGAAAGACAATAGTGCAAACAGTTTACACTCAATTCCCAGTGTTCCTTCTCTGGGTGTAGCTGATACTGTCCAGATGATAATACTTATAAAGCATTTAGTACAATGCTTGTGGCAGCTAGGTAGCACAGATAGAAAGCCAGGCTTAGAGTCAGGAAGACCTGAGTTCAAATGCAGCCAAAGATACTTACTAGTTGGGTAAGTCACTCAACTCTCTTTGCCTCAGTTTTCTCATCTATAAAATGAGCTGGTGAAGGAAATGGCAAACCACTTCGGTATTTTTGCTAAGAAAACTCCAAATGAGGTCATTAAGAACCAGACATGACTGAAATGACTGAATAAAGAAATATCTGGCATATCCTAGGTGCTTAATAAATAAATTACTTTCTAAGACCCTTGTAGGAGCGAAGTATAGGGGGGAAAGCCCTAGACTGGGTGTTAGAAGCCTTGGGTTCTGGTCTGTGTTGCTAATTATCTATGTGACTTTGGAAAAAGTGTCTCCTCTCCACAAGCCTCAGTTTTCCCATTTATAAATGAGGGTAAGAATATTTACTTTTCCCTGGGATGTTTGAAGGTTGAAATGAGATCAGTGGCATATAAAGTGCTCTTTTGCTTTACTGTAAGCATTGTAGGAACGTGAGTTATTCTGATTAGAAAAAAGAAAGGGAAGATTGAAGGGAGGAAAGATAGGCTACTTAAACTTCTGAGCTGTGGCTAAATACTGATAATTCTGAACAACAGAGAGATGTCTTCCTCCAGTGCCCACCTTGTAGCAGTCTCTTCTAGCCATCTGACTATAAGATCCTTGAAGGCAGAGACTTCATCTAATATATATTCTGGATCTCCTTTAGCCATTAAGCTGAAATGAATTGAATTTCTTAAAGGATTTAGAGTTGGAAGAGACTTTAAACCTTTGAAATTTCTTTATTTTATGAAGGAAACTGAAGTTCATAGAAAGGAAGCATCCCAGCTCATACAAAAAAAAAAAAGTCATTGGTAGAGTTAAACTTTGAACCCAGGATTTCCTCCTTTTTATTGCTCTTGAGTCCTGGAGAGCAAGGAAGGAAAGGTAAGAAAGGAAACAGCTGAGTTATTGGACTCTATCCAGGTAGCTCATGGAGGAGGACAAGCTGGAGCTGAGTCCTGGGGCACATCAAAGCTTGGCCTGATCACAGAAAGCTTCAATTCTGATTCATAGAAACCCTTAGCCCCAGTTGCACCAACTTCCCTTTTTGGTACATAGTCCTTGGGACAGAACAAATCTAGCAATTCAGCTAAGAAGCTAAAAACCCTGTCCAAAAAACCCTTCTATGGAAATGGCCACTGTGGGCCATAGCTTTGGCTTCTGTGAAGTGGAAAATACAGCCTCGAACACCAAATCTGTCCCTAATCCCCAAATTTGAGGTCCAATTACTGACTCTAACCCCAAACTTTATAACCAAACCTTAAACCCTAACCTGAAGTCTTTGTCTTGAACTCCAAATCCAAATTTGAATAACTATATCTTTACTCCAAATTTTAACCCTAAAGACTAATACTAAACCTTAAATTCAATATTCTGTGGAGGGAAGGGTTCTTAGAGTTCAAAGTCTTGTGCTGAAAGCCTAACTTTGCTACTTACTACTTTGTGACATTGAAGAAATTGCTTAATCTTTCTGAGCCTCAGTTTTCTTGCCTGTAAAATGAGGACATTAGACTAAGTGATCTTTAAGGTTGATTTTAGCTGTGAAATCCTATTTTCTAAAGTCTTTTTCTAGCTTTATATTCTCGGTGTTCCCAAGTTTCTTGTAGCCCTTTGTATATTCTAAAGTTTCTTCTAGCATTGACATTTTATAAGTCTAAATGTGGGCCAAGGACAATATTTTAAGCCTTGTGTGTGTGTGTATGTGTGTGTGTGTGTGTGTGTGTGTGTGTGTGTGTGTGTGTGTGTGTGTTTAGGCATTAATTCAAAACTATAATTTTAAATCTTATATGCAAACCTTAAACTTTAATCTAAAACCCTGAAATCTTAAGCCTAAATTCATCATTCCATTAAACTCTTAACCCTAAAGTCTGAAGAAGCTCTGTGCTTTTTTTCTAGCCACTTTGCCAGTGATTATGTCACATTTGCTATTGATATTCCTGGATGGGTGCAATATAGGGCTATGAGAATGATTGGCCCAGGGCTTTATCATGTGTTCAGAAGCATAGGGCAGTCCATGCTTGTCTCTGAGGGCTATCATCGACCTCTGCTCCACTCAGATTGCCCTGAGCTGCTTGGGTACTTGCTCTCTAGTACTCCCCTCTCCTCTTTCTGTGGCTGCAGGTGTGTGTATGGGGGAGATTTGGGGTTACCTGAAAAGCAGGGAGGTGTGGTGTAGAATTTCTACTTTGAGTCAGAAGATATGAATTCAAGTCTCTGCTGTTGATTCTTCCCAGTTGTGGGATTTGGGGCAAGTCACTTTGGAAACCTTAGTATCTTAATTTGTAAAACGAGAAGAGTGATACTTGTATTAACTGTCTTATAGGGCCATTGTGAGGAAAGCAAGCCTTAAAGCCCCATAGAAATAGGAGTTATCATTATCCAGTAGCTAGTATAATACTGTGTACATAATAGAAGCTTAATAAATGTTTGTTGAATTGAATTGAATTAGGGACTCTGGTCTGGGAGCTCTGTTTTTCCCGTAGCCTCTCTCCATCTCTTCTCAGGCTAGATCTGGCCAGGTGCCATGCTCAGGCTGCCTCCTCCAGGCAGCCAAGGTATGCGTCCCATCTGCTTCTCTCACTCTATCGACCTCTTCTGGCCCAAGCCTTCTCCTAGGTGGGCAGGACAGCTCCTGAGCCCCTCTGCCATCAGGCCCACCTCTCCTCCTGCTAGTTAATATTAGTATTCAGTTTGTGGAACGGTGTATGCAATTAACACAAAGGTACAGTCATTCATTCTGACTGGAGGACTCGGGGGATCAGATGTACCGGGGGCTGGAAGCGAAGGCTTTCTGCTGGGAAAGAATGTCACAGCACAGCGGCCACACAAATGAAAAGCTATTAATAATGATCTTGGAACTTCACTCCCATCAGCTGTTTATTTAAAGGTGTTCCGTATTCAAAGCCTCCTGATTTATGTGGGCAATAACGGGCCCAGGCCCGGCTGCACTTTTTTAAGCAAGGCTAATGGGGTGAAACCTTCACGCAGAGACACTAGAGATCATGCCAGGGAAATGATACCAGGGGGAAAAACATGCTATGACAGTAGTGCCTGAGGAGAGGCCCCCCTTTTCATCCCCCTCCTCATCCTCCTATCACCTCCCTGGGATAAGGGATCTTCCATAGCCTTTAAAGAATGAGAGGATCCTCAGTAGACGCTGAGAAAGGGGAAGGGAAGAAGATAGGCGACCCTGTCCAACAGGAGTCTGGGTCTTGACTCATTGTGAGCTGGGCAAGTAATTTCCCTTCTTCTAGTCCTCAAGATCCTCTGTAAAATGAGGGGTTTGGAAGAGGAGCATTTAAAGTTGCTTGCAGTCTGACATTCTATGATCATGACTTCGAAGGACCCTGATAATCCTAACATTCTATGTTCTAAGTTCTAATGTACTTCCCAGTTCTGGGGCTCTTTGTAGTTCTAACATTCTTGTTCTGAGTTCTGAGGTCTCTTACAGCTTTAATATTCCAATTTCCAGTTTCTAAGGTTTTTCTCAGTTCTAAAGTTCTCATGATTCTGACATTGGATGTTCTAGAGGTCCTTCTATGTCTGACATTCTATATGTCTATCTATATGATAGACATTCTATATGACAGTCTATATTCTGAATCTTTGTGGCTTCCAGGAGGACTGAGTCTCAATCATCATTTGCCCAAAGTTTGGGTTCCTGGGGATCCTTTCCATATCCCCTCATTCCCCTAAAGATATTATCTTCCAAGTAGCCCCACCCCCAAGCTTACTCCTCATGTTTTGGCTGCTATTCGTTGGCAAAACCCATTTTCTTATCTATTACCTTATCTATTTTCTAATTCTTATTTAACGAGTTCCCCTGAAAATAAGAAAATCATTGGAACAATTTTCTTAAGTGTGAAAGATTAGTCTGAAATCGGCATTAAAGGGACTAATTACCTTCATTCTTCCACCTTTCCGACAGCCGTTTGTTAGTGCTGAGAACTCATTCATCTGCCACCGGGAAGTTAGTCAGCACATCTTCCCCAGTTGGCTCCTCTTCTCGGTGCCTTCCTTCACTACGCTTTGCAGGCCTTGCAGGGCCCAGAAGTACTTCTTCTCTGACTGATCTCACCGGATGTTACACTCTTGGGGATTATTGTTTTAGACCTCTAGGGAGCCATAGCTAGGTGGGAAGAGAACAGGGAGAAAGGAGAAAGAGCCAAATTGATTTCAGACCAGGTCCATCCAGTAAGGGAAGGCATCATCTGATGTGGAAAGATGGACGAGGAACCAGAAGATCTTGAACTTGTCTCTTCATTATTAAATGTGTGAAAATGTATGAAAAGCACTTTATAAATCTTAAAAGAGGAAGGAGCAGAGTGAGGCAGGTAGGTGAAGCAGTGGATAGAACACTGAGTTTAGAATCAGGAAAACTCTGCCTGAGTTCAAATCTGGCCTCAGGCAATCACTAGTTGTGTGACCCTGGTTACTTAACTCTATTTGCTCTTTGCCAAGAAATCTCTAAATACGGTCACAAAATGTCAAACATAACTCAACAAAAAGAACTTAAAGATCAACTGTTATTATCTCTCTCTGGCACTGACTCAGACAATGAGCCCTCCAGGGAAGACCTTTCTCAATCCCCTTATCACAGTTTTCTGTGAACTAAGTTCACAATACTTCTTTAAGGCTGTGGGGACAAGGAATATTGTACCCATTTCACAGAGGAAATAACTAGTGCTCCAAGGGGTCGGGTGGTAAGGGTTGGTAGGGCTCAGGTTGTTTAAGATTACAAAGCCCGTTAGGGGCAGAACTGGGACTAGAATATAGCTAGCTTTCCTGAATCTAGTCCTATGCCTAATCACTGCACTATGAGAAAGAAGCTGGGAGAAAAGGGGCAAATGAGAAAGACTGCAGATTTTTAGAACCATTTGGAACTTGAAGGACTTGAGCCATCATCCACTCCAATTCTCTTTGTTTATGGATAAGAAAACTGAGATTTAGAGGAGGAAAGATAATTGTCCAAGATCATATAGCTAGTTAAGGTCAGGTTCACAATCATATGCCAGGTCTCCTCACTCCTAAGAGAGGTCTTCACTGTGCCATGGGATTGGGGGACTGAGCCAGTGAATGAGCTAACTACTAACCAAGACATTGGGGTTCAGTTTTCTTCTCTCTAGGGAAAATTTGGGGGATGCTTCCTTAGGGAGAGGCGGGGGCTGAGACAAGATGCTGAAAACATCTTCCATTTTCCATTTAACCGCACGATATTGAATTATAAATAATTCATACACCTGCCAAACATTTGATTAAAAGAACCCAATTCGCACTGCATTTGTCAGGGGGTAAGAATTGCTTTTGGTGTTTTTATTTTAATCTGTCCTTTAACTCTTTTACGAATATTTATTTATACTTGGCTGTCAGGCTTTATTCTATTTGCCCTGATTTTATTCTGGCTGTAGCTCGCATTTTTTTCTCTTCCTTTTTATTTTGTCATTTCTGCCTAGTAGTCAGGCATTGGAGAGCCCAGAGGTAATAAATAGGGAAGTGCCGACTTCCTTCCATTCCCCCTTCTTCAACACTCCAGTCATTCTGTATAAGACCCTCCTCCTCCCCTCCCGTCTCTTCCCCCACCTCCCAGCAGCTGAAACAGCCTTTTTCCTTTCTGGGTCTGAGTTTTCTCTTGTTCAAAATGAGGGGTTTAGATTCGATAATCACTAAAGTCCCTGCCAGTTCTAATATTCTGAAATTCGATGAGTCAAAGTTTCTGAGAGTCAATGATTCCAAGATACTGGGAGTCTAGTATTCTAAGGTTCTATGTTTTTAAGACTCTGTAGTTCTAAGATTGTATGAATCTCTCCTTCAAAGGTTCTCTGATTTTAAGATTCTTAAGAGTCTGTAAATCTATGATTTGAAGGTCCTGGGAGCCTATGAAATAGGATTGATGCTCCACACACTGTCCATTCCAGTCAGAATGATCTTCATATTATCCCCTTCTACATCAGGTTTATTTCTGCCTTAATTTAGATTATCCTAATCCTTCCTACATCCTCTCTGTCAATCTGAATTTTCCTCATCTTTTACGGTGGCCCCAATACAATCCTACCTCTTCTCTCTTTGACTTACCTTACTGACTCCCCTTTTTGCTCCTAGAAATTTCACCCTTATATTGAAATTCCGATAGCCCTTATTGCTTATATGGTTCATTTATCTCTTAGCAAGTGTTCTCTGGTCTCTGTAGGTATATATTTTGCCTCTTTAATTTAACAGTGAGCTCCTTGAGGGCAGAAAGCACATCTTATAGCTTCTTTGTATCCCTCATGGTGTTTACAATAACAAAACTCCAAATGAAAATCTGGAAACCTGGGTTCTATTCTCAATTTTGTCATATTCTAGTGTAATCTTGGGCTAACCACACAAACATAAACATCTACATTATATCTTATATATGTATGTGTATGAATACATTCATGTTTATGTTTTTCTATGCATACTTATGGAAAAAAGAAAAGCAGAGAAAGAGAGAGACAGGTGTGAAGAGAGACAGAGACAGATAGAAACATGGGTGTGCAGAGAAAAAGAGAGACAGACAAAGAGCCAGAGAGAGAGACAGAGACAGAGATAGAGGGAAGGAGAAAGAGGGATATAGGGGGAAAGAAAATTAACAGAACTCTGTTTAGTCTGATAGAGCTATGACAAGGAGCAAAAGTGACAATGTTTGTTAATCTTATTGACTCAGGAGGCATATAAGTAGTACTGGGCCTGGAATCAGAAAGACCTAAATTTGGTCTTCCTGGTTCCAGACCCAGTATCCGATTACTCTCAATATTCTGAGTTTGAATCCCACCTCATTAGCTGTGTGACCTGGGCAAGTCACTTAACTCTCTTTGCCTCAGTTTCCTCACCTGTAAAATGAAGTGGGAGAAGGGAATAGCAGACCACTCCAATATCGCTACTAAGAAAGCCCCAAATGGGGTCAAGAAGAGCTGGGTAACTGAGACAATTAACCATCATCAACAATAACTCAATTACCTCAAACTCTAAAATGGCGAAGATAATGGCACAAACCTTGAAGGGTTGTTGTGACAGTCCAAGGAGATGAAATTTGTAAAGTGCTTAGCATAATCCCTGGCATATGATAGATCCTTAATAAACACATTTATTTCTTTCCTTATTGTGCCTTGTTCTCTGTTGGGAGAAAAGAGACTGGGGAGGGGGAGAAAAGAGGGGTAGTTTTACATCAGCCAAAGATTCCCAATGGGATAATGGGAGGGCTGCTCAGAAAATCAGTTCTAGATGAGTTTCTGATTTTATTCTAGAGATCCCAAGAGTTTCTAAATAACATGTAGCATGATAATAGCATTATCATTATCAATTCACAGAACCATAGAATGTGAAGAGCTGGAAAGGGTCCTGGAACAATGAAACCTTAGCCATTTTCTGGTTCTATTTCTTATTTTACAGATGAGGAAATCAAAGTCCAAAGACAGGAACTGACTTGCTGTTATTCATAAGCATGGTGGTGACATTCTAGAGACTTGAGTCACATAACTTTCTTAGGGAGGGCTTCCCCCACTAGTTTGACAGCATAGTGCATAGGGTGCTAGGCTTATAGTCAAGAAAAGTTGCTTTCAAATCTGTGACCTCAGGCTAGTCACTTAAATTCTACTTGCCTCACTTTCTTTAATTGAATAATGGGGGTAATAATAGGAACTACTTCCCAGAGTTGCTATGAGGCTCAAATGAGTAAGTTAGTTGTTACTATTATTATTGTTGTTACCTTACTCACTGCTTTCCAATCCAATTGAAAATGAAATGGAGAACAATTTGTCATACATAGGATATACTATGACCTTCACCGGACAGAATTAAGATAATAGAACTGAAGGCAGTATGGGCTACTAGTGGAGAGGACCTTGGATCTGCATTCTAATACCAACTCTACCATTACCTCATTCTGTGGCCCTGAGTGATGTAGCCTATCCTGTTTTTGATAGAGACGGGGGATGACAATGAAATTCTCACAATACTTTTAGGGTGAGAAGAGACAGGTCTTGTTGAGCTTCTGCCTATCTTCTAAAGCCCAACTCAAAAGTTATCGCTATCAAGTCTTTCCTGATTTCCCCATTCAATAATGACCATCTTCCCTCAGGTAGAACCTTGCTTTATTCTTCTCTAATGTACTTATTAGGTCAGATTGTATAGTAGAATTATCTTTGCTGGTGTCATACTCTCTTAGTAAACTGCAATCTCCATCAAGGTAGGAATACTGGCCTATCTAAATTTTGTATCTGCCCCAGGACTTAGCCTAGATCCCTTTAAACAATAGGTGCTTAATAAATGCTTGTTGAATAAATAAATAAATAAATCGAAGTTGTAAAATCATAGAAATTCCCTATTAGAAGCAATTTTAGGAGCCATTTAATCCAACTCTGAGCCTGATCTATATATAAAGATATGAAAGTAAAAGAAATATTGAATATGAATGCACTTTCAAGAAGCAGTCTATAATTATTATTCTGATAATATCAGACAGAGACCATGACCTCTTTGGGCTTCAAATAGTCCTGCCTGGATCTTCCTCTTCCACTTTTCCATATTCTCCTTTTCTTATTTGTTTCCTCTCTTCACCAGGCCAAACCTCCCATTTCAACACAGTCTTCTCTCTAAAGTAGTAAAAACAGCTGTGTGACCTTGACCAAATTGTTTCCCCACAAAGAATCTCAGATTGCTATCTATAAATGGGGACAAGTTGCCTTTTTTTCTGCTGGGCAGATTCTGCTGGAATCCTCTCTCTCACCTTTTAATTTCCAAAGCTGGTTCGAAAACCTGTGTGATCAAGTATTAGAGGGCACTCAAAGTAAAGAGACATCTTATTGGTCAGACAGCATGATATCGTTTCAGAAACAATGGATTAGGAGAAATAGAATCAGAGATTTAGCGCTGTAAAGTTAGAGATCAGCTCATCTAATCTTGAATTTTATAAATGTGGAAACAGAGGCCCATTGTTAAGTGATTAAGGGTTATACTGTTAGTAATGGGGAGAATCTGGGTTCAAATTGCAGTCTTCAGACTCCAGACCTCTTTTTATTGTACCCTACGTCAGTGAGAAAACCTCAACTCACATCTTAACTTTGCTGCTTAACACAAATGTTAATTTGGACCCTTAGACACACTAAATGGAGGCTCTCTTTGGGCCTCAGTTTCCTAATCTGTAAAATGAAAGAACTGAAACAGATGATCTCTAGCTTTAAACCTAAGGATTATTTTATTTATTTCCTGAGGCTGGGGTTAAGTGACTTGCCCAGGGTCACACAGCTAGGAAGTGTTAAGTGTCTGAGACCAGATTCAGGGCTGGTGCTCTATCCATTGCGCCACCTAGCTGCCCTACTAACGATTATTTTAACAGAACAGTTTATGCAAACCCATAAAGTTGGATTATCAACTTCTGAAGAGTTTGCCTATAAAAATGCTGTCTATTTTAATTAGTACTTTAAGAATTTTTGAGCTGACATCAGAGATCTTGGACAATATCCCAGAGAATGTGAGAAATACCCCAGGACTAGAGGTTTAAAAAAGAGAAAAAGAAAAATTGTGAAGTTTGCCAACTATAAAGTGGTAAGCTTCATTTTGACTCCTGAGAAAATTTTAGAATGTACTATTAAAAGTGATAATTTGTGAGCATTTATAAAAGAGTACAGTGGTCACTATGAACTAATATGGCTTCATCAAAAAGAGATCATGCCAGAATAACTTCATTTAGCTAAATATTGTAGCTACATTTTACTTGGATTTTAGCAGAGTATTTAACAAAATCTCTCAGGCAGTTTCTTGGGGATATAGATGAAGAGATATGGGCTACACGATTGTACAGCTAGGTGCATTTGGAACTGGTTGAATTATTTAAGCCAAAGAATAGAAATTAATAGGTTGATCAACCTGTCAAGGAGCTTTCTCTCAGAAAACCCCAGGAATCTACACAAAACCCTTTTTTTATCAGTGACTTAAAGACATACATGGCACACCTATCAAATTTGCAAATAAAACAAAGCTGGAAAGGATAACTAATATATTGGATGACAGAGTCAAGATTTGAAAAAAAATCTCGACAGGCTGGAATGATGGATCTAATAAGGCCAAATTTAATAGGAATAAATGAATTGCCTGACACGTATTCAAAAATTTAGTGCTACAAATGCAAGGTGGGAGAGATGAAATTAACCATTTAATCAGAAAAGATTTAGTATTTTAATGGAAAGCAAACAATGAATGAATGAAATAAGTGAATCAATGAGTGAAACATTAATTATTTACTATGTTGCCATAGTGCTAGGGTCCTGGTATATAAATTCATAAATGAGGTAGTTCCTGGCTATGAGAAGCTTAAATTCTAATAAGAAAAGAGAGCACATATAGGGGAGTTCTGGATAGGGAAAAATGATTTAGTTTGGGAAGGCACAGGATGGTGAGCAGAAAAATAGGGCAGAAGTAATGATAGTATTGATTTGATTATAGTTCTTTGAGTAAAAGGTAGAGAAAAGAGTCTTAAGAGTACATTTGTTGACTTGAACATATAGAAAATGATTAGGATGAAGATTAGGTTTTCTAGTCCCAGGTAGTTCAGAGTGGAGTATCTTGGCTTCTCTTGGGCACAGTCTTCCAATATGAGTCAACAGTGAAAAAATTAATTAATATTATCTTAGTTATAGAATGGCAGTCTTTTGTTCTGATTTGACTACAGCTAGGGTTTTGTTTTTGGTGCTAGGTATTGCATTTTAGGAAGGATGTTGACAAACCGGATAATATCTAGAGGATAGTGATGAGGATGGTGAGGAAATTGGAGACCATGGTGTACAAGGACTGAATCTCATAATTGAGGATGTTAAGCCTAGAAAAGAGAAGCTTTAGAGAGGATATTATTATAGTTGTATCCAGGTATTTGGATGACTCTCATGGTCGAGATGGATTACATTTGTTCTGCTTTGCCCAGAGGGCAGAAGGAGTGGTGAGTCAAAAACTGAAGAGAGGGATGTTTGGGCTTGATATACAAAAAACCTTCCCAACCAAAACCTCCCACTCCCTGTGTATAAGTAGAATAGGATGTGTTTAAACATAGTAGACTTCCATTTGAGGGAGGTCTTCAGGAAAAGAATAGATGTAACTTAACCACATGGCAGGACAGCTGCTGTACTTGGGATTCCAATTGAGGTATTAGTGCACCTGGATGATCTTTGTAGACTGGTCCTGCTCTCAGATGTTGTGAATATGTGATAATGAGGATCTTTTGTAGGAAAGAGTTTAAAGATAAAGCCAGGTGCAAAACTCCAATTAATCTATGACCCTGGGGACTCTCAGGAATCAGCAAGTAGTACATTTGCACTAGCAGGTGCAATGGAAAGAGTCCAGCAATGGGAGTCAGAAAGCTTGGGTTCTTGTCACAGAATCCCAGAATCTCTTAAACATAGAATTTCAGAACTAGAAGGGACTTGAGTATATACAAGCCAAAAAATGGCTTCACAGTAATCCCTTTGACAATATCCCAATAAGAGGTCATCTGACTCTTGCTAAAAGGCTTCCAGTAAGGAATAATTCAATACTTCTCAAGGCAACCCATTTTACCTTTGGGAAGCTCTAATGGTTGAAGACATCTAGGTGGCACAGTGGAATCAGAAAGACTCATCTGCATGAGTTCAAATCTGGCCTCAGACACTTATTGGCTTTATGACTCTGGGTAAGTCATTTAATCTTGCTTACTTCAGTTTCTTTATCTATAAAGTGAGCTGCAGAAAGAAATGGCAAACCACTTCAATATTTTTGTCAAAAAAAAAAATCCCAAATGGAGGTCGGAAGGAGTCGGACATGACTGAAGAATAACAATGGTTGAGAAGTGTTTTCTCCCTTTATATAGTGCTTTAAAATGGCTTCTCTGCAACCACTACTCATTTCTTTTGGTTCTGACCTCTGGGACTGAGCAGAACAAATCATGTGCCGTGATGTGCCTTCAAATACTTGAAGACAACTATCACATTCATACAATTTTTCTAGTTAAACATTTCTAGTTCCCTCAACCAACTATCATAGCATAGTTTCTAATCCTCGCACCAGTACATGTCCAGTTTGGGCTCCAGGTGTGGTCTGACCAGGGTCAAGAGAGGGGGAACTGTCACTTTCTTAGTCATGGACATTGTGGTTCTCTTGAAGACAGCTGTTCTATTAACTCCCTGTGGGATGTTGGGCAAATTGTTCCTTCTTTCTATGCTAGTTTTTCATCTTTAAAAGGAGCCAATTTTGCTCTGTTTCCCTACCAAGACTTCTATAATCATTAGATAAGGTAATAAATGGAAAATATTTTGCAATCATAAAATGTGATGTAGATTTGAAAGATCATTTTAATTATTAGGGATGCTGTGTGTCTCTGTGCTAACCCAGGTATGGAACCTGTTCCCAGGGTCTCCCTAACTCTAACTTCTCAGATAGGCAGTTTAGGTAGCAATTAGGTTGGGTCAATCTTAAACAAAACAATAAATTGCTGATAAAATGTTAAAGTTTCAGTGACTGTCTATGTCTGAATTCTAATAGATGTAGCTGGTAGGTTGTGATGGCAGAAGTTCATCTAGTACAGGAGAAAGGAAAGCTTGGAGTCACATAGCTTCCACTCCTGCCTAGTTAGGTGACTTGAAGCAAGTCACTCCCCCATTTCGAATCTTAGTTTTCTCCCTGTAAAGTGATGATAATAAGCCTTGTACTACCTACTTCCCAAGAGATTTATGTAGATTTTTTTTTCAATGAGACCATGAATGGGGAAATGTTTTTCCCTGGAATACACTGGGATAAAGCAATAGACAGGAGTGAGGGCCTTTTGTTAGCAAAAACCACAGATTGTTCTAAGGCCAATTGACGTTGGAGAAGTGGGGGAACAGGGCAAGGGAGATATAAACTTCATCTCTATTGAACACTGTCAGTTACCCAATGCAATGGGTTGGATAGCCTAAGCATTGAGGTGAGAGAAACAGACCCCAGTTTCTCTCATCAGAGAGAACATCTTCCCTTTCCTCCCCCCACCTCCTCAGTCCCTGGTCTGCATTCACTCAGCCCAAGCGTGAAAATCCCCTCTTTGGAGAGGAATCAGTGCAGAGCGAGACTGTTCTGCCCATAGAGCCCTTTCTCCCCTAAGGGAGATGGCAAAATTTTCTTTGCAATTAAAATTCCTTTGAAACTGGGACCAAGGAAAATGTGGAGGAGAAAGCCTTTTAAACTTGGGAAATACTTTTCCTAAACAATTATTGGGTGTGAATTTTAACAAACACTGTTTCTCCCTCCTTCCTTTTTCCTCTCTCTCTTCCTCCCCACCTCCTGTGAACCAAAACTGCTTGGGTCTAGTCTGTGACATTCTACTCCTCAGCTTTCTATTTGAAACTCTCTCCACAGCATAATGGCAACCCACACTATGGGGGTCTCTGTCTCTTAAATATGGGGTAGCATAGTGATACAACAGCATTGGTAGAAAAAGATCTGGGGGTTTTAGTGGATTATAGACTTGGTAATGCTATCCTTGTGAAATAATAGCCAATAAAAATGACTAAGAAGAGTTTTAAGAGGATAACGCGTCATTGTGAGACAATGGAAATAAATCTGAAGTCAAAGAATCTGGGTTTAGATCCTGGTTCTGAAACTTAATAACCATGCGACTTTGGGCAAGCAAATGGACCTCGGTTTTCTAATATGTAAAATGAAAGTGTGAGACTATATGGACTCTTTAAGGTTTTTTCCACTCCAAATCAGTGATCTGTGATTTAATAACATTAGGGATTTCAGACATAGGTAGAAAAGGGATTTCTTTTTTATTGGAATGTGTGAGTGTGTATGTATGTGTATGCAACAGATTTTTGAGCTCTGGTGTGAAGCCAGTGCTAATAGTTTCTTCTGAATTTTAGGCACAACCCACCCCTATTGACCCTTACAGGCCCTCTTTCTTCTTACTGGGGAGTCCTAAGAACAGGCCAGTGGAAGAATCAAGAAAGGATATTCTATAGATTTAGCTTCAGGAAAGAGAGGGATTAAGGTTTGAACAAGTGATGGGACATAATTTCCCTTTCTTATTCCAGCCTAAAAAGAGCACAGGAGATTAGAGACAGCTTTTTATCTCTTGGCTTCATCATCTATGTCAGAGAGAATAGTCAGAGGAAGCCTCTGGGTTAGAGGAATTAGAATTTCCTATCTGGCCCTTGCAGACACAGTCTTCCAGGTCATGGTAGAGTAGGTAGGATGGGGCCATACAATAGAGGACCTTGAATGTCAGGTGAAGGACTTTGATTTTATTCTTTAGGTCAGAGGGAACCATTTGTGGTATGAAGCAAGTGGAAGGACCTAACTAATTATGTTTTAGGAAGATTAAAATCACAGAATCCTAGGCTGTTGCATCTGGAAGGTGCCTTAGAATATGGAATATCAGAATTGAGAGAAAAAAGAACATTAGAAGGAAGGAGAATAAAGCATAAAGTATAAAATATAGAACATCAGAGATAGAAAGGACCTTAGAACACAGCCAATGGAACATCAGGATTAGGAAAAAAAACTATTCAATCTTCATTTTTGAATCTAGAAAATCAAGAATCTTGAGAAGGGACATGTGCAAGGTCACCGAAAAGTGGTGTAGCCAGGAGCAGGAACTAGGTCTCCTGCCTCTCAGAGGAGGGCCTTTTCCATCCCATCTTTCTCTACATTAGAAATGAGGTTCCCAGCAACTCTCTCCCCTGTCCCCACCCAACCCTTTTCATTTCCCTCCTGCTGAAGGTAGATAGTCCAGGAGATAAGATCATGGATTTAGTACTACAAGGATCTTCTGAGATCATTAGGTGAAATCTCCTCATTTTACAGATGAGAAAACAGAGACTCAGTAACTTACCTGCGATTCTACAGGCAGTAATGTCAGAGGTGAGATTAGAATGCAAGTCCTCTGACTCTAGAGGAAGTGTTCTTTACATTGTATCACTAGTCTAGAGAGCGGCTTAGATACTTCAGCCTGAAGATTCCCCCAAGGATTTTGCCATGGTTACTCAGCCTCTGGGCCTACAGGCCAGGAAATAAATTCAGGGGTTGGGGGAGGGGGTGTCAGGGAGAAGAGCGGGTGTGTGAGGGGGTGCAGCTAAGTAGAATTGAATCTTGTTTAAGGAGGAAGCCCCCGGCACCCGGGCCTGTAATTTACTGCACTGTTGACAATATGAGCAGAGAATTTGTCGGGGGGATAATCACAGGCTGTGTGGCCAGGCTCTGGGAGCTCCAGGGCTGCTGGCAGGAGATGAGCTGCCAGGCAGGTGGTCTTGCTGAGGCATTAAGTGGGATCCGGGGGCTGATCCGACTGTAATGCAGTCAGTCTGTTGCCTGCCCTAGGTGGGAGAACTGTACCGAACAGCTGTCCAAGATGAGCTCCTAGCTTAGCAGACCTCAGCCTACTGCTTTTGAGAGGTCTGGGAAATGGCAAGGATGGGTCTGTATGTGTGTCTTGGAGGGGTGGGGTTGGGTGGATCAGGGAGTTAATGGGAGTCAGATGGAAGGGATCAGAATGGATAGGAGGGATGGTAGAGACAGAGGAACAATAGAGCTCACTGGAGATAGTGGGGATCAATGGAAGAATAGTGAAGATGAGAGTAGAAGAGATGAGGATCAAGATCACTCATGGATAGGGAGATACTGGAGATCAATGAAGTGATGTGGAGATAGTGAGGGAGGATTAGGGATGCTGAGGAGCTGGAGGAAAATGAGAGATGGGGGGACAGTGGGAATCAGAAGGGGAATGGCTGTCTTAGAAAGTGTTTGGAGGTTAGAGATGAGGCTTATCAGGAGATACTTGGGATCAATAAATGGTAGGAATGGGAGATTATTGTAATTAGTGGAATCATGGTATTGATGAGTGTGGAGAACACTGGGGAATCTTCAGCTTATAGCTGGTATTAATGGGGCAAGGATAGGGATGAGAGTATAATGGAGATCAGGAAGAGATAGGGATTAGTAGTGATAATTGGGAATTTGGGGGATGGGGGGATGAAAAGTATTATGGGATACTGAAGAAAAGTGTTGGGTATATAGAGATGGGAGTACAATGGGAATTAGGAAAGGATTACAGGATGCTGAATCCATAGTCTGTCCTGGGGGTTCCAGGCCTTGAGTATCTTACATGTCAAATTCTTCAAAAGATTGTTGGGGAATGTGGAGGGGAAATGATGCTTTTGCCCAGAGGAATCTATGTTTATATATATTAGAATCAGAATCCTAAGCATTTATGTTTTGAAATTAGAATCTGTGCTAGAGCAGGAAAGGACCTCGGAGAGCTCCTAGGGCTGCTGTCTCCAGACTGCAAGACAGCTCTCATATGAAGGTCACTGGTGGGCAAGCAACTGCTTTAAATGTCTTGCCTGTCTGAATATTTTAATGCTCCTGAGATTTCCCCTTTAAATATGAAAAACTTATATATGAAAGACATGTTTAGAATGTTTTTGGTGCAAAAATAAACTGAATTTTCCATATGCCTTCATTAATATCCATTATCTTCTCATTCCAAAGATTTTCTGATCTTTCATTTCCCCTGAGGTATCCAAATTTCCTAGCATCCCCACATCAGTACTTGAAGACTAATCAATATATTTCAAACCTCAGGGTGTTCTATTGTCAATTTAATTAAAAATACTGATCTAGCCCAATTCCTTAATTTTATAGAAGAAGAAGTTGAAGCCCAGGGTGGGACAGTGAGAAGCTCAACATCACATTACAAGTTAGAAGCAGAACTCTGGGACGAACTTGAGTCTCCTAGCATCCTATTGAAGGACTGATGCACCATTACACCTCACTGCCACCAAACTCTCAGTGTAACATAGTAGAAAGAACATGGGGCACAGAGTTGGGAGACCTAGAATGTTCTGCCAGATGTATGACCTTGGTTGGCAAATTACTTCCCTGGGCTTCAGTTTATCCATTTATACAATGAAGATTATAATTTCTAACTCAGCTTCTTGGCTTCCAGAATTATTTTTCCATCTCCACCCCTGTGACTTTCTCTGATTGGTGGGTTTTACTCCAGAACCTCCATGTGAAGAAACACTTTTGCAAGTTATTTCAAATCACTCTCTGGACTGCTTTTGGACTCCTCCCCACTTAGCTATTAGAATAGGAACTCTTTGATAGTAAATACTTAATAAATGCTTTCTTTAATTCAACTTTATAGGGCTACTGTAAAGAACACACTTTGAAAGAAAATCTTAATGTGCTATGGAAACATCAGTTGTAAACATTATTATCATTTTGTAGAGAAGGAAACAGACCTGGAGAGGAGGTGACTTGCCCAGGCACCCACAGTGGGACTTAAACCAGTCCTCCAGCTCCAATCTATGGTTCTTTTTATTATGCTACCTTGTCCCATTCTAATGCCGTTATATTTCATAAGGGTAAGCTTAGGTCCGGAACGAAGTAACTTGCCCAAAATGACATAGTGAGTTAATAGCAGAAGCAGAAGGCAACTCTGGTCTCATGCCTCCCATGGGGAATGTGGAAGGGAAGAAACTGGATTTCTTGATTCCCAGATAAGTGTTTTTTCTATTGTACCAGGATTAAAATGTATTCCACAGCATCCTTCACTCTTCTTGCAATAAAAACTAACTACCTTGAATATTTTTATTATCAGTATAGCATTAGATCATTCTCTTTAATGGGCAAAATGAAACAGAAAGAGGAAGGATGAAACTTGTTTCTTGGTCATCATGGTTAGTGAGCCAATGGTTCTTTGCCCAGGGTCTTTGAACCCTAATTGGGATCACTCTGCATCACTGCTCTTGCCTTCTTTCTTCTAATGGCAGCTTTATCGTCCTAGCTTCAGAGAGCTCATGGCAATGCTTACTGGCACACAGTAGGGATTTGATAGAGGCTTTTCAAATGAAAAGCACGGAATCTGTGGAGTGAACTTGGGTCTATGCTAGCTGTCTAGATACTGGGATTCTAGAACTAGCTCACCTTGGGCAGAACGTTTCCTCTCTTTGGACCCTAGTTTCCTCCTTTGTAAAATGAGGTAGTTTCTAAGATCACATCTAGTGTTAACATTCTTTATTATATGGTGTAAGGTCCCTTCTTGCCCTACATCCCATGAATAGAGTAGACCTGTGATTTCATTCATTTATGGAACTCCAGGCAAGGAAAAATTTCAGATTTGCACTTTCTCTGCCACTTGGAGTCTGAGAGAGAGCTGTCTGGGGGCACCTGCCCAGCTTCACAACTATGATGTATTAAGGGCAGAACTTGAAATCAGGTCTTTCTGACTAAGGTTATTTCTACTTACAACACTATATCATATTTCTCAGTTCAACAGTAACAGTATTATTATAGTTAACACATGCTTATATTATACTTTAAGTTTTGCAAATTCAATAGTCTGTCTTTGTGTCTCTGTCTCTGTCTTTGTCTATCTCTCTTTTTCTGTATTTGGGGTTAAGTGATTTGCTTATGATCACACATGTATTTGAGATCAGATTTAAACTCAGGTTCTCCTGACTCCAGAGCCACTAGTCTATTCACTGGGCCACCTAGCTGCTCCCCTGTTATGATTTCTCTACTGATGATTCTCAGATCTATTTATCCAGCTCTAACCTCTCCAGTCTCTGATTTCCAATTCTGAAGTGCCCTTTGCATATCTTATGTTGCATGCTCCATAGATATCTCAAACTCCACATGTTCAAAACTGAACTCATTATCTTTCCTCCAAACCTTCCCTCTTTCAAACTTCCCTATTAATATCACTGCCCTCTTTCCAATCACCTACACTCACAATCTGTGTCATCCTGAATCCTTCATTCTCTCTAAACCCCAATTTCAAAAACCTTACTCAATTATGTTCATTTTTCTTTCACAAAACCTGACTACATACCCTTTTCTCTTCCCTGTCATGACTTCCATCTTGGTTAAAGCTCTTCATCACTTCAGCCCTGTACTACTACAAGAATATTCTTGTTGACCCTACCCAAGTTTCTTCCCATTCCACTCTATCCTCCATTTGGCTGTCAAACTGATCTTCCTGAAGTACAGATTTGATTATATCACTCACACCCCTCCCAAGAATACATTTAATAAATTACAGTGGCTCCCTATTACCTCCAGAAGTGACTATAAAATCCTCTGCTTAGCTTTTTTAAAGTCCTTTATAATCTGAGCCTCTCCTAACTTTCCAATCTTCTTACATTTTACTTCCTTCTATCTAGTCTATAATTCAGCTGCTGTTCCTTACACTAGCCAATCCACGTCCTCACTCAGTGCTTTTAATTCTGTCCCCCATGACTGGAATGTTCTTTCTCTCGGTTTCCTTGGCTTCCTTCAAGTCTCAGTTAAAAATCTTGCCTTCGACAAGAAAACTGACTTTCACAGTACTGTTTAATTCTAGTGCCTTCTTTCTGAGATTTCCTTCTATTTTCTATCTTTTCTTACCTTTTTCTCCTTCCCTTCCTCCTTCCCACCTTCTTCCTCTCTTCTAGCCATATTTATAACTATTTGCATATCTTTCTATTCTGTTTACAATTGTTTGCATGTTGTCTCACCTAGTAGAATGTGAATTCCTTGTGAATAAGAACTGGTTTTGTCTTTCTTTGTATCCTTAGCATTTAGCACAGTGCCTGGCCCAGAGTCCTGCAAAGCAATTTGAATACATTCTCTCATTTGATTTCTATAATAGCACTGAAATTAATCTGAACTGGTTGTTGGTCTTAAGAAGAGATACTTGGCCTTTCTGTACCCCTCTTTGGGTTCAGCTCGAGAATTCATGAATGATACTGATTCAGTCCATTAGATCAGAATGTGATAAATCTCAAGTTTCTGCACAAAGAAATGATATGGAAATGTGTTTTACATACCTTTCCATCCCCATAATACCTTTTTATTCCTGGGATGTTTATTATATCCATCTCCTCTGGTAGTGGGTTGTGTATTTGTGTGTGTGTGTGTGTGTGTGTGTGTGTGTGTGTGTGTATGTGTGTGTGTGTGTGTGTTTCCCATTTGATGGAAAGGGTAACTTTATTCTTTCTCTAGGCTTATGCTATCTCTGCTCTCCATGTAGCATAGTTCAGATTTGATGTTAGTATCTTGGCTGAAAAGAAGTGGGAAGTGGAGGTAGAAGAAGTTTCTGTGGATGTACCCCCCCCCAGGAGACTAGAATCTGAGATTTCCAAGAGGGTTTCAGTGAAGTCAGAGATTTACTTGGTGGATTTGTTTTTCTAATGTGGGCTGGTGAAGATAGTAAATGACAGGATGGAGTGTGTGTCACAAGAAAATATGCATGTTGTGTTATGTGTCAATCACAGAGAAGTATTTGTGTATATCTCTGTGTGGGTGTGCACATGTGTGTCATGTGAAGGGGATTTGTATATGTCAGTCACAGCTTGTATTTGCATATATATTAGGGAAAGTTGAGCTACCTAGGCGTGTCTGAGTGCGCCATCATATGCCTCCAATGGCACGGACATTGCCTGCTTTATGACCGAGTCCTTTATTCAGCCTCCCATTCTATGATAAGGGAGAAGGGGCAGCTATGTGCCCTGGTCCATTTTGGGACTATGGCATCATGGAAAGTTGTCAGAGAATCTCCTGTGGGCTTGGGGTGTGTTACTCTTTAAAGGAATATCAAAGTTGCCCATCCAGCCTTCCATAAACAGGTATTGTTGGGAGTCTAGCTGGGCCTAATAAAGAAAAGAATATTGGATTAGGGGTTCTAGTCTCATTTCTGCTACTGATTCATTGAATAGCCACAGGCAAATCATTTCCCTTCCTTTAGTTGCTTCCTCTATGAAATGAGGGAATTGGAATGTTCTTTAAAATCCCTTCCAGCTTCAATATTCTTTATTTTAATGCTCCTCTTAGCTCTAATATTCTATTCTCTGTGTTCTAGGGTCCCTTCCATTCTTGACAGTGTGTTTTATGCTACAAGGGCTCTCCTAGCTCTGACAATCTATGAATGTAACATTTGCCTAAGCTGCTCTCTGATAGGTAGGGGAGGAGAAGGGGAATGGTGATACTTCATTTCCTGGGTGTGTTGGGTTTCAGGAATCAAATCCCTAAAGAGTTGAAGCCATGTTCCCGACTGGAACCAAACAGGAAGCTGACTATAGGGGAGGAGAGAGTTAGAGGGAGGGGGAATCTCCCCTTCTTACCCTCCACCTTCTCCAGGGGGTTCCACATGATCAGTGTGCTCTCCCTCCCCCTCCCTCAAATCAGGCTGCATTTGTAAAATGAAATCAATATTGACACGGCCAGGATGGTATTCAATTTGTCCTGATCACTGGGCTGCGGTGAGTTCTGACAGGGCGCGGTGTAAAACATACGCTCAGGATGTAATTTCTACTGTCAACATGATGTACAGTAGGCCTCTGCCAGGCGCCCTGTGTAGGGGGAGGGGGTGGGGGCAGTCAGGCGAGAGAAGCGCAGCCGGAGGGGCGGGCACTGGTTTGGCACTGGGGGGTTGAAGGCTGGGGCCAGTAACCCCTGGCCAGGATAAGGCAGATTTCAAGCAGGATGAGAGGGTAGTGATTGGTCTGTTCATACAGGGTAGGGTTGCACTCCTGGGAAGAGATGGGGATGTCCTTAAGTACCATCCTGGGTGGAGGTACCATATGGGGAACACTCCATGTCTCCTGGAGATGTGAAGAGTCCAAGTAGAGCAGAGTAGAGTATTCAAGGAGCACAAGGAGTCCCTAGGGAGACACGTGCAGCCTGGTCCATCACTACCTACCATAGACTGGGGCACATGACTGTATCTCTACCTTTCTTTTATCTTTTGGAAAATCTTGGGGAAATTAAATTAAATACTCACCAGAGGCAGTTAAGGCATGGATGGGGGGAGATGGCTGGTCCTGTACTTTGCCAAAATAGAGGGGGGCATTAAGGCTCATGTGCATGAGTCTCATTCTTATTTTAACACCAGTTGGTGAAGCTGCTGCTTCTCTCCCATCTCCTGTTTCTCAGAGTCACCGCTCACAAATAATTTCATCATTCATAGGGGAACTAGAAATCATCTACTTCAACCCTCTCATTTTCCAGATGAGAAAAATGAGGTCAAAAGAGTTTAAGTGACTGGCCTAAGGTCACGTGGGTAGTAAATAGCAAAAGTGAAGTTCAATTTGGGAGCCTCTAACTCCAAGTTCAGAGTCTAGTTAAAGTGCTCTCCAATCATAGCCATGGATCTGCACAATCATTTAACACCCCCCCCAATATGAACTGCTGACACATGATCAAATGTGCATGACTCGGTGACTCTGGACACATTTGTTTCTTGGTTATTTATAGTGCTGTAAGGCCTCGGTAAAATAGAACAAGGCTCATCAATAACTGGAGAGCACAGACCATGCGTGGCCTTTGGCCTCATGGCCCAGGGCTATTCTGGGACACAGTGAATTATCCAGGGCTATGCTGGTACCCAGAACATTAAAATCTGTCAGGAAAAATCTTGGACTTGCTCTGAAATCCTTGCTTATTCTCCACTTTTTCATTTCAAACTACGATGAAGATTAACATTATTACTTCCATTGAAATTGGAAATATTTGGAAGGCAGGAGGTATTATCAAATAGAAATAACATCACTCAAAGGAGTTAGGTATCTTTTGGAAAGTCTATTAAACCCAAGACACTATCAGTACTGTCATAAGCAACATTGTTTTTCATATATGTGTATGTAAATACATACATGCATATTTACATACATGTTTACATACACACATGTTTCTAAGAGAAACTTCATAGATTAAAAATAAGGAGCAATGTCTACTAGACTGCTATGTTTCTATGGGGCCAGCATAGGGGTAACACTTTCTATGTAACAATTTTATAGCTAATATGTTTCTTTTAGATAAGAAAAAAGGTAACTATATTTCTATGGAATCATATATGGGTAACAATTTTTTTAGGTCATACATAAATAATATTTATGTGGAACAGTGCACTCAGCCAAAAGGTGTTTATTCACTATGGTACTATGTGCCAGGCATCAAGCTAAGCCTTGAGAATACAAAGAAAAAAATCCCTGCTCATAAAAAGTAGAGTCAATACATAATTATTTAGCTACATACAAACGATATACAGAATTTGTTTTTGTTTGTTGAGTTATTTCAGTTGTTTGACTCTCCATGACCCCATTCGGAGTTTTCCTGGCAAGATATTGGAGTGATTCACCATTTCTTTCTTCATTTTTCACATGAGGAAACTGAGGCAATCAGGGTTAAGTTACACAACCATTAAGTGTCTGAGGTCGCATTTGAACACAGGTTCTCCAGGCTCCAGGTCCAGCACTCTATCTCCTCCACTACCTAGCTGCCCCTAGATGATGATAATTTGAAAGCAGAAGACATTAGCAGCTGGAGAGAGGAGGGTAGTGTCTGGAAAGGTGTCTTGTAGAAGGTTGGGTTTGAGTTGGGTTTAAGGAAACCAGTTCTGAGTTCTGAGGGGACAGAGCATGCCATGCACAGGGGGTACAAAGATGTGGAGAAGAGAACTGAAGTGTTATGTTAAAGGAACTCAACTTGATCAGTGTTGTGGGATCATAGAGTTTATGGAGAAGCTTAAAGTATAAGGAGACTGGAAAGGTAGAAAGGAGGCAAGGTTATAAAGCACTTTCAATGCCAAACAGAAGAATTTGTATTTGATCCAAGAGGTAATAGGGAGTCATTCAAAGTCTTTGAATGGGGTATATGGTGGTGGTGGGGAGAAGGATGACATGATTAGACCTATTATTTAGAAAGAGCACTTTGCCAGTTGAGTGGAAGATGGATTGGAGTACAGAAAGATAAAGCAAGGAGAACAGTTGCAAAAGAACCCCTGAGTACTTGAACTAGGGTGCTAGTTATGTAAGTAGAGAGAAGAGAACATATTACAAACAGATATTGTAAAGAGGACAATTATGTAACAGATATTGTGAAGATAGAAACAAGATTCAGCAAAGGATTGAATGAATGAGAGTAAGGAGTTGAGGATGACATTGAATTGGGAGCTTGGGTAGCTAGGAGGGTGTTGGCATCCTTGGCAGTAATAGAAAAGTTTGAAGTAGGGTAGAGTTAGATAATGAATTTTATATTGGATATGTTGGGGACATGTCCTGTGGAATATCTAATTCAAAATATCCAAGAGAAAGCTGAAGATGTATGCCTGTAGTTCAGCAAAAAGAGATGTAGACTTAGGAATCAGCTATATAGAGAACATAATTATGAACCTCTAGGAACTGATGACATCAAGTGAGATAGGTAGACAGATAAATAGATGGATAAGTGGATAAATGGATAGATAAATAAATAAATATTATAGCGGTTCTAAGAGCCTTGGGAGACATTCACTTGGACATAATTTAGTGAAGAACCACAAAGGTGACTGAAAAGGAGTGATTGTACAAATAGGAGAATCAGGAGAGAACCATGTTGTGAAACCCATGAAAAGAGAGATGATCAACAGTGTCAAGTGCTGCAGGGAGGTTAAGGAGGATTAGGTTTGAGAAAAGGCTATTGGAATTCCAATTTGGAGTAAATGGAACACATCTGCCCTACTGAAAAGGAAAAAAGATTTCCTTTCCCTCCTCTTTCCTTCTGTAGGATAAACCTGAACTGGTGTTATCAAAGAAGGAACAGAGATGTGGATAGAGGTGGTGTGTGTGTGTGTGTGTGTGTGTGTGTGTGTGTGTGTGTGTGTGTGTGTGTTTTGCTGAGGAAGAAGCTATAGGGACATGGACCTCAGATTCAGAAGCTCATTTAAAGGTTCTGAACTCATTTGAGTTTTCCTGCTAGTAACAGTGGGGAAACTGAAAGGAGGGAAACAGAAGGCTCTCTCCTCTCCGAAGTCTTCTACCCTCTATTCCTTTCAAATTCTTACACATAAATCTCGTTAGTTATACCTAGTATTGATCAAATGGGCTTGGGCTCAAGGTACTTATATGATAGAGATATGTTAACTTAATACTTCCCCATGATAACTGCCACTGTCTCTTACCTTGAAGTACTCTACAGGCCCAAAGTGCAACTCTCCCTGAGGGATTTTGTATCTCTCCAATGTGGTTATCATATAATATGGTATATTATCTGAATGTGCCAGAGTATAGTCATTGCATAGTCATATAACTATTAAACTATAGATGAATTTTTAAACAGCATTTATGTAATACTTCCTCTGTGCCTGGAATTGTGTTAATTGTTGGAAATACAAATACAAAAGTGAGCTTACCCTCAAAAAGCTTACATATACATACCACAGGGAAAGACAACACATAGAGAAGAGTAGAGATCTGGCAGCAGACCAATAATTGAAGCAATCATTTTCCAGAAGCAATGGTAGTATTGATCTGATTACTTAGCCAAGAGCAAGAGGTGAAAAGTGGATAGAGACCTTATCTAAATTTCCCATCTTAGCTATTGTTTCACACACAGTAGGTACTTAATGAATGTTGCATTGTACTGAATTAGATAGGGATACTCCATGTGAGTGTTAATGGTGTGCCTCAGACCACAAAAGCCAGGAGTGTTATCTATTTAAATTTGAATTCATCTATATAGTAGTGGAAAAGCTGGGCCCTGTTTATCCTGGGCATTTTGTCACTTGGGCTTTGGGGGTGAAATTCTATTTACCATACCCTCCAAATGGCCCTGAAAGATCAGCACAGCAGGAGTAAGATAGGGTTAAGTGGTAGGACAGTAAGCTCATGCCCACAGAGAGCTCTCAGAGGATCTTGGGCTGAGTAATAAATGAGCGCCCTGAAGCAGCTGAGCCATGGCGACTATGCCAGGCAAGAGTAATGCTGAAAGGGAATTGGGAACTTAGGAAAGGACATGCAGTGTGCAATAATGTCTGCCCTCAGGAAAGGAAAGAGCAGGCCAAGGCTGGAGAAACAGTGCTGGGTGCATAGTAGGCACTCAATCAATGTGGGGCGAGCTAAATAGAACTGAGCTCAAAATAGTAAGTAGCAGACAAGGCAGATATTCATTGGAGAGAAAAGGAGAAAAGTTGCTTAAGAAGGCCCAGAAAATCTAGCAGCTAGCAATTCCTTATTGAATACCTACTGGGTGTCCAGCCCTGTTTGAGCTTCTACTCAGCACATGCTTTCAAAAGTAGCAAGGTGTAGTAAAGACATCTCTGGAAGGGAAGCCCTGCATCCAAATTTCACCTGAATACTTACTAGATACCTGACAATGAACAAGTCATTCATTTACTTCACTTATAAAATGAGGATAAAAACACATGTAGAGCTCTGCCTCAAATTGTTGCTCTAAGCCTCAGATATGTTACTTATTTCAATCATCTTCTGAATCAGGAGGTAGTGGGCAGAATGCTGAATCTGATGCTTAAAAGATATGAGTTCAAATCCCAGGCCTACCACTTGTTAAAAATCATTTGGCTTTTTTTAGGCCTCAGTTTCCTTATCTGTAAAATAATAAGCTTGAACTAAATCACCTCTGAAGTCCCTTCCAGTTCTAAATCTATGATATTATGAATCTTCAAGCACTATATAAATGTCAGCTATTATTACTGTGTACACAGCCTTATACTATTGCTTACTGACAGATTGCATGATCCTGCATTTGTCGAACAAATGCTTACTGTGTGCCTTGCTCTGTGCTGGTCTTTACTGAATTCTATTTGATAAGAAATTTATTCAGAACCTACTATGAGCCGGATTCTGTTCTAAGTGCTGGGGATAGAAAGCCAAACCAAAAAGCAGTCCTTGACTTTAAGAAGCATGTCTTCTCCTAGAGGTTAGAGCCTTTGAACAGGTAAATAAATACAAGATCATTTGAGAAAGGGGAGAGTGTTAGCAACTAGGTGACTATGGAAAGGCTTCCCATGGGCTTATTCATTGAGCTTTAAAGAAAGCAAGGAGCACCAAGAGATAAGGAGAGAGAACATTGCAAGTATATGCGATAGCTAGTGCAGCACATAGTACTAAGATTGGAAAATGATGAGAAGGCCTATGGAAGAAAAGTGAGGACTTTGAAGGAGGACTCTAAATGCCAAGGTTAGAAGTTTGTATTTTTTTTTTTTTTGCTAGAGGCAAAAGAGAGCTCTTGAAGATTCCTGAGCAGAGGATGGCTGTGCTTTAGGGATAATTCTTTTGACAGACATGTGGAAGATGAACTAAAGAGAGCATATTGGAAGCAGGGAGACCAATTAGGAGGCTCCTGGGATTCTGACCCTGTACTCATCTCTACTAGCCCTGTATGAGTTCTTGTTGACAATCTAGTTCTTTGAGCACTAAAATTCTACACATGTTAGGAGGCCTTCGGCCTATATGTTATGTGTCCAAGTAGTGGTAGAGACATATAGCTCAAAGAAAGAGATCTTCATGGGCTGGGAGGGTCAGGAATATTTCCTAGAGAAAGTGGAACCTGATCTGAACCTTGAATAAAAAAGGTAAGATTAAGGATTCTGGGTTTGAGGACAGGGAAGGCATTCCAGGCAAGGGAAATAGCAGTGACCATTGAGCCTGAAGAAGAATCACGAATTCAACTGAGGCTGCTGCTCTTAAGTTTGATAAAAGAATATAATAGAAAGTGGAATGGCCTTAGCAGGAAAGGAATAAGGTTCAAATTGGACTTCTGGACTTTGGACAAGTCGCCAAACCTCAGTTTCCTATTCTGTAAAATAAGGAGTGGACTAGATGACCTTTTGAATTTTAAGACTATGATTTCGCCTTGTGTATTCTCTTTACTAGAAGAGATGCATAGATTGCCAAAGCTGGAAGGGTCTCTCTAGCAGAGAACAATCATCCTCAGGCCTCAAATGTTTGCTCTCATGTACTGACTCTAGAATGTTTGTACATTATAGTTTTCTATGTTTGTGCCCTATTCTGCTACTATACTACTGTGAATTCCTCATGAGGGCAAGGGCTGTATCTTATCTGAATGTTGGGTCTCCTATACTAAGTGATCTGTACAGAAATAACATTTAATAAATACTGCTTGTTGGATGAAAGAGAGAAATCTTAGAACAGAGTGCCTGAGCTGAAAGGGACATGATAAATTTCAAGTGGTCCATGAAATTGGATGGGAAAAGATAACATCTTTATTTTTATGAATCTCTAACTCAGATTGGGCATTTTCTTCAATTTTGAATTAAAAAAATTATTTTGAAAAGAAGTCCATAGACTTCACCAGACTGTCAAAGAAGTCTCTGATTCACAAAGGTTAAAAATCCCTAATCCAGTCCTACTCTTTCATTGTACAGATGAGAAAGCTAAGTCCCAGGGAAGGAAATTAATTTAGTTAAGATCTCACTAATAACTCTATGGCAGCTGGAGCTGAGTACTATTGACTCTCAGTCTTGTATCTCTCAGAGCTCCAGGATGCTTCTCATTTGACACCCAAGTTCAACATTGGGAAGTGGAGGAAAAGCTACTTGCAGGGCTTCCCTGAGTTTGGAGTTCAGGATCAGATAACAGTATGAGGTCAGAGTTGTGGGAGACAGGTGTACTAGACTATTGACATTTAAGAAACTTTTATGTGTCCAGATTTTTCTGGAGACCCACTCCCCAAAGCCACTGGAAGCTGCAAGGGAATGGAGCTATCCTCTTTGCTTCTGGGCCACTGGAAAATGACAGAGGCACTTTCTGACACTATCTGGCTGCGTGGAAGATAAATGGACCAAAGAGTCAATTTTTCATCCCAGTTCTTTTGCTTATTAGCTATGTGAACTCGAACAACTTCCCAAGACTATAAGTGGCTAGTGGATAGAATCTTGGACTTGGAGTTAGCAGCAGGATACCAGGCAAGTCACTTAGCATCTCTGGGCCTCGGTTTCCTCATCTGTAAAATGAAGGTTGGACTAGATGACTTCTAAGGTCCTTCCCAGTTCTCAGTCTATGATACTGAGTCTAATCTCTTTAACTATAAAATGGAGGTAATAATATTTCCTATCTCTAAGAGATATGTTAAGGAAAGTACTTGATAGACCCTGTGGTGCTATAGAAACCTGTTATAAGAGGAAGGAGGGGGGTTAGAGATGGTCCCTTAACCAAGCCAGAGCCTGCTGTTGAGAAGAAATCTTTAGCTGTGGTAAGGATGTTGGTGTGAGGAAGCAGCTGCTGCCTGGGGGCCTCTCTGGGCCCATGTCCGGCCAGAGGGATTAAATCGGCTGCTTATGAGCCCTGACGGAAAGTCTATAAACAAAGGAGGGTGATGAATGACCCACTCGCCTGTCGGAGGAGCTGCCAGTGGGGGTTGCAGGGTCGGCACCGGGGCCAAGCTGATTTAATGTCAGTGAGGGCTGTACTTATGTAGTGTCTCTCATGCACGAAGCTTTATTAAAGTCGTCATTACTGCCCTAGAGAGGGAGGGACCAGCCCATTAATAACACCCAGAGACAGATCTGCCAAGGCTGGCCCTGTCACCAAACAGATGCACGTGTGTTTGGCACTGCTGCTAAGGCAGCTGTGCAACCTTCCTCAAGTTCCTTTCCCTCTCTGGGTCCCAGGTTCTTTATCTATCAAAATGAGGGCATTAAATGTCTAAGATTCTAATGTTTTATCCAGTGTTGATATCCTATGTCTATATTCTGGGACATGCACACATACATGGGCAGGTTCATAGCAGGTAAGAAGAGAAATTTACAGAGTTGGGAAATTCAGCCTATTCTGTTCAGGATCTCCCTTTGTGCCATTTAGCATCTTGGGACCTCAGGCATCTTCTTTTGTAAAATGAAGATGCTGGAATAGTTGGTGTCTAAGGTCCCTTCTAGCTCTGATATTCTGTGCTCCATGAGTCTTTGTTTAAGTTAAAGAGTAGGGGAGGGAAAGTTCCAGTCTTCCTAATATGTTTTGGAAGGATTTACAGGATCTTTCATTCATATCCAAGTAACTCCTCTCATATTTATAAACCTAGAATCTACAGGAAATGAGTCTGGGTTTTAAAGAGATCATACTTCAAACCAGCTAGATTGTGAGTTAAAATGGACAAATCACCTCCCCTCTCATTTAGGGAAGGAGTAATGGGAGTGGGAATAGGGACAGCAAAGAGACTGAGGAAGAATTACAGATTGTAAGAGTTGGAAGAGATCATAGAAAAATAGATTTTTAAAAAATGGATTTGAGAGTATATTTGGTGGGGTTCAGTGATTCCTAGTTTTGACCAGCCATGGAGTTTCTTCACGGGGGACAGACTCTGGGGATTGTTAATGAAACTGGTATAGTTGAATGGAAGGAGGTGTTCCTGTCTCCTCTCCATTATTGCTTCCTCTCTGTTATTTCTTACATCTCATGGGAGGAGGTTTCAAGCCACCTCCCAGGCCTTTTTTCCTCACAATATCTCCCTGCTGAGCAGTGATGGAGCTTGGAACTACCTGATAGAGCCAAGGGAGCTATCTTGGGTCCTCTAGCCATTCCTCAGAGAGTCATAACCTTCCCAAAATGAAGTCTTGTGTGTCAGAGACTCTTCCTTGTCTATAATTCCAGTCTTATTTCAACTGGGACCTGAATGTAGGGAATAAAACCTTGATCTAAATATAGTTGTTTAGATATCAGCTGGTCTAGGGATGATTTATAGACATACTTCTTCCTCAATTTCCCAGTCAGGCCCTCTTAAATAAAGATTCTTTTTTAAAACCTTATCATCCAAACCCCATAAATATCATAGTTATTGGGTGGATCTGCTTAGTTCAGAGAGAGGAGGAAAGAATGCATTTCAGGAGACTTATGTCTTTATAGATAAAGCATAGAAGTCTCACCATCACTTGATATCTTTCAAGGATAAAACTAGTGGTACCTCAGATGTTATGTCCTTGAAATGCTTTTTTCATTCATTCCTTCTACCTGAAACAATTGTTCTGTCCTAAGGTCCCTCCAGATTCTGATAATTCATTATTTGGTCTAGGCCATGCTCTAGGTTACATTTTGGGTGGAGAATAAAGGTTATTTCAGAGATGACTGATGGGTTAGGGTAAAAGAGGCCTTAGGTTCTTCTCTTTGGGAGAAGCAGGGCCATCTTTACTTTGAGGTTCATAAGGTCCAGCCTCAGCTTTAAGAGATGAATCATAGTATAGAGAATATTTGAGATGGAATCACCTGAGACCCCAGTCAGATCAACCTCCTTTTCCCCTCTTTTTCTCTTTTTTCTTTTTTTTTTTTAAGCAGAGGAGGAATCTAAGGCTCTTAACTGCTCCAGGCTTAGTAAGAAGTTAGTGACAGAACTATGATGAGAATCCAGATCTCCTGAATTTTAGATGAAGCAACTATACCAAGCTAGTGGAAAGGCTCCTTCGAGATGAATGTTGGGAGAGAGTACTTGTGTGAAAGTGTCCCTAACAGTGGACTTCTCCAGGGAGGAGGGCTAGTAGAAAAAAGGGCTGGTGGGAAGAGGAATCATAGGCTTTACATCTGGAAGGAACTTTGGAGATCATTTAATCGATCCTGAGGGATGGTACAATTTACTCAAATACACATAAGCAGTAAATTGAGTGGGAAAAAGTCCTAAACGGGAAAGGCAAGACAAAGAATAGGGAAATATAGGGAAATAGGGAAAGGGCAGTCAGTGTCCCCTCTCAAAGTTGCCTCTGACCTCTCTCTCTTTCCTCCAGGTTTCTGGAGCGCACCATCCAGGGAACAGTCCACCTCCTGACCAGGCCCTAGGAAAACTCCGCCACGAGCCAGAGGCATACACCTCCACACCACAACCTCAGAGCCTGGAGATGGCCCGGTGTAGCCCGGGCAAGAGCCGAGTCTCTGAGTGATCTGCAGGCAGTCTCCCGAGTGTGGTGGGGAGTAGCCAGGCCCAGAGTGGGGGGCCTCCAATGCGAGCTGCGGTCCCCAATCCAGTTGGGCGCTGTACCAGCGCCCCCGCCCCCAGGACCAGTGTTTCAGTGGTTCCTTCCCAGGCCGTCCCATCTGGGCCGCACTGAACCAATCAGACGGGACATACCATGAGGAGATCAGCTGGCCCAGCACTGGCCTGACCTTGGCCCCCCGGGGGGCCTGAGACCAATATGTGACCCCGGCTCAGGTGCGTCCTGGGGCCTAGCCTCTCTGTCCATGTGCCTGGGTCTGGCTTCCACCACGGAGAAATATGAGGAGGCCGTGCCCCGGAGCTAGGGGGAGGCCTGTGGGGGCCAGCTTATCTCTGCCACCACTGTTGCTGCCTCCTCTGCTTTTGCTTCTGGGAAGCTTGTGGGCCTCTGGGACCCCAGCCAAATCGGGGCCTGAAGAAGACGGACCTCTATCCAGTGGTCGAGTAAAAAGAGGCTGGGTCTGGAACCAATTCTTCGTGGTGGAGGAGTACACCGGTACCGAACCTTTGTATGTGGGCAAGGTAAAGTTCAGTGGTGAGGGAGGAGGAAGAGGTGATGCCTTCTCCTTCCCTCCCTTCTCCTTTTTCTTCTCTTCCTTCCTATATTCCTACTTCCTCACCTGGAGTCTCCCTCTGCCACCAGGGCCATGATGGCCAAATTCCTAAATTTTAAAACAACTCAAAATATCAGACCTGGAAAGCATCATAAATTCTAGAACAAAGAAACTCCTTGGAGCTTAGAATGTTAGAGCAGGGAAACTCTTTGGAGCTTAAAATTTCAGACCAGAGAATCTTCTTGGAGCTTAGAATATCAGCAAGAAGACTCCTTGGAACCTAGAATATCAGGGAAGGGAAGAGTCCTTTAAACAGAGTATTAGACTTTTGAGGGACTTTAGGGCACAGATTGCAAAGTGTCAGACTTGAGAAGTACTTAGAACACATAATCTCAGGGAAGCTAAGGACTTTACAGCAAATAGAATGCTAGATTTCTAGCTGGTTTTCCTGGGTTGAAATTCTGCCTTTGTCACTATTACAAATCAGTGTTTATTATGGTAGGTCACAGATAGGTGCTCATGAACTTAATAAATGTTTATTGCATTGAAGTTCTTACTTTGTTGAAGGCACTGTTCTAGGTGATAGAGATACAAATATGAAGATGATATGTTTCCTCCTCTCAATCAATCAGTGCTTATTAAGTACCTACCATGTGCCAGACACTACGCTAAGTGCTGGGGATACAAAAAGAAGCAAAAGACAATTCTGCTCTCAGGAGGCTCACAATCTAATATAGGAGACAACATGCAAAGCAAGATAAATACAAGACAAATAGGAAATAATTTACAGTTGAATTAAGAGAGAATGAGAATGCTTCTGTAAAAGATAGGCTTTTATTTGAGACAAAGGAAGTCTACTTGAGGAGATAAGGTACCTTCAAGAGTAGGCTAGAGTAAAATGAAGAGAGATCCATAAGAAGCACTCTGGGAAAATCTGAGGAGGAGAGACCACTAACAACCTGCAAAAGTGCACTAAGTTTTATGGGGTGGTAGTGCCTGAGTAAAGCATTCATGAGGAGAATTTTGAAATCTGGAGAGGTGTAAGGACAGCAGTTTGCAGGACTTCATAGAACTGGAAAATGGCAGGTTGAGTTTCACATCAGCTAGTTGCCCAGTTTGGCAAGAAGGTAGAATGTGTGATAGTGGTGGAGAGGATTACAGGTGAGGCTGAGGAGTTCAGGTTTTATCCTGTAACTTGAGGGAACCCCAGAAGGACCTTCAGAAATGGAGTAACATAAGTCAGATCTGTGCATTGGGAAGATTATTTGTACCTTTATGTGAAAGATGGACTGGGGAGAGGAGAGGTTATAGGCAGTAGTTCATTTAAAAGACTGTTAAAATAGTTGTGGAGTCAGATACACCAACTAAGACAAGGGTGACCCAAACACAGAAGCACACATATGTCGGAGTGGTATTTGAGGTAAGCTGTCCTCCTCGATGGTGAAGGACAGGATTAGGGAGGTGACTATGTTAGTGGAGGGAAGCGGTTACATGTTGGAGACATTTTTGGAGTTAGAGTGAACAAGACTTGACAACAAATGATTTATGGCTGTTGATTTCCCCTAAGGGAATGTACTTGAAAAGAGGAACAGAAAAAAGGATAATGCTTAACCTGAGAGGGAGACTTTCAGGTTAAGTATCTATGAAGATGAGGGTCCTATTTTGCCTTGGAGGTGATTCTTCATGTCTCCTGAATCCATCCACAAAGCTCTGAAGATCATCCCTCTCCAAAGGCATGGACTGACTTGGTGAAAGACAACATGGCTTAGTGGGAGATAGCATGGGTTAGTGAAAAAATAGTGGATTAGGAATCAGGAGACCTGGGTTTCAGTCCCAGTTCCACAGCTCACTAGTTGTATGACCTTAGCGCAGTTACTTTCTTATTTCAGTTTTCACCTCTGATAAACTATGGTTTTGTACTAGACTTTGTGCAGAGATCTTTGAAGTTCTAATATTCTATATCCTAAATTCTATGATCTCTTGTACCTTTGACATTCTGTGTTCTAATATTCAGTGTATTAAGATCTACTCCCTTCTGGATATTCTGTTTTATGGTTCTGTCTTGGAGATCAACCTTGTTTGGAGCTTAAGTGCAGATGCTGGGTTATTTGAGAGATTGTCTCAGGGGTAGGTTGCTTGAACCTCTTTAGGTTGGGCTAGAATCTTTCAAGAGCTCCCAGTTCTACACTCAGTTATGGCCAATAATCTCTCTGGACAGTTTAGTGGCAGCAAGGGACTGGTTAACTATTTTCTCTGTCTGGTAGGGATTAAATAAAACCTGTTGCCTTTGTTCCTTCCCACTCCAGCTGTTCACCCACCAGTGATGTTGTCATAAAATTTACATAACCAAATTCCAGTTCATATAAAAGATTTTCATAGAAGGAGCATGCAGGTGCCAGTGATTGGGGCCTGGAAAAAAAATGATTAACAGCAGTGATATGCATGAGAAGGGTGAGTGAACTGGAATGACAGGTTGGGCTGATTTTCTATGGTGGTGATAGCTCAGATATATATTTCCAGGAAGATGATTTACAAATTGCTTCTGTCCCAAATGCCCAATTAGATTGTTGTTCCTTTTTTTACAAGGGAAGAAATTGATATCTATCAAGAAGTGACATTCTAAGGCTAACCTGAAGAATTAGGGGCAGAATTGGGGCTCAAACCCAGGTCTTCTATTTATAAATTTATAGACTATAGAACTGGAAGGTTCTGGCTTATTTGGTTCAAACCCCTCCAACCCTTTTCAGTGGAGAAGCCTGAGGCCCAGAGAGGTTTAGGGACATATTGTCTAAGGTCACACAGATTGCAAAGAGCAATAGTTTGAATTCAAACCATTTAGTTAGTCTGACTTCAAATCCAGGATGCTTTGAATTACATCCCAATACAGATTTTTTTCACTATGTAAAGCACAATTCTATGCCAACTTTATGCCTATGGCATAGGAACAAACCTAGGAATGAAGGCAGGAGGTCTGGCATCTTAAAAGGAGGTAAGCCTAGACCTTCCTTCTCTATCCCTTTAGAATAATCTCTTATGCTTCTTACTTTTTCCAATGTTATCATGCTTGATTTCTGTGCCTTGGTCTGTAATCATTATTTTATAGTTAGTTAATTATATATATATATATATAAAATCTTATTTTATAGGTAACGAAATAGACCTAGATTTGGGGAAGTGACTTACCCAAGATCATATAATAAGTTAGTGGAGAATTGACCTCGATGTTCTTCTAATTAGACAACACTGCCTTTTGAAATGCACAGTGATTGTTCCCTTATAGAAGAGTGGATTACTTTGTGGTCTTCAGGTCCATAAAGGCTCTTTGAGGAAATGTAAGGAGTGAAACCTGTATTAGATAGGAGTATGTACCTTACCCTAGGTTGAGTTTCTGAGATAGGAGAGGGTCAGTAAGAAGTGTAGTATTCAGAACTAAAAAAGGACCTCAGAGACCTAATCTAGTCTCTTCAAATGATATTTTTAGAGTTTTATTAATACCTTTTGAGTTGTATTTATGTCACAGTTTTTTCCTGATCTATGCACCCTCTTACTATACCAAAGAAAAACAGTTAAGTAAAACCAACTGACCCAGAAATGATCAAATGAGGTATACAGCATTACTGGGTAGTTACAATCTCTGTATTGGAAGACATATCAAGCAATGTAGATTAGACTTCATTAAGAGCAGTATCTAGAGAGATACCCGCTGTAGTAACCTGGTCAGTATACCATGGGAGCAGCTCAATAACTGTTATATTTTCAGCATAAACATTTATGCCTTAGAAACTCACAAATGCTCCAAAACAGGACTTGATTGGTTGTTAGGATGATTGCCTAGATGTAAGAAAGTGATGGAAAAATATTAATGATTCAGATTAAACCTAAAAATGTGTCATGGGTACATTTCACACAGACTCCCAGACATTTATTAAGCATTTATCAGCACTCTGCTCGTTCTGATCGTACAGCATCTCAAATATAGGGTTCAGATCCAGGTATCACATTTTGGACAGGACAGTGATAAAGTAGAGGAATAAAACCAAGATGGTGAAACACCTTGAGATTGCAAGGAAGTATAGAATGGGAGATGAGAAGGTTAAGGAAATTGAGACTGGAGAAAGCATGGTGGTGGAATATGAGAGCAGTTTTAAAGAATGTGAAGGAAGGGCTTTATGTGGACTTGTCACATAGATTTGTTCTGTTTGATTCCAGAGCAGAACTCAGATAAATGGGAAAACATTTCAAAGAGATAGATTAAGGTTTGATGTCAAGAAAAATAACCTAGAACCATGGAACTAGAAACAGGAAAATGGTCTATTTCACTAGATATCTTTAAAGTAAGGGTATATAGTACAACAGATAGTGTTGGCTTTGGAATCAGGAAGACCTGAGTTAAAATCTTGTTATGTAACTGTATATGTCATTTACTCTCTGTTTGCTTCAGTTTCCTTAACTACAAAATGTTAACAGTAATAATACCTACCTTCCATGGTTGTAGTGAGACTCAAATGAGATAAAATTTGTAAAGCACTTAGCACAGTACCTAGTCCAGAATAGATGTTTAATAAATACTTGATTTTTTTTTCCTTCTGAAGGTTGCATGATGACTTATAGTAAATAATCTTGGCCTAGTTGTACTCATATTTTTTGAGATTCCTTCCAATTCAGAGGTTCTGTGAATCTGTCTGCCCTGGATCTCTTTATTTGGAATAAAGATCATTAAATCTAATTTTAATTCAGAGGATTTATAAAATTTCATTTCTCAAATATATAGGCAACTGAGCCAAATTTACAAAAATAAGAACCATTCCTTGATTAATAGATGATCAAAGGATATGAACAGGAAGTTTTTTTTTTTAATCAAAGCTATCAATAGTTATATGAAAATGCTGTAAATCACCAATAATTAGAGAAAGTCATATTAAAACAACTCTGAGGTACTGTCTCATACCCATTAGATTGGCTAACATGACAGAAAAAGGAAAATGACAAATATTGGAGGGAGTGTGGAAAAATATGTAGACTAACAATGCATTGTTGGTGGAGCTGTGAATTAACCCAGTCATTTTGGAGATGTCACATAAATAAAACCCAAAAGGTATTAATAAAACTCTGAATATATCATTTGAAGAATTGGATTAGATATCTGAGGTCCTTTTTGGTTCTAAATCTTACAATTCCTACCATCCCCTCTTATATTAGAAATTCAAGCCTATAATAAGGTGTGTACTTATACAGAATTTTTACTCCTCACATTTCCTCAAAGAGCCTGTATTGACTTGGAGAACACAAAGCAATCTATTATTCTGTAGGGAAACAATTTGGAACTGTACCCAGTGGATATAAAGTTGTTCATATTCTTTGACCCAAAAATGCTTCTACTGAGTCTGTACCCCAATGAGGTCAAAGAAGAAGGAAATGGACCTATAGGTACAAAAATATTTATAGCAGCCTTTTATTTTTGTGGTGGAAAAGTATTGGAAACTGAGGAGATGCACATTAATTGGGAAGTGACTAAATGGGTTGCGCTATATGATGGTAATAGAATACTATTGAACTGTAAGAATGACAAAAGGGATGGTTTCAGAAAAACTCAGGAAGACTTGTATGACCTAATGCAAAATGAAGGGGGAAGAACAAGGAGAACATTGTACATAATAACAGCAATATTGTAATGATAATTAACTGTGAAAGACTTAGTTACTCTATCAATATAATGATCCAAGACAATTCCAAAGAACTCACAATGAAAAATGTTATCTGCTTCCAGTGAGAGAACTGATGAACTCTGAGTATAGATCAAAACATATTTTCAAATGCTTTTGCAATTGTGTGTGTTTTAAGTATGGTACTAGTAATTGTGTATATTTTCTTGATTCTATTTTCTTTGTACCATATCAGTTTGAGACTTAATGAATGAATAAATTTTCCATAATCACGATTTCATGGGGATTAGATCACATTAGAAATGTAGTTTCATTGACATAGCAGATTAGAGGAGAAAATTCTCTATCAATGTAAGTTAGTACTTTCTCTACATTTTAAAATCTTCAAGAGTTGTCCAGAACTTTGGCACAATGGTAAATATGCTGGATTTGGATTCAGGCAATCTTGATTTGAATTTCAACTATATTTCTTCCAAACTGTTTAACTTTGAGTAAGTTACTTTCTCTCTGAGCTTCAGTTTACTCATTTCTAAAATGATGGAGTTTAGATTAAATGATCCACTAATCTTCCCAGAGACACACAGTCAGAAATAGGACTTGAACCTGTGTCTTCTTGACTCTGAGACCACCTCTCTCCCCACTACATAATTGTTTCTACTACTCATTGTTTCTTATAACACAATAATATTTCCTTAACTTTCTATACATCAGTCAGTTTTTCTCATGGCAAAACAAGATCCCATTGCATTCACATACCACAATTTATTTAGCCATTCTCCAATTGATAGGAACCCACATCTTTCTAATATTTTACTATAATAAAACATAGGACCATTTTGGCATCTACAGAATCTTTTTTTCTCTCTGACTTCTGTGGGTTATCTGCCCAGTTGTGGGATTATGAATATGGATAGTTTAATAACTAATATATGAATAATATGTATGGCTGAGTTTAGTATGAATAATTTAGTATCTTTTCTCATATAACTTCATATTGTTTCCCTACACAGTTAGATCAATCAACAATTTCAGCAATTAATTAGTGTGCTAGACTTCCTATAGGCCTTTCAACATTGACTATTTCTATCTTTGACCATTTTTGCAAATTTGAAAGCTGTGAAATTAAACCCCAGTGTTGCTTTAATTTTAAGTTGATTTAGGGGCAGCTAGGTGGCGCAGTGGATAGAGCACCAGCCTTTAATTCAGGATGACCAGAGTTCAAATCTAGTCTCAGACACTTAACACTTCCTAGCTGTGTGACCCTGGGCAAGTCACTTAACCCCAGCCTCAGGGGGAAAAAGAAATTTAAGTTGATTTGTAAATTAGATTTTAATTTAATTTCTTAATATTTGTTATTTTTATCTCTTCATATAGATTATTGATCATTTGCATTTCTTCTTTTGAAAATTGTTCTTATTTTTTGATCACTTAGCTAATGGGAAATGACTGAGTTTAATATAAACTTAATTTATATTAAAACAATATAAAATTACATTTGAGAAAAGTTACTAAGTTATCCATTTATATGTGTATATATTTTTATATAATATATGTTTGTTTCAATTCCACATTTATCTTATATATCAGACTTTTATCAGAGATGCTATATACAAAGATTCTGTCCTCCCCCTCGTCTAATCTACACTTTCTCTTTATTTATTCTGATTGCACTGATTTTGGTTGTGCAAAAGATTTAAATTCTATATAATCAAAGTGGTTATTTTACATTTTGTGATCCAGCCCCTAATTTTGTAGATGATGAAAATGGAGACCTAGAGTGATGAGTTACAAGTAGCTTATGAAAGTAGCATAAATGCCTACAAAGTTGTAGAATTGGATCTTTGTTTAGGAGGAATCTCCATGGGTTCCTATGATTTACCCAGATCAGATAGCTATTATGACATCACCAGGAGGAAGGATGTAGAAAACAGAGAAAAGGAAGCCCAAGAAAGTCTTGGAAGAAGTCTTAGGGGGCTTCACATTTCTAATGTTCAGTACTTTAGGTTGTATTTGACTTTTTTGGACTCCATTTGGAGTTTTCTTGCAAGGAAGTGGTTTGCTACTTTCCTCTCCAGCTCATTTTTCAGATGAGGAAACTGAGACAAACAAGGTCAAATGATTTGCCTAGCAAATCAGCTGGGAAGTGTCTGAGGTCGGATTTGAAGTCACAAAAATGAATCTTCCTGATACTAAACCCAATGCTTTAACCACTGTACCACATAGCTGCCCTTGCTTATAGAACTTTTTAAGAAAATGGGCCCAGTGAAGCCCGATGACTTAACCAAGATCATATTAAGAGAGAAGGATAAAACCTGACTGATCTTCCAACTTGACTACCCTGGGAGAGATTCAATTTGATTCAACAAATACTTATAAAATGCAACCCATTGTACTAGGTGCTGAGAAATTCAAAGACTAAAGTGAAAAAAGACTTGCTTCCCAGAAGTTTATATATTCAAATAGGAGATGTAACATATAAATAGATGAACAAATAAAAGATCATCCATGGAGGGAGACAGTGCAAAGAACTAGTAGGATCAGGAACAGCTTCATAGAATAATTGGCACCCATACTGATCCTTAAAAGATGACCAAGTATTCTAAGAGGTTGAGCTAAGGAGGGTATGGATTCCAAACATGAGAGACAGCCTGTGGAGAGGTACATGGGTAAGGGCTGAAATGCAGAGTTCAGGGAGCAGCAAGCCCACTAGTTTTGGCACATGAAAGGAAGTAATTGGAAATGAGCCTGGAAAGATATTCTGGAGCTAAGCTGTGGAAGGCTTTAAACCCTAAGTTTATATTTTATCCCCCAGGCAATAGGAAACCACTAGAGATGTTAGAGGACGGGGGTCAATATGATTAGACCTGTATTTGGGGAAAAAGACAATTTTTTTTGGCATCTCTGTGAAGGATGGAGCAGAGCAAGGAGAAACTTAAAAAGAGAATTTCAATTGTGACGCTATTGTCGTGGTCCAAGTGAAAGATGATAAAGCCTTGAACCAGGGAGGTGGCTGTATTAGTGGAAAAATGAGGATAGATGTGAGAGATGTTAGGGAAATGTCCTGGACAAGGTCTGGTAGAATATAGGGGGATGAAGGAGAGAAGAAAGTTGAAAATTATCATCTTCTTGACTGGAAGAATGATGTTGCCCTATAGGAAAAAAAAAAAGGTTTTGAGGGCTTATGGGTTTAAAGGGGAAAATGTTACTTTCTATTCTGTTGAGCTTGAACTGCCTATGAACCAACCAAGTGGTGGGACTATCATTGAGGGTAAAGCATGCATTATGTAGGTTTGTTGGTATAGAGATGATAAATGAATCCATTGGGGTTCCTCTGTCCCTGTTACTTGCCCAAAGTCATGCAGCCAGAATGAAATCACTAAGAGAAAGAACATAGAGAGGTGAGAAGAGGGCCCAGGAAAGTGGGAAAAAACTTGGGGAAACTGACTTTTGGTTTATAGGATTTGGACAAAGATATGGCAAAATATATTGATCATTGAGATCATAAAAGGGAATGTGGTACAGTGGAAGGTTGTATGTTTAGAATGAAAGAACTTGGATTTTAAATCTCAGTTCCTCTGCTTACAACCTGTATGACTTTGAGTAGGTCCCTTGATCTTCCTGTCAAATAAGGGGCTTGGACTAGGAAATCTCTTAGGGTCCACTTAGCTTTCAGTCTGATTCTATGATCCTGTGTGATGGTAGAGCTAGATTTTTAATATCAATTTCTTGAAACCTAGGTCAGGGCATTCCTATTCTTTTATCCTCTCTATCATCATAATGGCAGTAGCTAGCACCTACTATGTGCCAGGCACTGTGCTAAATGCATTACAGATTTGAGAGGTGCTCACAACAACCCTGTGAGGTGCTATAATTATGTCCATTTGCTTCACAAATGGAGGAAGAAGTGGAGGCAAATAGAGATTAAGTGACTTGCCCACCCTGTAGCTAGTAAGTGTCTGAAACTGGATTTAAACTATCGGCTTCCCAGCTCCAGGGCCAGCACTCTATCCACTGTACTACATAAACCGTTGTCCCCAAGTTTATCACCATCTTCTCCCACCAGTCAGACCTAGCCTCTATAGCAGTGCTTTTAAGTTTACAAAATGCATGTCGTATGCTGCCTCATTTGAACATTACAACAAAAATAAAAGATATTATTATTCCCATTTTATGTGTGTGGAAACTGAGGATCAGGGAGTAAGCCAAAGATTTTCAGGGCTGCTTGTTCTGAACTCCCTCATGTCATAGGAAAGTTGGATTTGTCACACTCAGGGTCCAGCTCTACCATCTCAAGGGCATCCCTGAATGGGCTTTGGAAACCTGTCATCAGCCCTAGAGTCCTTGGGGTCCTTTATGCCGCAGAAGTCAAGAAAAGAAGTCATTTAGGTTCATAGATTATTAGGCATGGATGGCTATGCTCCAAGGGAAGCAGTTTATCCTATTTCTGAGAAAACAGTTGCCCATTAAATGATTTCTTTTCATCCTTGCCTTCTTTTCCTCCCCCTCTACCCCAATTATGCCGCTTGGAATCATGGGATTTAGATCTGAAATGGATGTTAGAGACTGTTGAGGTACAGCAGCCTTCATTTTCTTATTTCACATGAGAAAACTGAGGCTTTTAAAGTTAAAGGACTTGCTCAAAGTCACTTCCGCAATAGAAGGCAGACAAGATTGACTCTAAATCCTCTGCACCACTGGGTCTCCCATTTCCTGCAAAGATGGGCCTTTTTTTGTCCTCATCACTGGGATGGAGTCCCACAATCATCCTTCCCCAGCTTCCCCCACCCCTTAAAATGTCGGGGTCTGGGGTTTTAAAAATAACCTGTCCCCGTTCTGCCTTACCCTCTTCAGTCAAGTCCCCCCTTGCAGGGGAAAGGTATTCTCTGTACTTCCAGTTAATTCACTGTCTCCCCCCACCCCCACCCCAGGGAGCCGCTCCGAGCATCCGTCCTTGTCGAATTCCAGAGGTAGCCTAGCAACAGCCTCATTTCCAGAGTGAACCCCGGGCACCTAGAGCTAACCCATTTTACAGCCCTTTTCCCCATCGCTCACAGCCGTCATCTAATTGTCACCCACCGTCCTGGCTCTGGCTCCTTCTGCCTCCCTCCCCTTCCCCCATTCGATCCCACACTGGGTAGCTTAGCTTCCCTCTCCCCAGTACTGCCCCCCCACTCCAGCAAGCACCCAAGCCGGCATCTTTACCCCAAACCTCTCCCCAACACCCACCTCTCACAACCTCCCCAACCAACAACATTTCCATAAAATCTGGGTACTTTGGCTAATCCCTTTTCTGAACTGTAATTTCCCCCGAGGCCTCTGTCAGTTGGATGTGGATTTCGGTAGGATTTAAAAAAATTTTTTTTAAAGATAGAATTATGGGGTCAGCACTTGTTACCGACTTCTGCGGGCGCTGAGATCTATTTTAGATATATTGTGGGATTAAAGCAGGGGGGGAGCAGATTTAATTAAGTTGCTAATATTTAAAGAAAATTGATGAACTCCTGGTTTACGAGGGGCTCCAACATGAGAGCCGTTCTCATTAATGGGGAGCATTTTGATTTGATCTCCTTTCTGGTTAAATCCCGGAGTCGTTTTATTTGTGTATCCACGCTGTCCATTTAATTGTTTTTAATAAGGAAAAAACGTACCTCTGTTCGCATTTAATTTTGATTTAATTAGGAGGAAGTAATTAATGGGCTCATAAATCGCACTTTTCAGCCCCCCAGGGAGAGGCCAACCACAGCTCTGGTGTATTTCCCATTGTTGATGGGTGAAGGGCGGAGCTGGGAGGGCCTCTGCCTGAGCTTTTCCTCCCAGGGGTGGGCTGAGCAAGCCAGGGATGGAACTGTGCCCCATAGTCCGGACAGTGGGGAGAAAGCAGCCCCACACACAGCCCTCTTCTGCCTCCTCCCCCACTTTGTTTCTGTAACTCTCTGTGTATTTAACATATAACATTATGCATTGTGGTTTTCGGAGCCTGCGTCCGAACTTCCCTCAGACCATAAACTCCAGGAGTCAAACTTTGTGATGTTTCGCAGTGTCAAGCAGTTCTGTCCACACAGAAGTGCTTAATAAATGTCAGTGGCTTGGTCTGCATGGGACAAACCAGAGTATGTCCCGCACATCAGAGGAGTCCTGAGTACCGGATGACAGAGAGATCACTTCCTGCTGGGGGGAATCAGAGATGGCTTCCCGGAGGCAGTGACATTTGAGCTGAGTCTTGAACAATGGGTGGGCAGATTGGTGAGATTAGGGAGGAAGAGCTGCAAATATTAAGTCAATTCTCCCGAATATGTGTAAGCAGGAGGACTTGAGGAGATCCTGCTTTAGTGCAGTGGAAAGAGCTCTGGATTTGGAGTCCAGGGAACTGGGCTCTTGAATTCAGACTCTATTTGTTTCCACGACCTTGGACAATCACTTCGCTTCTCTTAGTTCTTCTAAATGTCTTCCTTGATAAAATAAAGGATTTTATGATTTTTGAGAACCCCTCCAGCTCTAGCATCAAACCCTGCAGTGACTCAAGATCCTTTCTCCAAAGGATGGTAGTTGTTGAAGGATGTAAGCATGTTTTTATGATTATTATGTGTAAGAGACACAGTAGCCAAAACAGCAGGGCTGCTTTCAGAGAGGCCTAGTTTTTAGAATGAGGACTCAGACTCACAGTATTCTATTTGGTTCTAGGTAACCAGTGTCTTTTTAGGAAGGACACTGATGAACTGGAAGATATTCAGAGGAGAACAATCACCCCGATAAAGGACCTGAAGGCATTCCATGAGGTTAGAGTGGAAGCTTCCTGAGGGCAGGAGCTATTCCCGTTTTTGTTCTTTTAGCTGGAACATCGTATGTACTTGATTGATTAGTAAGAGTAACTGGGAATTTTGAGCATGGAGAAGAGACCACTTGGAGAAGATGTGATACCTGATGGCGCCTATCTGAAAAACAGTCACAAAAAAGGCTTAGACTTGTTCATTTTGGCACCAGAGAGCAGGACCAGAAAGGGTATATAAAGGTTCTGCAGGGGCAAATTTCAGCTTAATGTAAGAAAAATTTTTCTTCTAATTAGAACCATTCAGAAGTGGAATGTGCTTCCTAGGGGATGAAGTCCATGTCATCACAGGCCTTCAAGTAAAGGATGGGTGATAATTGAAGATATTGGAGCAGAATTACAAATTAAGAGCTGGAATTAACTCCAAAATTGAAAAAAAAATTCTGAGGCCGGGGATCCCATAAGTAGTAAGTGACAGAAGTTGGATTTGAGCCACATGGTTTTGTACTGTGCTGATTCCTCCAGTCACCGGTGCCCATGTTCAATCTCAAATGGGGGGAGTGGGTGATTTCTCAACCAGGGGGACTGAATAGCATGGCCCCTCTGCCTGTTTTCAGCTCCTGTGAGCTTTCTCCCTTATCTCCCCGAAGAATGAACTATAGATGTTTATTCACTGCAGCTAGGATTGGAGCCCCACCAGGTTAATCAAAAGTGGATGTGGTCTCTAGTTCTCAGGGAGCTTAAAGTTTAAAGAAGTCCCCCCCCCCTCCCAACAAAGGCCCACTCAGAGAAAGTAATTTCTGCCAAAAAGCTCAGGTTCTCTATGCTTGGAAAGATTTGCATCTGTTCATTCTGGTTTTGCTGCTGGAGCCAAGACATCCCATTTCTGCTTTGTTTCCCTTCCCAGAAGTCTCTGGTTTTTGTCTCTGATCTGGTTCAGAAATAGGTCTCTATCCAATATTGAGATCTTGCTTAGAGGCAAGAATACAATACTCTGAAAAGTTTCTCCAGAAAAATAGTAAGAACTTAACATTTATCAGAGAAGCATAACTGGGAGGGACCTTTAAAAAATAGAATTTCTGAGCTAGAAGAGCCCTTAAAATACATAAAATAGAATTTACTTCTGGAAGGGACCATAGTGCACAGAATGTTAGCACCATAAGAAATCCAATAACTAGAATGTCGGAGCTGGAAGAAATGTTACAACACTCCATATAGAATATCAGTGCTGGAAGGGACCTTAGAACCAAGAATTTTAGAGCTATAAGAGGGTTTGGGGATCTTCTAACCCTTCCTTCTTATTTTACAAGATAGGGAAAATAACTTGGCCACATAGCAAATTAGAGTTAGAGTTAGGAATAGAACCTTGATCCTCATCAAGTCCTCTTAACATTCTTTACAAAAGCTCATACAATATACTGAATATATAGCACCAGTTTTATCCCCATTTTACAGATAAGAAAGTTAAGGCACAAGATTAATAATTTGCCTGCACTAAGAAGCAGTTGAAAAGGAAACTCAAACCTGAGTTTCTTGACTCCTAGTTTTTCTTGCTGCTGCAGGCTGCCAAATCCAAGGTTTCAGGAGACAGGAGAGAGAGAGCCCTGTTTGATTCTGTAGTCCCTGGAGGTCTGACCATCAATCTTAGAGTGAGCTCCATTTTGTAAATTGCAATAGAACATCAGTGACATCACCCTTAAGTTGTCTCCCTCTCCTCCCCCGCTTTTTCTTGCAGCCTCTAAGGTTCATTACAAGTGATCCTGTCTGACTTAAGCTCAGTGCCCATTACTGCTGATCACTTAAGGGAGAACTGATGGGAAGGATATTCCCTATGCAAAAATTGGGGCTTCCCAAGTCCTTCTCCCCAATAATCCTGGAAAAGGCCCAAACCTTCTAGCAATCCTGGGTTCTAATCTCAGCTATGTTTCTAGAATGTTAGAGCTTTAGGGCTAGAATGGACTTTTGGAATAATTCAATACAACCTTTTATTTCACAGAGAAGGAAAAGTAAAGGGCCAGGGTAGAGAAATGCTATTCTTCCTTAACATTCTGAACTTGGCTAAAGCCACAGAAATTAATTGCTTACCTAGGACTAAAACCTCAAGTTCTTGACTCAAAGCCTGGTGTTTTTTGGGGAGAGTGGGGTGATGTGGGAGGGCAAGACAATCAGAGTTAAGTGACATGCCCACGGTCACACAGCTAGTAAGTGTCGACTTCAGAGCCGGGCTCTATCCACTGCACCACCTAGATGCTCCAAGCCTAGTGTTCTTGGATAATAGGATTTAGAGATAAAAGGACCTTAGAGGTCAGCTGTTCCAATGTCTTCCTTGTACTAATGAGTTAAAGTGAGTTGAAATTATGCGGCCAAGCTCACACAGATAATTGGCCTTTTGATTTCAAATTCTTTTACGTCATGAATTTGCTGTCATCTTGGGCAAGTAAGTCAGTTGTCCTTTCTGAGCCTTAATTTCCATCTTTGTAAAATGAAAACTATTGTAATGTATGCCCTAGAGGTCCATGAGGAGTTACCCCAACCCCACCCAAAGAGAGGATGAATGGGATGAAGCTGTCACAGATGGGGAAAAAGGCAGCCCACACCACCTAGATCCTGGGTATAAATTCTATCTGGTGGAACTGTGTGTCTGAAAGGTGGATTATAGAACTGCCGTTTGGAAGATTGAATGGCCCATAAACATTTTCATATTTCATTAGCCGATTAATGGACGTCTCTCTTTTTTTGGCAACTTTGCTGATTCTCAGCAGAAATCACGGGGAGTAAATGGTGGCGTCGGGAGGAACCTTTCCGGGTCCCCGTCCCCTTATAGATTGCCCCAATTAATGCCCGTCCTGGGCTCCACCGAGATGCATTCTTCCTGTCCAGTTACTGTTAATAGATTTCTCATAAGTGGCTGGATTGTAAAAACCTCATAACTCAGTTTAATGCCACCAATAAAATTATCTCAGGACGGTCGGCCCTGAATCACTGGCGGTTCTTGGGGATGAGAAGGCCTGTCTTTCCTGTTTGCTATTTACCCTTTCACTCCCTTCCTCTGTTGAGAGAAACTAGGACTTGAAGAAAGAGACTAGGTCCCAGTATGGAATTTCCCCTCTCAGTCCTAGCATCACAGCTGGAATGAGTTTCTGTGGTGGGAGGACTTTGTTTTGGGCCCTCCATGGTCATGCATTAAGGGGCATAAAATAACAAGAACTTGAAAACTGCCTAAAATTCTGGGAGAAAGGGAACGTATTTACCCTTGAGGACAAGGGAAGGACACATGCTCACCAACTTTAAAGGGAAACCTGTCTAATGTCCCCTGAAATAATAAAAGGATTTCCCTTTTCCCCCTCTTCTTCCCCTTCCCATTTATTACCATGTGAAATTGGGTATATAAGGTAAAGTCTCCAACTCAAAGCCATAAAACAACTCAAACCTCCTATGAGAGGCTCCCTCAGCAGAGGGTTCTCTTCTGCCAACTACTGAGGCCCCAGTTACCTTCCATGAGCCATCCCCACTCCAGCTATTTTATAGGATAATGAAAAAATCAGTGGCCCAGAAGTCAATCAATCTGGGTTTTATTCTTAGCTCTACCGTTAATTTGATGTATGACCCAAGTCATCACTTGATGAGCCTCAGTTTCCCCTTCTCTAAGATCAGGAGGATTGGACTAAATTATTCTTGAATTTCCAGCTCAAAAGTTCCATGTCCTAAGGCAAGGAGATTTCTAACCTTTTTGAGTATGAGAACCCTTTTCTAAATGTCAAAAAATTTTGCGGACCCCCACATGATAGCAGTTGCATTCACACTGCATATTTTGTTGGAACTAAATAAAGATCAAATTGACAGTGCTGGGTGCACATATGGATTTGAGCACCCCTGAGAATAACTATGGGTTTCTTGGGGAATTTTCATCCACAAGTTGAGAACACTGTCAGAGTTCTTTCTTGCTCTAACTTTCTATGTTGTAAGGGCAAAATCTAGGACTGTTTCCCTAAAATACTGTTTTCCCAACACTGTGGCTTAATTCTGATAGTTACAAACTCTTTACTAGAAAATCCATATTGTCTATGGCCATATCTGCTTTCTAACTATTTTATTTATTCCTATTCTATAAGAAGGAAACTAGACTCCAGTAGGCGAGTGGTACAGCCTCTGGACACAGAGATGATGCCTCCTTTCCAGAAAGTCTGTGGAAACTGGAATCCTTGATGGTTTTGCCCCATATTGCAACCTCTGGAGGTCCTCCCAGGCTGGCTCTGGGAAGGCTGCTTGGATCTGATTAGGAGTGTCCACCCAGCTGCTCCCTCTCTTCCTTCTAATATCCCCCAGTAGGATAGCTGTATTGGATATAATCTAAAGTTCTCCTATCCTGAAAACTTCTTTTCAGAATTATACTATAGAAAGACCACTGGCCGTGCAATCAGAAGACCATCTCTGTCACTTCTTACTTATGTGACTTGATGAATTATTTCATGTTTCTTGTCCTCAGTTTCAGTAAAAGGAAGGGTTTGGAGTAGTCGACCCCTAAAGTCCTTTCCAACTCTAAGTCTCACTTCTTCTGAGAAGCTGGTCCTAGAAATGAAGAGAGATAGGGCTTGGGATTGAAGTGTGTGTGTGTGTGTGTGTGTGTGTGTGTGTGTGTGTGTGTACAAGTGTAGTCACGGAGGGAATGGACAATTGCTATAGTTAGGTAATGTGTTATTGTTTCAACAACCTGATTTCTCCTAATCCTCAACCAGACAGTCAGCAATAAACTTTCCCAAACTACTCTGGCAAATCTTAGCAAGGTGAGGACTAGATGAGGTTAGAGCCTGGATCTGAATGGAGACTAGGATGTATGGTCGGAGCTGAAGGACAGGAACTTATGAGCACAGGCCAGGTGCTCTTAAAACTTCAAATCATAAACTCTTCTGGCATTCTGCTGAAGTCTAAGGACCCTTCTCAAAATAATATATTTTTAAGCACATAAAATAAAACACACAGGAGTACAGAGGAAATCAATTATATTGAAATACATTTATCACACACATACACACACAGACACACATATATTTAAAATCACCACATTTACACAGCAACAACAAGATTATGCAACAATCAATTATGATGGCTCTTTTTGGTAATGGGTTATTCAGGTCAATTCCAGTGGATTTGTGATAAGGAGAGCAGGGAGAGGACTGTAGAGACTGAGTGTGGATCACAACATAGTATTTTCGCCTTTTCTGGTGTTGGCTTGATTTTTGTTTTCTTTCTCTTTTTTCCCCTTTTGATTTAATTTTCCTTGTGCAGCATGATGTTTTTAGAGGTATGTGTGGAAGAGTTGCACATGTTTGACATATATTGGATTGCTTGCTGTCTGGGGAGGGGGTGGAGAGAAAGAAGGGAGAAAAAAATTGGGGGCATGGGGTTTTGCAGGAGTGAGTGTTAAAAACTATCTTTGTATCTATTTTGAAAATAGGAAGCTATTATTTTTAAAATGAATGTAATATATTTTATTTAACATATACTTTAACAGATTTAACATGTATTGATCAACCTGCCATCTGGGGGAGGGGGTGAGGGGAAGGAGGGGAAAAGTTGGAACAGAAGGTTTTGCAAGGGTCAATGCTGAAAAATTACCCATGCATATATCTGGTAAATAAAAAGCTATAATAAAAAATGAATGTAAGAAATAAATGAAAAATCACCACATTCATGGATGCCAGATCAAGAACCCTGGTCTAGGTGGCTTTGATCACTCATTGGGGCTGCCAGCATTCCCCATTTACTCTCTTGCCCTATTGTTCCATGACCCTGAATATATGGATGTGCTTGTTAAGATCTGAGTCCCATTCATCCTTCCCAGCCCAGCTCAGGTCCTTCTCTGATGAAGCTTCCCCAATGAAGCCCCAAACTACAGTAAACTCTCCCTCCTTTAAATTCCTGACCACGCTTATCTCAAGACCACATTGCTCATTCCTCAGTCATTTTTATAATTATTTCTTCTGGGTACATTTTGTACTCCCCCTCCCAAATGATTTGAGAACCTGGATAGTGGTTGTTCTTTTCAATCTTCTACCGACCCCTCCCCTCTCTCACCACAGGACTCACACAGTAGGTACCCAGTGCATAGTCATCAACTGACATTGACATTCAATAGCCATTTATTGAATACCTACTATGTGCAGAGTTCTATGCTGGGCTCTGGAAAGGTATGCAGAATTTAGATAAAACATGTTCCCTGCTGTTTGAGTTCTCAGGCTAGCAGCAAGATAAGAATCAGAGTGCTACACAGTGAGTGTATTAAAGAGGAGCAAGACAGGTACGTGTGTTGAAGAAGCACCATAACGAAGGTCATTTCTGCCTGGGGAATGGGGGGGGGAGATTGATGGGGGAAATGGCGTTTGAGTTGGGCTTTAAAGGAACTATTGGAATTCATCAGACCAAGTAAGAGAGAAAGAGAAGGGAGAGGAGGGCATTCCTTCTAAAAGGTTACTGAGGTAGTAAATTTCCAGAGCTGGAATTCAAATCCCAGGCCTCTGATTTCTAATCTAAAAGACTTCCCCCATGTCACATTACTTCTTCTTCTATTGCTGATTGATTGTATAATCTTGGGCAATTCCTTTTCCTTCTCTGCACCTCAGTTTCCACTTCTGCAAAATGAGGGGATTGGACTAGAAGGGTGTCCCAGCTTGGAGATAGAGACCGTCCTCCAAATTCCCACTCTCTCCCCCTCCTGGGCCTGCCCTTTGTCCCAACATGGCAGAGGAAGGATGATGGCTGCATTATTCCCTTCCTTTCCCTCCCCTCCCCTCATATTCCATTCATTCCAATTCTGTGTCTCCCTCTGTGCAGAACTGAGCCTGTCCTTTGGGCTTAGCCTCCTTAAGGAGAAGATACATCCCTCTAGGAGCTTATAGTCTCCCGGATGAGATAAGGCTTACGTGAAACAGTTAAGTTCCAGTACAAGGGTGTGAATGATTTACTATCAGCATGAGTGATACAGACAGTAAGTGCTACAGGAGTTCAAAGGCGGAAGAGATTAGTGTGGGCCACAGTGGTGGAGGAGGCTTCACAGACGCTGTGGTACTTGGCCCAGCCGTGGAGAATGAGAAGCTCCTGGAGGAGGGGGGACTTAGCTGGCCTTGTAGGATTCTAGGATTTGCATCTGCCAGCAGCTGAGGGATCACACAGAAATCTCTAATTTTCAGCTCCTTTATTGTAAATGGGGTGAAACTGAATCCTCAGAGATGGGACTTGCTTAGGGTTGCACAGATAAAAAGGCAAAGTCAAGATTTGAATCCGGGGCTATCAAGTCTAAATCTAATGCTCTTCCCATACATAATGTAGGGTTTGCAGAGGAGGTGCAAGACATCAGAAACAAGGCTTAAGTGGATCAAGCATGTGTAAAGCAGGTGGTAAATCATCCCTGGATCAGCTCAGAAACCCTCTCTTGGAAGCATAAACTCCAGAGCTGGAAGGAGACCCTACTTGAAGCAAAAATCCATAGTGTGTTTAGCAGGGCACTCATCCAGTCTCTGCTTGAATATCACCAGTGACTGAGGGCTCACTAGCACATAAGACAGCTCATTCCATTTTTAGATGGCGCCAGTTATTAGAAAATTCTCCCTTTCATTAAGCTGAAATCTGCCTCCCTCTAACTTTTCTCCTTGGTCCTAATTCATTGGAAGATATATTTAGACCTAGAAGAGACTTTGTAAGAATCAAATCTTAACTTAGATATATACTGGTTATATGATAGTTTTTATTTAACTACAAAATGGGGGCAAGTTTATCAGACTCAATGACCCTAAGTTGCCTTCCAACTTTAACTTTGTAATCCTACAACCTTCTGGTCCAACCCCTTTATTCTATAGATGAGACCCAAAGTCCCACAGGTCCCGAGTAGCAGATCTGGGATTTGAACATGGCTCCTTTTACTTTTAAATCATCTGATTCTTAATTTTCTCATTCTGCCTCTTCCGTATTCCCTGTGGAGCCACAGAGAACAAGTGTGTCCCACTCATCTGATGAATTTGACAGAAAACCATGTCACAAAATAGATGAGCTTTAGAGAGGTATGAAGTATTATTAGAGGTCTGAAGAGTAAAGAATAGGGTGAGAGGTCATTACTTGATGGAGAAGCAAAGGAGGTACTTCCAAGTCTAAACCCAAAGCCCTTCCCTCCGAATAATGTAGGATATTTGGTGGCATTTAGGGATGGAGACGTGTTAACTGGTAGCAGTAGGTGGAAGGATAGTCTAAATCAGTGTAACTCAAAGCGTTTGGTCTCAGAACCCCTTTATACTTTTTTTGACATGGGAATGATTTTTATTAATAAAGATGTTGAAATTTAAATACAAAGCATTTTTAACTTCAGCATTACACTAAACATAGTAAACAGGTTTGACAGTCTTAATCACAATTATAATAATACACTAAAAAATTATTGAGGACCCCAAAGAGGTTTTATGTAGGTTATGCTATTGCTGTTTACTACATTAAAAATTGAAACATATTAGGATTATTATGAAAATAATTTTGACCCCACAGAGTTTTTATGTGGGTTATGCTATTGCTGTTTAACTACATTAAAAATTGAAACATATTAGGATTATTATGAAAAGAATTTTGACCTAACTACCCCCTGAAAGAGTCTAGAGGACCCTGGAGGTACCCCAACCAAATTTTGGGGGAAAAGGAATAGGACAAATAAAGACACTGAGTCATGCAAGTCACAGAAGGGTCACGGAGGGAGGAGGGAATGGTTCAGTTTACCAGGAGTGTGGAGAATATGGAGGGAAAAGGGGAGTAATCTAAGACAATGTTAGAAAAGTAGTGTAGTGAGTGAGCAGAAATCCACCTCTCATCTCCTCCCAGAAAATGGATTGATTCCAAATGCACAGAGAGACAAACAGAGGCAAACAGACAGAGAGATAAAAGGCATTGGGGATGTGGTCAAAGTGGGGGTTCATTTCTCCAGACTACAAATGTTTATGGTGAGGGTTTAATTGTTCAGTTGAGGGAGGGATACGAGAGGTACAGAATGTAAATATATGCAAACAAATAATTAAAAAAAAAAAAGAAAAGTAGAACACTAATTGTAGAAAATGTAAGTTCCTTGAGGACAGGAGCTGTTTCTTTTTTTTCTTTTTTTTTTTTTTTTTTATTCTCTACACTTAGCACACTGCCAGGCACTAAGGAAGCGCTAAAGAAATGTTTGTTGATTAGGTGGAGGAACTGGATTTCTGCTTAGTAAGCAGTAAAGAACTGGAGGAGATGGGGGATTCATTGGACTAAAGAGTGATATCTATACCAAGGAAACAAATCTGCTAGTAAGTGAAGCACAGAATGGGGGAGTGAGTGAGAAGACAGAGACTTTTTATGAACTTTTTGCAGGTTTGGAGAAAGGACAGGGCTTTTGTGAAGTGGTTTATATTCATCCACTATGAGTCCAGAGCCCTATAATAAGTGCTGGAGGAGATGCAAAACTCAAGGTGTGGTTTGTAATAGTAAAGTTGAACAACATTAATATTTGTAGCATTAAGGCTTTCACTGAGTTTTACAAATATTATTGCATTTGATCCTTACAACAACCCTGGAAAGTAATTGCGATTATTATCTCCATTTTACAGATGAGGAAACTGAGATAGACTAGGATTAAATGATGTGCCCAGAGATACATACTAGATTCTGAGGATGAACTCAAGTCATTCTAATTTCAGGTCCAAGCGCTCTATATAATGGACTACTTAGCTACCTCTACTTACAACTTAGTAGAGGAATATGAAATATACCAAAAAACTTTGATCCTATTGAACCATAATACATGCTGTGTGTAACACATATGAACAAAATACTGTTTCCCTGGGAAAAATAACTTGATGGGGAGATCAAAGAAGGCTTCATGGAAGAGGAGGCAATAGAATTGAGATTTAAAAATGGGAAGAATTCATAGTTAAAGCAGTTAGTATAAGCAAGACCCTATGCTCAGCACAGGGGATCAATTGCAGATCTGGCACAGCCATTTTGGGGAGGCAGTGAAGAGAACACTAGACTTGGAATTATGGACAAGGTTCCCATCTTTCATCAGCATTTTACTAGATGTGTGATCCCGAACAAGCTAACCTCTGTCTACCTTATTTTCCTCATCTGTGTAAAGCAGATTACCCATCTCCTCTATTACCTGTCTCCCAGTGTTATTGTGGGGACCAAATGAGATTGTGTATGTTGTGTGTGTATGTATACTACTTATACATGTGCTTTGCAAACAGAGTTGGGTAAGAGCTAAGCTATTAGCAACCATGAAAAGCAGGGTGGTGCAAGTGGACTGATTGGATAGCCTGACTTTGAGTTTCAATTCCACTGCATTTTTGCTGTGTGATACTGGGTGAGTCTTTTTTTTTTTTTTTTTTTTTTTTCCTGAGGCAATTGGGGTTAAGTGACTTGCCCAGGGTCACACAGCTAGAAGTGTGTCTGAGACCAGATTTGAACTCAGATCTTCCTGACTTCAGGGCTGGTGCTCTATCCAATGCACCACCTAGCTGCCCCACTTATAGGGTCTTTAATGAGAACTGAAAACACCAAGTAAATGTAAAGTGGTGTCGGTCTATGACAAGATATGACCCAGACTCTGTATTCAAAGAGCTTACAGTCTAATAAGCTATGAGACCATGTTGTTCAGTCATGTTTAACTCTTTGTGACCCCGTTTGGGTTTTTTTTTTAAGCAAAGCTACTGGAGGGGTTTGCCATTTCCTTCTCCAACTCATTTTGCAGCTGAGGAAACTGAGGCAAACAGGGTTAAGCAACTGACCCAAGGTGGTGCAGCTAGTAAGTGTCTGAAGCTAGATTTGAACTTATTAAGGAGAGTCTGCCCGACTACAGGTTGGATGGTCTACTGGCTGCACCACTTAGCTGCCTAAATGAAGCAATGTTTGAATAAATGTACCAGTCAGTGTAAGGGGATCATTACCTTTGTCGGTCAGGAGAAGGTTACTGTCCATTTTCTCCTTATCCTCCCCTGCCCCCCCCCCAACTTAGACGCAGTGTTTCCTTTCCTTCTCTGCAGATCCATTCTGACTCTGATGAAGGTGATGGCTCTATCAAATACACCATCTCTGGGGAGGGGGCTGGCACAATCTTCCTGATTGATGAATTGACCGGTGACATTCATGCCATGGAGCGGCTTGACCGGGAGCAGAAAACCTTCTATACACTTCGAGCCCAGGCTCGGGATCGGGCCACAGACCAGCTCCTGGAACCCGAGTCGGAGTTTATCATCAAGGTCCAGGATATCAATGACAGCGAACCTCGCTTCCTGCAGGGCCCCTACATTGGCAGTGTGGCTGAGCTCTCACCCATAGGTAGGTGAGGAAGGTCTGCTTCTCTGGGTGCAGTCAGCACATGGGTCTCTGGCAGCCCAGTCTGCCTCTCTGAGAAGGCTAGGCCATGGAATATTATGCTTCTGGTTCTTGTTCCTGGGCCAGGGGTTCTGGAGGGGGTTCGTTGCTGGGGAGAGGGAGGAACTGCATCGTGGTTGCCTCGGGACCCCCATTCCTTGGGATGTGAGGAGAGCCTCCTGAAGCCCTAGAACTGGGTGAGGCTGTTCAAACTTTCAACTGCAGCTACAGCTTTTGTGACTGTTTTGAGGGCTATTAGGAAGGTCATTTGTTGCTGAGAGAGAATAATGGGTAAGTGTAGACATCCAGATACATTACAGATGCTCTTGAGATGCATTATGATACACAGAGAGACTGAATCCCATGTCTGGAGACACTCGGAGACCACATCTACATACACAGAGACGTGCATCAGACGCAGAGACATAACCACACATACTGATGTCCTGAAACACAGATTCAGAGAGAGACTCGGAGAGAGGAGAGAGATGGAATCAGAACAAGCATTTATTAAGCTCTTACTGTGTGCTGGGCGCTGGGAAGATACAGAGAGGCTACAAAGCAATGAGGATACAAAGAGAGACAGAAACACATGCAGGGAGCTTAATCTTAATGAGGAAGATAATGTACAGATAATGTACATACGGGACATGTGCTGCCATGTAAACCAGAGTTAATCGTGGAGGGGAGGCATGGGGAGTTGTGGGGTGCAGGTAAGGGGGACCTGGAAAGCAGTCTTTCCTAGAAACAGACTTAAAGACAGATACGCATACATGTACATGCACAGGTAGCCATGAGAAAAGACACACAGCCTCATTTTCTGAGACACTGAGAGGTAGGCGTTGAGTTGCACAGATAGATACAGAGGGCAAACATGCACATACTTAGACAAACTAACACGGAGAAATCGGATGCTCACTGGTTAGGGAACTGGACACACGGCGTGATGCCCAGAGTCCATCCGAAGAGGAGTACGTCTGCCTCTGCATTTCTCACCTCCTTGGGGGGAAGCTGTTCCCAGGTGAAGCTGAGATAATTTGTCTGTTAGCTACCCCCATATTAAGTTCACTATGAGTTGCCTTCTATTGTAACCTGGTGACTCTGCCCTGGCACTTTCTGTAGCCCTCTGCCTCCGGAGAAACATGAGGTTTGGGTGGGAGCCAGGGCCTCTGGGAGAGGAGAAGGAAAGCCTGCTCTTTCTTGGTCTGTCCCTTGTAGCCCTGAGGCCGGGTCTCTTTCTGTGTCTCTACTCTGGCTGTCACTAAAGGGCCCAGGGGCAGGGCTCCAAGATGAGCTTTGTTCTTCCAGGGGAATTCAGGAAACAGGGTTACAGGAGCAAGAAAGGGGGGCCGACACATGAGGGCATGAGGAGGCATCCTGTTCCTGGGAGTGGTAATTCCTAGCTCTCTCTGGGCCAGTGGGATTGACAGGTAATGATCAGGCAGCTTCTTCCAAACAATCAGCTCAGGGAAATGGAAGAGGAGAAAATGGGCCAGAAAAAGTGACAGATGCAAAGGAAAGGGAAGACTGGGAAGGCTACTGGAACCAGAGGCACCAATGTGCACATAAACACAAATATTGCTCCTTTCCATCTCCAGATGCACTTACAATATGTGTTCATATAGTACTTGTGTATAAATTCATACACATTTATACTGTGAGAATAATTGCATGCATGGGTACTTAGTCTGTGGGTGAATTTATATATGTGTGTGCTATATATAGTGCATTTCTCCTAAGTATATATGAATATGTGTGTGTGTGTGTGTATGTAATAGAAGAAGAGACAAGGAGAGAAAGAGAAAGTGAGAGAGAAGAGAGCAAGGAAAGAGAGAGAAGAGAAAAAAAGAAAAAGGAGAGTGAAAGAGTAAGAGAAGGAGAGCGAGAGGCAAGGGAGAGAAAGAGAAGAGAGAGGAGAGAAAAAAAGAAAGAGGGAGAGAGAGAAGAGAGAGAAAAAGGGAGAAAGGAGAGAGAAAGAGCGAGAAAGGAGTGAGATAGAGAGAAAAAGAGATAGACTGAGACACAAAAAAATTAATCATACATGCCCATCAAGGCAAAGAACATAGAGCTCCCAATTGGAATTATCTATATACTTGGTACCACATTTTAGAAGGCTCCTTGGCAAGCTGGATAACATCCAGAAGAAGGCAACCAGAATGTCAAGGGGATTGAAAATTAGGCCATATTGATGATCAATAGAAGGAACCAGGATGTTTAGCCTGGAGAAGAGAAGACACAGTATATAAGATACAGACTGCTCAGTGTGGTGAAAAAAACCAACAACACTGGGCTTGAATTCAGAGGATCTGAGTTCTACACTACTTCTAACACTTGCTGTTTCTATGACCTTGGGCAAGACACACAATCTCACTGGGGCTCAGTTCCTTCATCTGTAAAATGTGGGGTATTGGACTAGCTGGTCTCGGAGGTTTCTTCCTGCTTTAAATCTCCAGTTCTGTGGTGGCTGCCTTCAGGTATTTGAAAAGCCACCATATCAGGAATGTTTTGCTTGGCTCCAGAAAGTAGAAGTAGAACCAATTCATTCAGATGATGGCAACAAATATTTATTAAACACTTGGGTGTGCAGAGCCCTTTGCTAAGTAGATGTTGGAGAGATTCAAAGATGATTAAGGTAGAATCCCTGCCATCGCAGAACCGCCAATTATCAGAGGTAAAAGACCCATCGTTAACCATGCTATGCAGTATTATGTAACAAATGCTTCAGAGAAATACAAAACAAAGCACGTATGAGGTCTGAAAGGGGAGTTCATTACCAATGCAGTGAAGTTACAAGGAGGTAGATTTGGACTCAGTATCATTAAGGATTTCTCAAAAATCACTGTTTTCCAGGAATTAATGGTCGGCCTTGCAGGTAGTGAGTTCTTTGTTGCTAGAAGACTCAGGCAGAACGTGGATGATTACTTTGTGCCTCAATTTCCTTCTTTGTCAGGGGGTATAATAACTGATTTTCTATTAGGACCAATCAAATGAGCTAATGAATTTTTAAGGTCTACTTACTGGACAAATCAGTTGGAGATTTTTAGGAAAGATAGCTTTATGAAGTAGAAAGAGCTCTGTTCTGGGAAATAGGAGTTCTGGGTTCAAATCCCAGATTCCTCACTTACTAGTTACGGGACCTTAAATAAGTGACTTCCTTGAGCCTAGGTTTACTTCTCTGCCAGCAACAATAACAGACCACTAGGTGGTGCCAAAGTGCACAGAGCACTGGCTGGAGTCAGGAAAATCTAAGTTCAAATCCAGCCCAAGACACTTAGCAGCTACAAGACCCTGAAAAAGCCGCTCAGCCTCTTTCAGCTTCAGTTTCCCCTCAACTACAAAATGAAAATCATAATTACATCTGTCTCCCAGGGTAGTTGTAAGACTCAAATGAGCCTATATATATAAAATGCTTCTCAAATGCTGAAGTGCTATATAAATTCTAGCTGTTGTTTTTATTATTATTGAAAATTAACTAACGGCCTCCCAGAACAGTTGTGAACACTGTATTTGGAGACAAAGAACTTTGCTTTGAAAACAGTCTCAGTTGCTCACTGGCTGTGTGACCTTGGGCAGATGATTTTCCCACTCTGTGAGGAGGGCATTGAATTAGCTGGTCTCTAAAGTCTCCTTCAGCTAAATCCTAAAATCTAATGGGGGGGGGGGCATGAGTGCAGCTGCATTGGAGGGGCAGCTGTTGCTAGGCCACGCTGAGTTATTGACTTCCGTGGCTATGGAAGGGCCAGGTTGGTGGCAGAGGGCTTCGAAGGCACTGAAAAGCCGGGATAATCAGGGCACTGTGTCTGTTCTTCCTGCATGGGCGGGTGGACCACAGAGCCAAGTAAATCAGTGAGACCATTGGGAAAAGAAATTAAATGAAATTAATTTATATTACTTCAGCAACTTTTTAAGCGGAAGCTATCCTGACACCAAGGTATTCTACAAGAATCCAGGCGGCTTTGAAAATCACTCACACTTACTGAGTTGCCTGATCATCAACTGATGGGAACAAGGCCTACGAGAGACGACAGTGTCTGTGCAAAATTGGAGATCAGAGGGAGAAGGGAAATACGGCTGGGAAACATGAAAGGCGGCAGTCCTTGCAAATTAGCATGCTTAGAAGTTAAAAGGGATTGAGAGTGTGCGGAGCGCTTCCAGTGGACGGGGACTCCAATGAGAGGAGGGGCAGTCAGGAGCAGGCAGGGAGCCTTGGCCCTGAGTTCACACCCAGCTCTGTCCACTCACTCTGTTACCCAGGGGCAAATTGCTTCTGAACCTCAATTGTCTGAACTAAAAGTTGGTTAGACCAGCTGACTTCAAAGATCTTTTCCAGCTCAAAACAATTTGGTTTGTACAATAAGGGGCTCAGGCTGACTGAGCTCTCAGGTCCCTTTCCCACTTGGATAGTCAGGGTTCTGACATGCTCACATCCCTGCTCTGCCAGTAATAACATTTTGCAATATGTCGCAGCTGCTGTGCTACTGGAGCCCTGTCTATAGGCAAAGGGAGGAGTGGTCCCCAGCCCCTTCTCCCTTTCCTGTCTCAAGCATAAATTTGAATCTTGGTGCCCAAGGGGCTATAATTTGCCAAATGATGCATATGGGTGGAGGAGTTTTGTTCCCAGACATCTCTTCCGAGCTCTGAGCAACTCCCTGTGGGGGAGACAGTAATGCAGCCAGAGCCTCCCAAGACACTCATTGAATAATAACAAGCAACCCCAAGCACTTTGAACTTTTCCTGCTGGCTTTAAAATACATTATCTCATTTTATCCTCCCAAGATCATCGGAGGCCAGACAGGGTCATTCCCATTTTCCAGAGAGGAAAATTCAGTCGGCCCGAGAGCAGAAGGGACTTGTCCAAGGTGATAGTGCTAGTCGGTGAGGAAGCCACTTTTAAAACCTAGCTCTCTGGACGACTGATTCAGCGAGCACACACACACACACACACACACACACACACACACACACACACATGTTTTATCACACTTAATCATGCTAATTTGGTGAGTGAACTCTGGGGAATGAATGGAGGAGCATAGGTTGAGAGAATCATAGAATTTTAAAGCAAAAAGAACTTTAATAAGTATCTGACTTAATAAAACCTATTGTATAGATAAGGAAAAGGGATATTTGGACTCAGAGCTGGACAGGAAATCATCTTCCTGTTTTATGGATGAAGAAACGGAGGAGCAGAGCCTTGCCAAGTTCATACGGGCAGTGAATTGTCCATCGGGGATTTAAACTCTGCCCCCCCCCATGCCACTGCTCTATTTGTTGTGAGGTCCAGCTGGGAAGCCCAAGCCAGGAGGGGGCCCAGGGTCACTCTGAATCAGTTGCTGGCGGGGATACAATTAAGTAGGAATCCAGAAGCCATGGTCTGGCCTTACTGAGCCCGAACAGCGCCGTCTTGGAAGACCTCTTCCCGCAGGGAGAGCAAGAAGGATGAGGGTCTGGCCACAAAGACTCTTCCCCTTCCCGGGCTCCTTCTCTCCCGGGGAGGACAGGAAGGAGGCTGACTCAGGGACCAGGGAGAGGGCTGGCCAGGGAGCCCCCGGGGGCCAGAAATGGAATCAATCGTGCCCAGCGTCCACAGAGACAACTTCTAAAGAAGTTTTTAATTAAAGTCCAGGAAGATCTATATGTGCAATATCTCTTTGCCTAGCAACAGCGCTTGGCTTTCAATACTGAGAGGGGCCAGGCCTGGGGGAGGGGGAGGATGAGGCCAGACCAAGGGAGGACGAGAGGAGGGGCAGACAGGCCTCGGAGCCCCTGGAGAAGAGCCTCGGGTGCAGACGGAGGCCGGCCTCGACCCCTGAAGGTCCAAAAGCAGGCGGGGATGGTGAGACCAGAGGAGCCGTGGGAATCAGAGTCCCCTGGGGCAGATGAGCCACCTGGGTCTGGGGCATCCAGGGATCTGATTCTCTCCTGCTGGAGGCTGAGAGTAACACAATAAAATCCTAATCAAAGCAGCCCCATCAATCCTACTTAATGTAGGCCTAATGTAAGTGCTGAGAGCCACGTTTGGTGAATTATAATGCTGGGCCTGGGAAGGAGCCCTGATCCGGGAGTCAGGAGGTCTGGGGGCTCTGGTCTAGTCTTTTCTCTCGGCTGCTCTATGACCCCAGATACATCCATTTCTTTCTCCGGGTCTCAATGGTCTTTTCTGCAAAATGAGAGTTTTAAAGTAGATCATTTTTTTGGACATTTCCAGCTCTAGCCTCCTGTATTCTAAGGGCCTTCCCAGTCCTGTGTCCTGTGTTTTGTATCCAAGGAGATAAAATCTCCTCTAAGAGTGACAGTTTGCATTCTACAGTCTGTTTTAGGGGCTGACCTCCTTTGTTCCCAGCCCCTTTTTGCCACTGCTGCTTCCTGGAACTTAGAACTGAAACTTTAGCAGGCTGGCGGGCCTCCCTTTCCAAGGTCTCCCGCCTTAGGCTTGCTCTCCGGAGAGGCCATCACTATCCGACCAAGCCTCAGATTGACCTTCCTTCTGTCTGTTAGTGGTGGGGAGGAAGGGCCAGGCCTAACAGAGGGTGTGGGGACAGTCCGGATGTTCAAGCAGCTGAGAGTCCCAGCTGCCCCCATCCGCTGGGTGAAGCTAAAACCCCCCTGGCTTGGGCTGGATCGGTGCCCTCAGCTTCCAAACACTAATTGGTAACGTTTGGTGGCTCACGGGACTATTCTGGCTTCCAGGAGCTCAGGAGCGTGTTCTGCTCGACACTCTTGTCGTGCTGCAGGATTGTCACCCAAGGCCATCTTCTATGGGAGAAAGAAGAATGGGGGGGGGGATACCTGACTGCACTCCCCTCCACCTCCACCCATTCACTGCTGACCCTACTGTCCCATCTCTCCTTTCTTCCTTTCACTGCCTCCCTCTGCCTCTGCCCCCCTCTCCTTCATCCCCCAGGGCCTTTCTCTGTACATCTCGTGTCCTCCTGCCTGCGTCCCCTCCCTTCCCCTCCCTCTCCTGCTTTGCCTCTTCCCTTAGCTGCTGTCCAGCGTCTCCTGTGTCTCCCAAGGCTCATCCGTCTAGATTAGGCTGTGCAGCCGGAAGCCCTGGGGTTGAGGCCAGCAGAGTGAGCTGGCTGCAGGAGTGATGATCACCGAGGGAGCTGAGAAGAGCTTGAGAAGGAGGGTTGTTTCCTGTGTAATCAGTACGTTCCTGGGGCCTCGACAAGTGGTTTTTAATTTTTAATAGAAAGTGTTCAGAGCAGTTAGAGCAGCTGCAGGTGATGGAGAAAGACAGGGCCAGGGTGGAATTTCTCTTTTACAAGTCTGAAAAGCAAAGTAAAAGTCCAGGAAGTCCCCCTGGCTTGGATTCCTGTAAGATGTCCAGCCTACACTGGATAATTTCTAGGGCCTCTTCCAGCTCTGACAGCCCATGTATCTGACACTCCCTTCTACCTCTGAGATTGTCTTCCAAGGCCCCTTTCACTTTGGACCTGTTCTAGGATCTTCTCTCCCATCCTGGACACCCAGTGGGGTACCCATAAGGATCCTCCCACCTGAACATTCTGTGTTCTAAAGTCACTCCCTAACATCCCATGCGCCTTCCATCTCATATCTATATTCTGTGGCTTTTTGGAGCTCTCACTCTGATGTCTGCGCCTCCTCCCATCTCCCTGTGCCCCAGTCAGGGCCGATCTGCTGCCTGGACAGAATTAAACATGATGGCTATAGTACTATGATAGATGATAAATGGAATACTCCAAAGATTTATCACTGTTTTGTCCGCAAAAATGATCAAGTTCTTTTATGTCCTAGAGATATTTCAAGTAAGGAAGGATTCCTAGTTTGAAATGAATAGTGTTAGGGCCAGGAACTGATTTCCAGTGCCTCAACTTCTTTATCTTCAAAATGGGAATAATAATCTCTCTCCTGACTTTCCCATGGAGTTATCATAAAGAAAGCACTTTGTCAACAACTTCAAAGAACTATGAATCATGTATCATGTTTTAATTTTAATTTTTTACATCTTTTTCCTCCTCTTTCCTCACCTTTATTTCTTTTCTTTTTTCCTCTTCTTCCTCCTCATCCTTTCCCCCCTGGTTTGTATCATTCCTTCCAATTCATTTCATCTTCCATGTCCTTTTCCTGCATTTCTTTTTTCCTCCTTCCTTTTTCTTCTCCTTCCCTCTGTCTTTTCTTTTTCCTCATCCCCATCCCATCTTGTCCTTCCACTTTCTCCTGTCAATCTATGTATTGTTCTTCTTCCTCTTCCTTCTCCACATCTGATTCTTCCATTCTCTTTTTTTGTTCTTTCTTCTTTTTCCATTTGGTGCCTGCAACCACAGTGGAACTACTGAGCTTTGTTGGAGTCGTGGACCCTGCTAGCTTTAGAAATTTTGGTAAAAGGTTAAAATCTTCCAAGACAAGAAATGGATGTCATTTTCTTTGGTCAAACACAGAACATGAACTTCCTGGTTGCCCAAGAACTCTTCTTCCCTTTTCCCCATCACTAGGACTAAGTTAGGGCCCAGCTGACCTGAAAATGGTAGTATGGGTAGGAATTTAGTCTAGATAATAGAAAGACAGACAGATAGATAAATTAATTGATAGATAGATAAATTGACTGATAGACAAACACAGGGAGTTAGTTAGATACATAGATAGATACATAAATAGATAAATAGATGGATGATAGCTGGATTGAGTATTGTCAAGTGCTGTGCTAATCACTAGAGAGACAAATACAAATAAGTAAGATAGTCCCTGTTCTCAAGGAGCTTACAGTCTAAAGAGAAAGACAACTCTTAAGGGGCTCTGGATGTCAGGATTGGGAACATGTGGCAGCATGGTCTGATGATGGCCAAAAAGTGAATTGAGGCCTACATTTATGCAAGATAAGGCAAAAGCTCACTTGTCAGAGCCTAGGTGGTTTTAGGGGCTGAATCCAGGTTTCTGGTGGGAAGGAAGGAATAAAGTCTGGATTGGAGACGACTTGGTCTGGAAATGGCTCAGAAGAGTCACATCCCTGGAGAAAAGAACCCACATGAGTGGGGGAAAAGAAAAAAAATAGAAATATAGGGAAAGTAGGGAAAAAGCAACTTGAATTTGCAGTACGAGAACTAATATTGGCTCTGCTATTTACTGCCCATGGGACCTTAGACAAATCATTTTATCAAGTGCAAATGAGAGTGCTGGACTTGCTGGTCTCCTCCAGCTCTCAGAAAGCTGTTCTTACATTCATGTCCATCAGGGATGTTCCTTTGACAGTTCCTGCTATGTAGGGAATAGTTTCTCAGTGATACTATTTCTTTTCTAAATACTCCAAATCAATCAATATTTAAAGACTTCACTTCCTGAATGCTACATTCATGAGATAACAAGGTCCCCAAGGGCTTGGGCAAGAGCCAGAACCAGATAGAGGGACAAGAGGAGAAAACCATCTCCCCGAAAGGCCAGAAAAGCCTGGCATTCAAGGCCTTCCCCATTCTAACCCCAACTTACCCTTTCAGGTTTATCTCACAGTGAACAGAATGCGGACCTGGATATGAATCCCTTCCTGGCTGTGTGATGTTAGGAAGCCACTTCATCTCTCTAGGCTGGTTTCCCTGGGGCAGGCTTATGGTATCCAATGTAATAGCTACTTCCTGCCTCTATCATGCTAATATTGTAGTAAGGATTTCATAAATTGGTGTTGTGTAGTGATCCTTAGAAAGATCAGGAATATTAATTCTGTTAATTATACAATCCAAGAGTACTTTAAGCTCACAACATACTTTGTGCACAATAATTCTGGTAGGTTTTCCATTAGCAGGTATTTATTAAGTGCCTACTGTATGTGAGGCACTATGGATACAAAGTTAAATGGTCATTTTTATAGATGAAGACACAGACTCAGTGATATTAAGTGACTTGGCTATGGTGACACAATCAGTAAGTAGCAAGGCTGGAATTTGAACCTGGACTGCTCTTCTTTCTATAATACCATGCCTGGGGTTCCATATTCTTCCCGTCTTTCAGGATTATTGGGAAGAAAATGCTTTGTAATCTCTAAAGCACTATAGAACTTATTATTTTGTCTACACCAGAATAGATCATTAACTATATCTCTCTATCTGTCTAGTGTTTCCCACCTCCTTGCATATCTGCTCAGGATGCTCCGTTTGCCTAGACAACTTTTCTCCGCAGTTTTCCCCCTCCATCTCCACCTGTTAAAATCTCTCCCACATCCAATATTCTCTCTACTTGAATAGTTGACATTTGAATATAATTTTATGTTCAGTTTCACAATAATAATAATAGCTAACATTTATGTAGTGCTTACTATCTGCCAGGCATTATGCTAAGTGCTTCATAATGATTATCTCATTTGATCCTCACAAAAATCCTGGAGAGTAAGGTATGTAGGCAAGCAGGGGTTAAGTGACTTGCTCAGGTGACATGGTTAGTAAATGTCTTAGGCTGGATTTGAACTCTGATTTCTTGACTTCAGACCTCTATTCACTGTACCACCTATCTGCCATGCTGTTGTTAGGAAGGGAAGAAATTTATATTAATAAGAATAAATAGAAAAGGCTTCCTGGAGGAGAAGGTTTTGAACTGGCCTGTCAAATTATGAAAAGGAGTGGTAAAGGCAGAGAAAGTAAGGATTATCTTCTCTCCTGTCTCTCTTATTTATAGAAAGATAAACTAAGGCCTAGAGTCATTTGCTGAAAATCATATAGCAGTCCTCCAGCCCCTTAGGGACCTTAAACTACATTTCTGCAGAATGACAGGTGACTTTTCCATCCATCATTTCTGATATGTTGCTAGCCCCATTGGGTTGACAGCACATAATGATGTAGAGAGGGACCTCAGTTCTATCCTGAGTGCTGAGGCTAGAACCTAGTTGTATAACCTTGAATAAGTGTCGGGGCTTCAGTGTGTTTTCTCTAAAATGAAAGAGTTAGCTGAGACGGTCTCTAAGGTGATTTCTACCCATAATGCTCCACATCTCAAATCATTTCCAGTGTTGATCTACCATGATTACAAGGAAGGCGTGTCAGTGTGGCAAGTGTGTTTAGCAGAAGGTGTTCCTGCCACGTGCAGGGGGGTTGGAATGGGGAGCATCCTAGATGAGGGGAGCTATTGGAGTGGGTTACCTGGGGAAAAGGAGAATACCGGTGATCCTTCAGTACTAGTAGTTAATAAGAGCAGTAGAGAAACCAAGACAAAGTAACAGAAGTCCCCAAATTGAAACTGGGAAGCATGAGTTCTGCAGATATGTGACAGGCTCAGAAAAAAATCCCAGATCCTACTTGAGGTTCTATAAGCCAGTGGAGATGGGCAGGACCCCTAGAACCACCAGAACCATCTCCCAGATGCCTCAATAATGTTGAATGGCTGCTAAAGGGCAGTTTAGTGATCTGGAAGGCAAAGAAGAGCTTAATTTGTGTAAACAGAAATCTAGCATACAGAACAAGGCAGGTGATGGTCCAGCCTCTTTCTGTCCTAGTTATATTGTGTCTAAAATATTGCTTTTGGCTCTGGGTGCTACACTGATAGGCAAAAGAGTGTAGTTAAAGGAGATGGGGATATTAAGCCCGGAGATGACAAAGTGGGGAAGCAGCCAAAAAGAGTATGGATTCTGGAGTCAGAGGACCTGAGTTCAAATCCAGCATTGCCTATGTGAACTGTGATTGTTTGACATAGCATCTGAAGGGATGGCAGGATGAGGCTCACTCTGCTTGGCTCCAAGAACAGAATTAGGAAGTGTGGTCAGAAGCAAAGCTTCCTAGGTCTGCAACTATTCAGAAGTAGAAAGGACTGCCTGAGGAAAGAATGAGTTCCCAGTCACTAAAGATCTTTAAACAGAGATGGGATGGCCACTTATTAAGAATGTAGCACAGGATGTCCTTCTCCCTGCAAACAAGCAAGTCTCTCTCCTGCCTCTAACTCCTGCAATCTTATAGGCTCCTTATGATGGGTCCTTGGAGGGCTGGGTAAGTGGCCATCCCTATGATGCCCTTGTGCTATGTCCAGACTTAGATTGTGGCAAAAGTAGCAAACCAGGGTTTAATAATAATGATAGCCAATGCTTATGTAGTACGTTAAAGGGGCTTCTACTGGGGAAATCCTGTCTGCTCTGTTTTGATAGCCACAGCCAGTGTTTCAGTCCTAGCTCAGACACCTCCTACCTGTGTGACCTGTACCAAGTCACTTTACTGTTCTGAGCTTCAATGTTCACATCTGGAAAATGGGAATGATAGCCTTGAAACTCAAGATTATTGAATTGGTATCTGAATAGGAATGGTCTTTATATTTCTCCAAAGTGGTTGTGCAGCTTTTGCTCAAAGATCTTCACTGACAAAGGACTCCCTATCTCCTAATGTAATCTATTCCATTCTTGGATAGATCTTATTCAGTTCCATTCCATTCAAAAAGGGTGTATTAAGCCCTTTATATTTGCCTATGCTACATTCCAGAGATGCAAAGACCAAAAGAAAACCCCAAATGGTCCCTATGATAATAGGGATCTGGAATTCTACTGAGAGAAAACAGAGAGGAACAGAAAAAACTAAATTAAAAGTATATGTGAAATAAATACATAGTAATTTGGGGGAGGAGAAACCTAACACTTGAGGGATCCAGGAGATTGAGAAAGTCCAGTATAGAAGTGGCTGTTGTGGTGACCTCATGGGAGCCAGGGGTTTCAGGAGGCAGAGGTGAGAAGAGAAAACATTTGGGCACCAGGGGAGCAGATGGAATGCTGTGGGAAGTACCAAGTAGTCCAGGTAGGCTAGAATGTGGGCTTATGTGGTTTTCCTTACATAGCATTTATACTGCCTTCTTTCTAGGGCTGTTATGAGAATCAAATCATATCATGACCGTGGAAGATCCTTTAAAAACCATAAAAATATATACTAGGATCACAGACTTTAGTGCTGATACGACTTTTGAGATCATCCAGTCCAGTCAGCTCTCATCTTATCCAGGAGAGCAGTGAGGTGCTTTGTCCAAGGTGGTACAGTAATCAAGTTGAGATTCAAACTCAGCTCCTTTGTTTGATCCCAAATGGAGTGCTTCTTCCACTGCAATCTCCTTGCTGCATATTATGGATCCTTGTCCATCTTTGATTATAATGATTATAGCAATTTAGTAATAATAGTAACAATAGCAATGGCAAATAGTAATATTTATAGAGTCCTTTAAAGTTAGTGAAATACTTCACAGACATTTGACTTTAACAATAATCCTGGGAGATGATTGTTAATACTATCCCCATTTTATATATGGGGAAACTGAGGTCGGCAGAAGTTAAGGGTCATATAGCTAATAAGTGTCAGAGGTTGGATTTGAATTCAGTTTTTCTTGAATCTAAGTACAGTGCTTTATCCACTGTGCCACCTAACTGCCTCTAAAGCAGTTCTTTCTTGAGTTCTGTGGCATTTCTACCTTTTAGAAAGACTATTCAAAATGTGTATTGATTTTGGTCCCGTCTACAAGAGGGTATCACTGCTGCATCCTAGCCAGGGTATTCTGGGATTCAGATAGTGGATGTAACTTGGCCAACATCACAGAAGTAGTAAGTGGGAAAGCTCAGACTGTGATCCCAGTGTGTGGCTCAGGGGTACTCGTATTCCCCACTCCTACCCTGCACCTTGGCTCCTGGTTCCTTGCTCCCCATCCTTCCTTCTCTGGGATGTTAGGATCTCATTTCTCATCCCTTTCCTCCTTTTTTCTCCTCCTTCTCCTCCTCCTCCTCCTCCTTGGTGGTGGGTCCAATTTTAATGGAAGAAAGGGAGGCGCATTGCAGGGGTGGGGTGGACTGGGCTGGAGGAAGAGGAGTGGGTGGGGAGGAAAAGAAGAAATGCTAAAGAAATAAATATATGTCTCTCCAGCTCGCCAAGGGCCAGAGAAGGGAAGACCGGAGGTGGGCTGGGAGAGAGAGAGGGAGGGAGGGAGGGGGTGGGGAGTTCAGGGAGAAATGCTGCAGTAGCATTTCCGAACACTCCCTCATTAGGCCAGGCAGTGAGCTGGGCTCACCTCTGGACTGACCAGGCAGGACAGCTTGAAGACTGGGCTGCCCATGGGGAAGGAGGACACCAGCTGGGATGAGACAGGCCAGGGCTTGTGGAAGGGGGACTTGGGAGTTCCAAATGTTCTGATCCCTCATTCCCAGCTGGCACCCTGGGCTACCAGTGGGCATGGGGCAGAGCAGATGAGATCCCTCTGGCAGGGACATGAGTTAGAGGCGGGAAACACCTTTAGAATAGTCTAAATACATCCTTAATTCTGCAAGTATAGAAACTAAGATCTGGAAGCTTTCCCCAAACTTTTTATGTGAGCTTAGACAGATCACCCAATCTGGATGTAAAATGTCTCTAAAATGAGAATTTTGAGAGGTTCTTGATCTTAATGGATATCTATCTGGGGGCCCATGAAATTGGATGGAAAATTATCTTTATATAATTAGTTTTCCTTGTAACCCTTGTATTTTACGTTATACATTTAATAACATTTCCCTAAGAAGGAATCTCCAGGCCTCTCATCTGGTCTGATCTCTAAGGTCCCTAACAGCTTGGTCTGTCTACATTCTGTAGACTGTGTTCACAGTCTATATTCTGGCCTGACCTGCCATGTTCCCAGGTCCCGCTTCGCTTTGATGTTCCAAAGTCTGAGTTTCCTTCCACCTTCGCCATTCAATTTAGAATTTAGTTTAGCGTCCCTCATTAACTTGCTTTCTGTGTGGTGGGTCCTACGTTCCGCGCTGCAGATAAAAGTACAAAAAACAGCGTTCTCCTTTCCTCCTAAGGATATTGTAATTGACTGGTGGTAGAAATAACATGCACACAGATGAGGTAGAATGTAATGGGGCAAGCACCAGTCTGCCCAGGGCCCTGAGAAAATCTGAGGCTCCTTCAGGTTCTGCTCCAAGGTCTGACTTATTCCAGGACGCCACGGTTCCCTTACCAGCAGGCGAGGCCGCCCAGGTCCGTTCGTCCTTCCGTCTCTGTGTCTCTCCCCCGCTGCCCCCAGCTGAGCCTCACGTCCCAAGTTCTGCTCTCCTCAAATTGAACATGATGTCAAATTAGAACCATGGCGGGGACAGGCAGAGTGAAGCGCTCGGTTTAATGAGGCAGCGTCGAAAATCAATAACTTAATTGCAGCCGTTTGATGGACTTTTATCCAATTTATACTCTCCCTGGCCGGCTACGTGCAGAGCATGAGGAGAGAGGGCCCTGTCTGGGTCCCCCGGGGAGGGGGGAAGGCATCGCTGCCCTGTACCGTATCTCGCCCGGCCCTCTCCCAGACTCCTCCATTCTGGGTTTTCTGCAGGGTGGGAGAGTCCAGAGCTCAGGCTGGAGGATGGCAGTGGGACTGTCTCCCTGTCCCCCTCCCAGCACTCCTAGGAGGTCAAGCTGTGGGGCAGTGTCCAGAGCAGTGACTCTTGCTGTTTACTGCCCCACAAGGCTTCCAAATCAGCTACCTTTCAACCCTCCACTGCCCTCTGGCTGAGCCCATTCTACAGGTACATCATAGAGGTACTGGCATGAAATATTGTCAAGAGTGCTATATTCAGAAGTAAAGAATCTGGGTTCTAATCCTGGTTTTGCTGTCTTGCCTTTGTGACCTTGGACAAGGGACAACCTCTGTGGGTCTCAGTTCAGGAAAGTATTCTTTCCATGTTTAACTCCTGTGTTTGCTTAAGAATCACATCCAAGCCATTTTTTGCAGTGAGGTAGGAAAAGATTTTTATCCTGGGACTCAGGAGCTCCAGCTTCTAGTCCATCCTTTATCGCTAATTTTACTGTGTGATCTGGGACAAGTGCCTTTCATCCCTGGTGGAAGGAAAAACCTGCTAGTACTAGAGCTTGTTGAAACAGAATAGATTGCTCTGGAGCAGCTAATGAGCTCCCTATCACTGCAGGGTAGGTGAGGGTTGGATGACTACTTGGAAGGGTTTTTGGAGAAAGGATTCTTATTTGGGTATGGATTGCACTAAATGACCTGTGAGTTCCCTTTTCTCTCTCAAATTCGGTGATTTGCTCCCGCCGCACCTGGACTTCCATTTCCGTAAGCTGAAGGTATTAGATGACATAAACTAAGAGATGTTTTCCAACTCTTTTTTTTTTCCCCTCAGAGGCATTCGACAGGCCTCGAAGGCCTGAAAGGGCCCTAGAGCCCAGTCAGACTGACCACATCCTCTTACCATCTATACCCCCACTAGATGAGACTTTGGTATTACACCCTCCCTCCCCTTCCCCATCCCCACTCCAAGCAGGACATGGCTCTGATGTAAGTGTCCAGTCTGGGAAAGGTTAAAGAAGCAGGACACTGCCCCACAACTCACCCTTCTTCACTCACAGTTCCTTGGGGGGAGGGTGGCAGGAGGCATGATGTGGTGGGGATCAGTGGGAGAAGGGGAAACTTGGGGAGAGCAAGCCAGGGGCTTGGTGAGCAGGATGTGGACTCCGTGAGGAGATGGGGGGCGGAGCTCAGTAACACCTCCCAGCGAGTCTCTTTTCCCTCTCAGGCTCCAGGCAGATGATCTCACAACCGTGTCTCTCCTTGGTCCCCCCTACCTTCCCCCTCCATGGGCCCAGGCACTTCAGTAATGCAGGTGATGGCATCAGATGCAGATGACCCCACGTATGGGAGCAGCGCACGGCTGGTGTACAGCGTCCTGGATGGTGAGCAGCACTTCACTGTGGACAACAAGACAGGTGAGGAGCTCTGTGGGGAGTGCTCAGCAGAAGGGATGGCAGACATGGGCCCTGTATCCTAGAAATTGATCCCAGTGGGGTAAGTGGGGAAAGGAGGCTGAGGAATCAAATTCTTCTCTAAGGAAAAATAAAGGGTGATGGGAGGACTGCCATGAACAGATGGACGACCACTCTTGGGAGGTATCAGGACAAGGCTACTAAGGGATGGAAGAAGAGAGAAGGATGGAATAATAATGATGATAAAAATAATAATAGTGATGAAACAATAATAATAGCTAATATTTATATAGCACTTACTATGTGCCAGGCTCTGGGCTAAGCATTTTATAATTGATATCTCATTTGATCCTCACAATAACCCTGGGAGGTAGGTGCTATTATTATCCCCTTTTTACAAATGAAAAATTTGAGGCAGACAGAGGTTAAATGACTTGTCCAGAGTTACAAGCTGCTAAGTATCTGAGGGCAGATGTGAACCTCCTGACTCCTGGATAATGCTCTATCATTCACTGTGTCACCTAACTGGGGAGCCAGCGGTCCAGAAAAACAGGGGAGATGGGAAGATAGGGGACGAAGAATAAGAGATTGCAAAACAAAACAAAAAACAGGAGCAGAGAACAGCAGGGTGGAGGTAGAGGAAAAAACTAGAGGGACTGGAAGACTAGGGAGATAAGGTGAAAGGGCAGAAAGTTAAAGATAGATAGGAGAAGGAACACAATGTTGAAGAAGAACAGGAGACAAAGGGATAGGGAATGGAAACAAAATGGAAGGATATATAGGGTGTAGAGGAATGGGAGGCCCCAGGATGTTGGGGTGAGGGCTGAGAGAGAAGGAGAGATTTCTGAGTAGAAAGAGCAAGGAAATAGGAGGAGAGATGGGGAAGCCAACAGAGCATGCAGAGTGATAGGGAGACATAGGAACAGAAAGGTTGGTGCGAGTGATTGGAAGATGGCCTCTGAAAATAGTCCTCCATACTGAGCAAGGCCCAGCCAGAAGCCCATGTTCCCAGCTGTCATTTTAAAGAAATAAAGAGATGGATGACAAAGAGGAGAATAGGAAGTCTTTCGGTTGGCTAGTTCAAATTTTAAACGTGGCCTTCCCAACCCCCTGCCCTGGACTCCCCAAGTTTCGGCTGCTCTTTGCCCCCAAACAGTTAGCTCCCTAGCTCCCACAAGCCTAATTTGCATTTTATGCCATCCAAATGTATGTTCAGAGGAGTGCATTGGGATTCAAATGAAGGAGAAACTAGAAACTGAGAGATCAGCTAGTTAGAAGGCTGTTCCAGTTATCCAGAGGAGAAGCGTCATGGGCCTGGGCTCAGGTGGTGATAATGGATATAGAAAGGGGGGAACACACGCCAAAGGTATGGCAAAGCACGTGTGAGGCACTGGAAATCAGGGACTCCAGGAACAGGGTAGGGGAGGATGGCAATTACAAATCCACAGAAATAAAGAAATTGAGACATGGAGTAGTTTTAAAGGGAAACAGGGTGAGCTTAGGGTGGACCTGTCGAATTTAAGATCCGGCTGGTATATCCATATGAAAGCGTCCCACAGGCAATTAGGGATGTTGGTCTGGAATCTTGAGGAGAGAGGGTCTGAGAGTCTAGAAGCCTCCACCGAGGTGGTAGATTGAGCCATGGGAACAGCTAAGGTTTCCAAGGGAGATAATGTAGAGAAAGAAGATAAATAGTCCAGAACAGAGCCTTGGAGAAAGTCCAAGGTTAAGAGGTGAAAGGAAGAGGAATGGTCAAGCCACAGAGAAAGAGCAGTTAGAGAGGTATTAGGGGAAGAATATTAAAAGAGAACAAGGGAGAGCTTTACAGAGTATTGAACAAGGCGACCAGTGACGTGAGGTAGAGAGGAAGAAGAGGATGAGAGCTGAGCAAAGACCACTGTAGAATATCACTGGCTCTCTGGTTTAATGGAAAGAACCCTTGAGAAAATAGGTTGAAATCTGGATCTGCTTCTATCTAGCTGTGAAGGCCTGGGCAAGTCGATTCCTCTCTGAGCTGCAGTTTTTTTCATCTGTAAAATGAGGACACTGGACAAGATCAGAGATTTTCTCTCTCTCTCTCTCTCTCTCTCTCTCTCTCTCTCTCTCTCTCTCTCTCTCTCTCTGTCTCTGTCTGTCTCTCTGTCTGTCTCTCTGTCTCTCTGTCTGTCTCTGTCTGTCTCTCTCTCTCTTTCTCTCTCTCTCTCTCTCTCTCTCTCTCTCTCTCTCTCTCTCTCTCTCTCTCTCTCTCTCTCTCTCCCCCCCCTTTCCACTCTTAAAAAAATGTTGAGAATTCCCCAAAGAGATTTTTGTTTATGTGGATTATATCTATCCCATGCTTAGCATAGTGCCTGGTGGATAGTAGGTGCTTAATAAATTTTTATTGATTGATTGATCAATACTTATCATATTAGGCCATTTTAGTATTATTATAAAAATCAATAGTATTAATTTCAAGGATCTTTACGAAAAGTCAGAAATCCTAGGGGTTCAATCAGTGAGTCAGTCAGTGGACATTTATTAAGCCCCTACAGTGCCAGATACTGCTGAGTGCTAGGGTACAAAGAAGACATAAAGCAGTTTTTGCCCCTCAAGGAACTTAGCCTTATTGGTGAAGAACAGGAAGCTGAGGAGGGGCAAGATGAAGTCCAGATGGGTGCATCTAGGTAGGAAATGAAGGGATGGCTGACCTGGGCACCCTTTTTTAATGGAGGATCTGGGACTACATTTGGAGATCCTCTGGACCAGATAATCTTTAAGGTCCCTTCCATCTCTCTCAAATTATGGTCCCAGGTTAATTAATAATAATTATTAGTATTTTTATAGCACCTTGAAGATTGCTAAGAGAAATTTAATTACATTCTCATTTCAAACTTACAAAAACTCTGTAAGGTAGGTACTGCAGACTTTGTTATTCTCATTTTAAAGATGAGTAAATTGAGACTGAGAAATAGTCACATAGATAGGTTCAGAAGTAGCCCGGATCATAGAGTACAGCATCAGAGTTTTAGAGGTAGAAGGGATCTTAGAGGTCAATGAGTCCAACTGCTTGTTTTTACAGAGGAGGAAATTAAGTCATAGGGGAGTTAATTGACCTCCCCTGGATCAAAAAACTAATAAATAGTGCCCTAAGGGCAGGATTTGAATTCAGGTGTTCCTAATTTCCAGTCCAATGGGCTATGAAACCATGCTGCCTTATCCATTGAGATGGAAGCCTGATTGCAGGGAATAAGGGAGAAATTGGGTGATGAAGAAGTAGATGTTGTAGGTTTAAGAATTTCTGTGTTCCCATTAATGTCCTGGGCTGCTAATGTTACCTACCATTTCTGTAGTGCTTTATAATTTATAAAGAACTGTCCTCACAACATTCCTGTGAGGCAAATCGTTATTCCTCATTATATATATTGGAAAACTGAGTCCCATTACTATTACACTATTACACTCCCTCCTCTATTTTCCCGGCTATGATATGCCTTGATTGCCATAGAGAGAAGATAAGAAAGCATGAGATTTAAATGTGGAAATTTTGAAAGGGTCCTTCAGGATCACCCTATCCAAAGTTCTCATGTTAGGGGAGGAAACTGGAGGGAAATTATGCATGATCATAAAGGAAGTGAACTCACTTTCTGAGGATCTGGAAAATGCGTAGGGGCCTTTTCCAAGAGAGAGGTCCTGTTCAAGGAAGGATCAAGTTTCTCCAGTCCCTTCTTGGTTGCCCTAGATCCGATCCACTTTTCCCTCATTGTTCCTCCTCTGGGCGCTCATCTCCCTACAGTATCAGGGGTTGCTGCCAGACCTGGCTCAGAAGAGTGTTTCATTCCATAAGCTGGGAATATTAAACTGATAACATTCTCTGGGCTATATTTAGCAGATGCTCAGTGGTACAGTCTGTTCTCACTGTGCAGTTAGCAGGGAGCGTAGCCGGAACGGGGCCCTGAGAGGAAGGTGTGAGGAGAAAGAGAGAGGGGGGGAGAAGGAATGAGAAAAAAGAACCCTTCTTGTAAGAGGAGAAATTAACTTGTGTGTTTTAAAGGCCAAATCTCCCAACGTGGCCCCCATCATCTGGAACAGGAATGGCATTTGTGTGACTAATGAGGCATCTCACGCTGCGGCCCTTCGTGGCCCCTGCAGCAGCAGCTGGAGGGAAAACAGCTGGATGCTTGGCCCTGCAAGTGTGAAGGATGGGTTAGCATGGGGCCAGAGGGAGGGGGGTGGAGTAGCCATGCCACCATTATTAGAGAGCTCTAAATCCTCTCAATTCACCACCTTCCCAGCTCTCTTCTCAAAACAAATCTTGCCATCTCCTCCAAGGGGTAGAAAGAGCCTAGCCAGAAATCCTCAGCTCTGTCCTTAAAAAATCCACATGTTTTTCAGAGAACCAGAGATGCCAAATATCAATTGTCAAAGGCTCCTAGAATTATAGAATGTCAGAACTAGAAAGGACCTTAGAACAAAGAATCACAGGATAGATGGAACCTTAGAATATAGGGCATAGAATTTCAGAGCTGAAAGGGTTTTACAACCTAGAACCCAGGATGTTAGAGCTGAAATAGACCCTAGAACATAGAACACAGAATATTGGAAGTGCAAAGGGACTTAGAACATAATATGTCATATGCAAAAGGAGTCTTGGAACAAAAAATACTGAATGCTAGAGTTGAAACAGGCATTAGAACATAGAACATTGATTGATGGAACTGGAAGAAATCTCAGAGACCATTGAGTCTAGAGGAGGAAATTTTCTCTACCAAGTAGAAGTGACCCAAGGTTCCACACAGTTAGTGGCTATCCACCATAGGGTATCAGTGATCTACCACATCTGCACTGCCCCTCCTCCTAAAAACAATTGACTCTAAGGATGGAAACAGTGAAAATAGAGGGGATGACAGTGGATAGGGTTGTTGGGCTTGGAATCAGGAAGACCTGGATTCAAATCATGACTTGGATATTTACTAGTTCCCACAATATCCTCATCTGAAAAATGAAGGATTGATCTTAATGACCCTAAGGACCTTTTCAACTCCAAATCTAAGCCTTTTTTCAGTAGTTATAGAGTTCCTAAATTGGCTTTGTCATTTCCATAAATAGGTTGAATTACAGGTTGGGATCAGAGTTGCTTGACATTTAGTCTTTTCCTGAGATTCAGTTTTTCACATGGACCAATGAGGATACCCTAGGACCCACCTGCCTAAAGTACTTTGGGCATAAATGGAAATTGGATTAGAGACTCCTTCCATGACTTGACTATCTTGGAAAGCTATTCATATTTCTCATAGTTTGGGGATGAAGTGTTTCCAGAAAAAGTCGGAGCAGCCTAGGAAACAGGAGGATGGCTGCCTACTCCCTACAGTTCTTAATCATTAGAAAGAGCCCCAGATTTATAATTGGAAGGTCCCTAAGCTTTGTTTGAATCCCATTTCTTCTACTTGGTACATGTTTGATCCCTGGAAAGCCTCATTCTTTCTTTGGACCTTAGTTTTTCCATGTGTAAAACGGGAGTATTAGATGAGATGAACTCTTAAGTTTCTTTCCAGCTTTATTCCCACAATGCTAATTTACTAACCTGGTTACAGAAATGGAGAAAGCTCTAGTAATCCAGTCTTTAGAAGCTACTGAAGTGTGTGTGTGTGTGTGTGTGTGTGTGTGTGTGTGTGTGTGTGTGTGTGTGTATTAAGGGGAAGGTAGGTGGGTGGGTGTAGTGGTGATGAGTGTGTAAGTGGATGGGAGGAGTGGTGTAGAGATAGGTCAAGTGGAAGGAAGATCCTGATGTTTATACATTCCCCTTCTCAACATCCATATGGTGTCCAGAGATGTCCAGTGGCTCCCCAAAAATAAATAGGATAGAGATGATAGAGCATTTGTTAAATATTTTTATAAGCACTATAGTTAAGCATTTTATAAGCACTATCACTATGTGGCAGGCACTATGCTTAGATACAAATAAAAACAAGATAGTCTTTGCTCTCAATGAGCTTCCAATCTAATGGAGGAAAATAATACATAAAAGGGAAAAGATCTCTCTTCACTCTCAAAGTACAATTCTCCTGGGCTTCCCTTCCTCTCTCTTAGGATTTCTCCATCATTCCATCCTTCCTTTTATTTCTCTCTCCCTTTTCTCTTGGTTAGAAAAATTACTGGATTTGGAGCCGAGGATCTGGACTCAGTTTGCAGTTCTGTTCACTTATTACTTGTGTGATGTTGGTTAAGTCATTTTACCTCCCTAGCTCTCAGTTTCTTCCTTTGTAAAATGAAAGTGCTGCACTGGATAATTCTGAGGTTCCTTCTGATTTTAAGATCTTTGATTCTTGTCTTTCAGCTCCCTCTTGGTACTGTTACATCCTTCATCATTGCCCCCCACTTTCTGCCTCTATTTATTTTCTATTGCTCCTGAGCCCCCCACCTTGTTCTTGTTTGTTTGTTTTCCCTTTTCCTTCTCCCTTCTGAGTAAGAGTTCACATTTCTGGAGGGTGGAGAGATTATATTCTAAGAATTTAAACAAATTAGTCTAAGAACAGATTGCTACTTTGATTAAAAGCTGTGGGTCTCTCTGTATCTTCTGTATTCTTCTGTATTCTTCTCCCTAAAATGATGGTTAGACCAGATACCGTTAAGATTCCTTTTAGCTCTAAAACTAAGATTCAAAGAAGAAAATATGAGAAACATAAGCGTAATGGGAGAAAGATTGAGGGAGACAGGGGTCTGGATAGAGATAAAAATGGGGGAGGGATGAAAGAAAAAAGAATGGTGTGGAGGGAATTAGCTGTGATGTGGTATTTAAAGAAGTTGAAATCAGGAAATTTGGGTTCAGATTCTGGGCCTCCTATTTATTATCTGTGTGATCTTAGTAATCATTTAACTTCTTTCAGCCTCAGGCTCAATATCTGTAAAATGGGAGCAATACAATTTATATTCTGACAAGAGTTGTATCAAGGAAAGTGCTTTCTAAGCTGTAGAGTACCACAGAAATAAGAATCATAAATTAGGAGGGAGAGACAAATGCGTTCGAGTGACCTTCCTGAAGTCACATAAGCAAATCCTCAGCCTGTGAGCCTTTGATTGCAAATTTGGTGCATTGTCCACTAAATCAGGCTGTAGATCTAAGTTGTTAGAAAAAATTCAGTTTGGATTCTCCATTCCCTTCTTTTACTGCACTTCTGCCCTTTATTTGGGCCCTAGAGCTTGTCAAGGGTTTAAGGAGGGCCATGCTGGGTAAATGAGGATTCAATTGTCTAATTAAGACCCAGAGGAGTGTGTGCTGGGACTGGCTCATGGACCCATTAGCTGGGTGACTGACTTCCCTGTAGAGGCCTAACCACTCCATTGCAGCTAGAGGTAAGGAGGGGAGGCAGAGGGGCTGGGGGACCTCCTAATGGCTCTCTAATTCAAAGCTCCAATGGGTTGGTTCCCTCCTCATCTCTATTTTATTGATATTTTTTATTTTTACATCAGTCTCATTTCAGAATAAATCCCTTCTCTTCCCTTCCCTAGAGAGCCAGCCCTTGTAATCAAAAAATAAAAAAGCGGAAAAAAAAACAGTTCAGTGAAACTAACCAGTGCATCAACTGAGTCTAATAATATATAGATAGAATGTGCCTTACCTGTAATTCCTCACCTCTATAAGGGAGGGAAGTTCATTTTCTTATCTCTTCTCTAAGGCCAGACCTAGCCATTATAATGAGATAATTAGGTCGATAGATATAGATTTATATCACTCAGTTCCCAGTATTCTTCTTGTTTCCATTTATATTATTGTGATCATTTTATATATTGTTTTCCTAGTGCTTCTTATTTCCCTCTGCCTTAGTTCATATAAGTCTTCCCATGCTTATATGAATTTTCCTTATTTATTATTTCTTATAGGGCATGAGATTTCATTGTCTTTGTGTACTAGTTCACCAATGGATAGACCAATGGTATAGATAGATGTGGATACAGATGTAGATATATATGTATATATTCATACATACATATATAGGACGTATATATATGTATATATATATATACATACACACATAATTATTCAGTCATTTCAGTCAAGTATGACTCTTTGTGGTCCCATATTTTCTTGGCAGAGACACTCGAATGGCTTGTCATTTCTTTCTTCAGCTTTCACATAGGGAAACTGAGGCAAACAGGGTTGAGAGACTTGATCAGGGCCACAAAGCTGATGAGTGTCTTAGGCCAGATTTGAACTCAGGGAGACAAGTCTTCCTCAGTCCGGGCCCTGTGCTTGTTCACTGTGCCACCTCGCTGCATCTGTGTGCATGGATATGTATACACTTGTGTATATTTGGACATATGTATATTAATATGGAAAACCTATTATCACAACAGTTCTCCCTCCCTATGACATCTCTCTTCCTGAGTCAGCGGGATAGGATTTGTTCCTAATGACTCAAGAAGACCCTCCTGTTTTCTTCTCTTTCCCTCCTTCTTTGTCTATTTCTCTCTTCCTTCCCTTTTTTTCTCTTCTGTTCTGAGAGGAGGAGGGGCAGCAGTAACACAACCCCCTTGGATTAGCTGTGGTTGGGGTACCCATCGCCCATTGCCCCATAGAAGTCTTCCCGGTCTGAGCAGCCACCCCCTCCCCCTTAGCCAGCTGAAGAGCTTGGTATTGAAGTGTGGGGAAAGATCACTGGACTGGGATCAGGACATATGGGAGCTGGCCTTAGTTGTGCTTCTAACTCAGACAAGTAATTTCTCTCTGCCTCAGTTTTGTCATCCATTATATCAGGGGGTTGTTCTCCAAGAGTCCTTCCAGCTCTCAGTCTAAGAGATTTCTTTACCCCCACAGGTCTAGGGAGCACTCGGCTTTGTACCAGCCAATAAGCCAATCACAGGAAGCGGGACTAGGCCTGTGATTTCATTGACATAGGGAACTCCAAATGAGAAAACTTCCTTCACATTGCAGACTAGACTAGAAGACTAATCTTGTCTTTTCTTTAACTTGTCATCTTACAGAATTGCCCAGGATGGTGTAGCTCCTGAATTAGAAAAGCAGAAAGCTAATCCAACTCCTCTGTTTATAACAGATGAAGAAACTGAAGCCCAAGGTCAAACAGATAGTGAGTCTTAGTGATGATCTCAAACGTGGGGTTAGTCAGCGTGCCCCCTTTTTGAGAATCTATTAAAGTAACTCCTTGTTCAGCCTCGTGCCAGACCGTGGCAAGGACACAAAGGAGTACAGGATGTTGCCACAGTCATAGATTTAGAGCTGAAAAGGAACCTAGAGGTCAACAATGACAACTTCATTTTACAGATGAGGAAACAAAGAGGTGAATGGGCATTCGGATCAATGTTTTCCTGATTCCCACATCTAACATCCCCTATATGAGGACACACTGTCTCTCAATAACTTAGTCCTTGCCCTGAAAGGAGATCACAGATGAGGGGACAAATGAACATGTTAGAGGATGAAGTAAAACAAATAGTACTGAACGGTAACAGATTTTGATCCCCTGTGACTGTATTTGCTCCCCCATTTCTTTCTCCCAGAAGTGACTGCTCACTTAGAGCAGTTAGAAAAAACCCTGGAGAAAGCTCTCAGGATGGAACAGAGAGCCCTGCCCACTGTGGGTTTTGCTTTTTGACGAGTCCTTCATGACCAAGGACTTACATCTTAGGGCTGAATGTGGACCCTTCTCTTCACACACGTTTTCACCTCCCAGCAGGCTGAGGCTGCGGCGCCACGAGTGGAGGAAAATCTGGGGGTCATTTGGGGGAGATTTAGAGCCGGGGAGAGCCCAAAGGCCAGCTTGTGGAGCCGGGAGCCTGGGTTTTATTAGAGAAATAAAAAGGCAGCTGGTGTGTGACTCCACCTGGCACTCCCCGCTTAGAGGGGTCAGAGCTGAGCCAGAAAGGAATGGGAGCAGGAGGGGGAGCCCGGCCCCGGGCACTGCCCATCGCCAGCTGGTGCTCAGCAGGTTGGGGGAGCGCTGAGCCGATCATCCTCTGGAGGCGTGAGGAGGCCCCTGGGCCTGGCATTAGCCCAGTTCTTTGTCAATTGTCCAGTTTGTAGACTGCCTCTAATATGGTGTTGGATCAAACTGGAGTTTCTGATACCCATCCAGAGACAGGAATAATTCGAGAGGGAGGGGGAGGGGAACCTAGGACTTTTCCAGAAATGGAGTGTGTATGGGGTGTGTGGGGTTTGTTTATCAGTGTGTGAGCTGTATGTCTAAGTTATATGCGCAGTGCATGACATTCCTTCCTGTCTCAACGTTCGGCAAATGTATGGCGATCTGCGGGGCTGTGCATGAATTATGTGTGAGTGTGTCAGTGAGTTGTGTAAGCTGATTGTGTGTGAAATTGAGTTGGGAAGGCGGGTGTATATTACAGGGTATGAGTTGTGTGTGTGGAGATTGTGTGTGTGTCTGGATAGAACGTATTGTTCAGGATTATTGGATGAACTTACATCTGTCTTCCATGGCTGTGAATGAGGGAAAGGCTCTCAGCTCTCCGATCTAAACCTTCCAGTCCAGCTTCCAGACTCTGACAAAGGAAGCTCAGTCCCTCGTGGGGAGGAGGGGCAGAGAAGGAAAAGGGGTGGGGGGCTGACCGAGAGCCACAAGCCTGGAGAGCCAGCACAGCCCCGCTTCCCACCTGAGACTGAGCCAGGATGCCTTTGCTTCTTCCCAGGTGTGATCCGCACAGCAGTGGCTGACTTGGACCGGGAGAAACAGGAGCGTTACGAGGTTGTGATCCAGGCCACGGACATGGCTGGTCAGCTGGGAGGCTTGTCGGGCTCCACTACGGTTACCATCGTCATTACTGATGTCAATGACAATCCGCCCCGCTTCCCACAGAGTAAGCACCCTCCCCAGTGGCCCGCCCACTTGCAGGACTCATTGACCCTCAAAGCTTCTCCGCTCCCAATTCAGTCCAGCCCAAAAGGCGTTCATTCAGTAGCTAACTTTATGTCTAAGGCACTTCTAGATTCTGGGGATGCAGAGATAAAGAAGAAAAATGAAAATGTCTACCCTCAAAGAGCTTACGTTTGTCCTCCTCCCTTTCTTTCTCTCCAGCCCATCTCTCAGGGTGCTATCTCCCTTCCTCTCCAGTACTTGAAAAATTAGAGGCCAGCCCACCATCCATCTGTCTGGGGCCCTTTGTCCTGTTATAATTACCACTGCCACCCCACCCTGGCCGTGCTCAGGAAGGGACCCAGATGGTTAGATCTGACGAGGGGCATCGGGGCATGGAGGGGGCTGGGAGACAGGAGCCCTGATCACTCTTTCTGAGACCAGCTAAGCCAGGTCTTGCCATCTGCCCGACTTGGCACAGATCAGTGTTGTCACCAGATATCTGCTAGAGGAAGAGTCAGCGACAGCCCCCCGTCCTGTGCTCACTCCCTGCAGCTTCCGCTCTTTCCCCCTCGGACTTGCCCCATAACTGCCTGTGTGACTAAATTCTTCCCCTTTATGAGCCTCAGTTTTATCATCTGTAAAAAGGAGATGATACTGTTTCCCATACATAATTCACAGGGCCATTATGAGGAAAGTACTTTACAAACCTTCAAGTGCTATTATTGTTGCTGTTGTACAACAGGGATATCAAGGAGATACAAATTATAGCACTTAAGCCTTTCAAGGCTCTTGCCCATGATTGCACAAGGCTTATCGCATCCAAAAGACAAGTGGACAGGAAGACAGTTATTTGGAAGTGACTTGTCCTAACCAAATTTTCAATTAAGGTAGAGAGTCAGGATTGGAATTCAGATCTCCTGACTCCAAGCTCAGGCTTTTTGCCTCTTCCCTCTTTTGCCCATGATTGTTCCTTTGTCTTGAGCTCTAGACCCTTTGGATGGGGCCTGGAGATCTGGGCACCTAAAGGCAGGTTTTCTTCCAAGCTGGCTGAAGAATCTCCCCACTCCTGAATGTTCCCCAGTCTGAGAGGGTCCCCCGGCTTCTGCCTCTGCATCCCTCCCAGCTCCCAGCCCCACTCCCTCTCAGGACCATTTTGCAGGTGAGGAAACTAAAGCCCAGAGAAGTGGATGATTTGTCCAAGCTCCCACAGCCCTCTCCCCTGGCTCTCCACCCCAGGGCCTCCCTCTACCTGCCCAGCTGGGCCCCCTCCATCCTTAACTCCAGCCCTCACTGCTGCTGCTGCTGCCTGAGAGCTGGAGAAGCAGCCAGGCGCTGGCAGAGATTAAATGCCGGTGGGGATGTGAGCTGATTCCTATCGGGCAAGTCATTATGAGAGGTCTGGAGCTCTCACATTAGGACTCCGCCACAGGGGACTGACCCCCGAGAGATAACAGAAGCCTATCCGCATGGAGCCAGCCATAATCTCTGCCTCGCACTCCTGCTGGGGAGCAGGCCCGCTGAGGGCTGCTAGGGAGGAATCCAGCCTTTGGGGAGAAGGGGGTGCTACGCAGCTGGACTGCCCCATTGGACAGGGGCATGGTACCCATGCTGCCAATCCCAGTGCCAAAAGCCTCTCCTCATCAGGCAGGATCTTAGATTGTCAAAGCTGAAAGAGACCTTGGAACATAGACTCTTAGTCCTGGGAGAGTCCATAGAGATTGATCCAGCCTCGCTGCATTACAGGTGAGACACTGAGGCTGTGCCTTTGCCAGCAATACAGAATAAATCAGTGGCAGACTCGAACTCAGATCCATGCCTCCCCTCCCAGCCGTAGTCCATAGAAGAGCTGTAGGATGGGCAGTCACCTCTCCGTCCTGTGGTGGTGGCCAACCTGTTCTCAGGCTCAAAACAGGTAATGGTGCATAACTGACTCATAAACATGGCATCAGCTTTGCCTTGATCCTCATAATAATTTTTCTTTAAAAAAAAAAGTTTGTTAGGGCAGCTAGGTGGCCTAGTGGGTAGAGCACCGGCCCTGAAGTCAGGAGGACCTGAGTTCAAATTTGGTGTCAGACACTTAAGAGATCCTAGCTGTGTGACCCTGGGCAAGTCACTTAACCCCAAGTGGCTCAGGGAAAAAAGTTTGTGGCCACTTTCTGTTTTCACCATAACCTTTGAATGTAAATGGAGTAAATATCCTTATTAGAATACCGAAAAGGAAACTGAAGCTGGGGCTGGAACTCTTATTTCTAGTCCATTATCCTTGCCACTAGTGGGGGGTGCTCAGTGATGGCTGAGTCACAAGATTATACCCGGCAATCCCCCCAATGCAGGTTCCAGTTAGGGTGGGGAGTGGCAAGAGCACCATATCTGGAGCCAGAGGGGCTGGATCCAAATCTCTGCACTGCTGCTTATTAGCTGTGTGCTCTTGCAGGAGTCACTCTCTTTCTGGGCCTCCTTGATGAAATAATCCTGAATAATTTCACAGGACCCACCCAGGTCCCTATCCTATGGTTCCTAGTCAGTCAGCTCTAAGCTCCAATTCAGCCCTTCACCGTCAGGGAATTTTTTAGTCTGAGGATTTGATTCCCCCAATTTAATTCAATTCAACAATGCTTAGGTGCTGACTTTCAGGTGAGTTTGCTATAAAGATAAGGCACAGTCCTTTCCCTCAAGGAATTTGTACTGTAGCACATTCCTGCTCCTCCTTTCTGCCCCCTCATTCTCCATCCCAGCTCCCATGGAAATCCCCTTCCTCTTTTTTTTTTCTTTTTTTTTAAGGTAATTGGGGTTAAATGACTTGCTACAGTTAATAGATGTTAGGTGTCTGAGATCGAATTTGAACTTAGGGCCAGTGCTCTATCCCCTGCACCAGCTAGCTGCCCCTGGAGATCTCCTTCATTCTCTACCCCATCACCGTACCCTCCCCATCCCTTCTCCCAAAGAAACAGAAGGTACAAGGTCTGTGGTTTCTCTGGGCAAGAGTGGATGGTGGCAGAGCAAGGGCCTTAAAGGGCTTAACACTGGAGCCAAGAGTTCCTCTGCTCACAGGCTCTGTGGGGCCCTTTCAGAGATGTACCAGTTCAGCATCGTGGAGACAGCACCCGTTGGCACTGCCATTGGGCGAGTGAAGGCCGAGGATTCGGATGTGGGAGAAAACACTGACATGACATACCAGCTCAAGGACGAGGGCGGTGGGGACATGTTCAAGGTCACCACAGACAGCCACACCCAGGAGGCCATCATCACCGTGCAGAAGGTGGAGACCCTGGTGGGGTGGGATGGGGAGGAGCAAGCAACGACCTGGGCTGAGGTTGTTGTAGAGGAAGCAGCATGAGGATGAGCCAGAAGTCCTCAGTTAGAGTAACTTAGTGGCTATAGGACTTTGGAGGAGTCACTTTTTACCATGCTGAGCCCGTGTTTCCTCTGTAGAATAACAGAATAAAAAGACTGGGTTAGAGGATCCTTGAGATCCCTTCAAGCTCTGACATTTTGTTTTATATCCCAGAATTCTAAGTTCCAAGGCCCCTATCCTTTCCAACACTCTGTGTTCCGGGTCCTAACTTCTGTGTTCCACAGTACTTTCCAAATATGGAAAAAGTCAAAGTCAAAAAATATGTGAGGTGATTCTAAAATGGTAGAGTAAAGGGATATATCTTTGCCTCCTCTGGAAGGGAACCAACGCTTTTCTCCCTTCCTGATAAGCAGAGTAACCATTCTTCCTGGCCACCCCCCTGCCCCGCCATGGCCATGCAGAGAGTGTCTCCTCTCATCACACTTGCTCCTGAGGCACCCTCAGCCGCTCTGTCATGTCATTGTGATAGCGAAGTGAGCCCCCACCTGATTGATGACCCCGGCTCCAAGCCCATCACTCAGTGACTTCCCTGCATCCTGATTTCCCAGGAGCAGAGGCTAGCAGGAGTGGGAGTGGAATGGGCATCCCCCAGAGTGAGAAAGGGGAGGGAGGAGGGAGAAGCTTGGCCTTGACTTCAGTAATGACTTTTTTCTCTAAAATCAGCAGAGCCAACAATACCTATATATAGAAAAGCCAGGCAGCCCCCTCTGGCATGCTGTGGAGGGCCTTGGAGAAAGCCTCCCTGCCCCTACATCTCTCTCCCTGCACTTGTTACAGAAACTAAAATTCCACCACCTGTGCTCCTTTGGGTGAAGCTGTTGTCTTTGGAAGGTCCCACTCAGGATTTACTGAGGGGGGGGTAAGAGGTCATTAATTATTAGTGCCCACTGATGAGTTGGCTCACAATGGCTAGTCCCAAGGAATCAGAGTGAGGCATGGGTGGTTTGGAATGCACATCTAGAATTCTCGGACATGGATTGTTGGAGCTGGAAGAGGCCTTAGAGATCTTCTCGTTTAAATCTTTTGTTCTATTGAGGAGGAAACTGAGACCAGCTCAGTGGTGACATGCTCAGGGCCACACAACAAGGCAGTGGCAGGACGGGGTTAAAATCCAGAGGTTAGTGCTCTGGGTCTGAGTGGTGGCTGGAGCAGGAGCTCGGGGTGTTCATCTGGTTGGCCCAGGAAGGGGAGATGAAGAGGTCTATTCCTGGGGGAGGTATATGCCCACTATGGATATCCCCTCCTGATAACCCACCCCTAGCAAGGCCTGCCCCAACAAGGTGTTGGGTCTAGTGTTGGGTCTTTGAGTTGCCCCTCTCTCCAAAAGGCCCCAGAGGGGCAGCACAGAGGGCCTAGGCTTTGTCACCCCCTAGTGACTCATCACCCAGGCTCCCTGGGACCCCCACCTCCTCCCTCAGGCCTGAGCTCCAAAGTTCCCACTAAGGACCCAATGCCCTCTCACCAGGTCCCTCTCTGTGTCCTAGTGCCTGGACTTTGAGGCTCAGGCCACACACACAGTGGTGCTCGAGGCCTTGAACAAGTTTGTGGACCCACGATTTGTAGACCTGGGAACCTTCAGGGACCAAGCGATCGTCCGGGTAACGGTGATGGATGTGGATGAGCCTCCGGAATTCCGGCCCCCCTCTGGGCTCATGGAAGTGCAGGAAGATGCCCAAATTGGCTCCATCGTGGGGGTGGTAACAGCGCTGGACCCTGATGCTGCCAACAGGCCTGTCCGGTGAGGCTCCCTTACCCTACCTGGCGCCTGTTAGGGCTGCTGCATCTCCATTCCCCCCGGCCCAAGAAGCACAAAAGGGGGAGACCATATCTAAGAGTTGGGGAAAGTGTCAGGAAGGACATCCTGGAGGTGGATCTGATCTACTAAACAACTAATTGGATATTCATCAATGGATGGAGGGCTGGGCCTGGAGTTGGGATGATCCAAGTTTAAATTTGGCCTTAAACACTTATTAGCTGTGGGATCCTGGGCAAGTCATTTGTCTACCTCAGTTTCTTCAACCATAAAATGGGAATAATAATAGCACCTATTTCCCAGAATTATTGGGAGGATCAAATAAGAATATTTGTAAAGTGCTTATCAGAGTGCCAGGCACAAGGTAGATACTTAATAAATGTTTGTTCCTTCCCCCTTCCCTTCCTTCTAGAGAGTGGATTGAGTAAGGATAAGAGCTAGTGAGAAGGGCATGCTGGGTGAGGAGTCTGGATATGAGTTTGAATCTTTTCTCTGTATGATGATGTGTCATTTCATCCTGGGGACTGGGGGATTCACTCTGTAACCTCAAGCTATCTATTGCTCTTTTCTGGACTTCAGTTTTCTCTTGTAAAATAAGTGAATTGACCCGAATAATTTTTAAAGTCCCTTTCAGCTCTAAATCCTATACTCCTTTCAGGCTGGGGGGCACAGTGTAAGCAAAAGCATGGAGGAAGGAACAGAAGAAGATCCATTTCTTTGGAGCAGAAGATTCCTGTTCAAAAAGGAAAAGGAAATAAATATGTAGAATGAAGGGCTTTAAATCCCAGACTTGGGAGCTCCTTACTTTTTGGACAATGAATCAAGAAAAGGTTTTACACAGGAAATAATGACTTAGATGGACATACAGACCCCTTCGGGGGACTAGGGCAGTCTTGCAAAAACATCTGCAATCTACCAGTCTGCATTCTTACTCACCAGCCTTTCTTGATCTATCCTACTTTGCAGGCATATGCTTTGTTAGCTGTGAACATTCAGAGCCAAAGTGACCAAATCACTGATTGGAGGATTGGGGAAACTTTGTTCTGACCCAGTTTTTTCCCCAACTTAATTTCATACATATGTTCTAATTCCAGTTTCATCTAGAGGCTGAATGGACCAGCAACAATACAATACCTTGTATATGATCACATAATCCTATTTGCTGCAACCTAAACATACTGTTCATACCAAAACTTCCTGTAGCATCAGAGCTTTCGAATCAAGATTGCTGACAGAGCGACATATGTGACATTGCACATAGGATGTCAGAGCTGGAAAAATCTTAGAACACTGAACACTGACGAGAAAGGCAGCTTGATATACACACTTAAAAGAGCAAGATTTGGAGCCAGAATCAAATCCCAGCTCACTTCCTTAAAAACTATAATAACAATTTCATACCATGCAATTTTGAACAAATCCCATCATAGGTTCTTGGCCTTTCTGGACTTCAGTGAACTCACCTATAAAAGAAAGCGATGTCCTGGAGAGTTTCCATGGCCCTTCATAGCTTGAAATCCTTGATAAATGATCTTATGACCTTAGAACATAGAACAAGAGATACCAGCACTGAAAGGGACCTAAGGACATAAAATAATAATAATAGCTAGCATTTATGTATCACTTCAAGGTTTTCAAAACACTTTATAAATATCACATTTTATCCTCACAACAACTCTAGAATAGAGGTGCTATTATTTTATAGCTGAAGAAATTGAGGCAGATAGGTTAAAAGGTTTGTCCAGGGTAACAGCTGGTAAGTTATTTAGGGAGCTCTGAACTCCAGTCTTCCTAACTAGATCTAGTGTTCTATCTACTGAGAGACCCAGCTGCCTTGTACAGTATTATATAGTTAGAAAGAAACTCAGATCATTTTTGTCTAAATTCATTTTGCAGAAACTGAGACCCACTTTGTGGAGTTTCAAAAATTAAACTAGGCACTCATTCTTCCAAAAATGTAAAATAAAATTTTACTGCATAAAAAAGAAACTGAGATTTCAAGTAGGAAAGCAACCTGAGATCAAATAGTGATTTAGCCAGGCCCAAGGAAACTAAGATAATGTGTGGAGTCCTCTTGCTTGAGGGACAGCAAAGGCATCATTACACATGGCCACCCACCTGGAAACAGAGTGAGACATCCCTGGATGATGAACTGTGGATTTAGGTGGGGCTCCAGGGATAGCAGGATGGAATAAGTAAGCAGTGAGAAGGAAATAGTCAACTTCTAAGCACAGAGGAATGTCCATACTTGAGGATAGAGAAGGGTGGAAGTGTGTGTGTATGTGTGTGTATGTGTGTGTGTGTGTGTGTGTGTGTGTATGAGAAAGAGAGGGAGGGAGAGAGGGAAGGAGGGAGAGGGAGGGAGAGAGAGAGAGAGAGACAGAGAGAGAGAGAAAGAGAGAGACAGAGAGGGAGAGAGAGAGAGAGAGAAAGAGAGAGAGAGAGACACACAGAGAGAGAGAGAGAGAGAGAGAGAGAGAGAGAGAGAGAGAGAGAGAGAGAGACAGAGAGAGAGAGAGAGAGAGAGAGAGAGAGAGAGAGAGAGAGAGAGAGAGAGAGAGAGAGAACCAGGAAAGGGGGTGGTGGAGACCAGCTCATTTAACCAAAGTCCCTCCCCTCTTGTTTTTCTTCTTTTCTCTGGAGAACCCCCTTCCCACAGCTATGATTACCCTGGGCATAGAAAAGCAGCTGGGAGGGACTGCAAACTGGACTGAGTCACTCCAAGAATGAGAGGGGGAATTGAAAAGCTGATTTGTCAAACAACTGTTCTCTGCAGTGGGTTTCTTTGCTGCAACCCAGGCCCCCTCTGCTGGCTTGGAAGCCTAAGAAAGGGAGCCAAATCTGTAGGACAGGAAGAAGCATGCACTTGGAGGGATGTGCCCCCACCTGCCAGGCTGACCTCCGAATAGGCTCCAGGACAGAGGAATGAGATTCCTCTGATGGGGGAGTTTTAAGGTCGGGTAAAGGAGTCGAGAAGCAAGCAGGGAAAGGGGACCTAAGGAATGATCCCTCTGCTACACACAAACACAACACACCCACACACATTATAAAGTAAACATGGGAAAGAGAAAGCTAAAATGGTGTTTACTGAAGGCATCTGCAGGCAGGCATCCCTGTGTACTAACACCAGTTACTCAGTCACCTGTCCATAAACATATTCTGTTTCTGCTCTGACATTAACTCACCGGAAAATCTACCTCCCCTCTCTCTTCTCTGCACCTAGTTCCTCTACTTGCAAAATGAGGAATAGGAAGGCAGTATGGTGACAGAGAGAGTCAGCCTCCAAAAAACTGGAAAAACTTGGATTCAGATCTTGCCTATGACACTTAATGACTGTGTGATCCTGGGTAAGTCACTTACTGTCTCAGTGAGTGCTCCACACAACTCTCTGTAAGACTGTTAAGTTTAGAAGGAGTTTCTATATCTGTCAATCACAGACCTGGTCCCTCCCTAAAGAGGAGTCCCAGCTCCTAGTGTTGTGTCTAGACTTATGTGCAAGACTTGCACTTGCACACTTATAATATGTGTCCATCTAGTTGTCCTCATGTTCCATGATGTCTGGATGGTCACAAACCCATTTGGCATCTCCAGGAGATACTTGCCTGTGGTGACGCAGGACTGGGTGGGTATGCACAGATGGGCGCACCTGCTTGTGCAGGGTTGGGTGGATCTAAAAGAACACCTTATATATGTTTCCCTCTCCCTTTCCAGGAATAAGAGCCTATATATATCTGGGAAGTAAAGAACTCAGCTTAAGCTGGAAATAGATAGTCAGCAATCATGCCTACACACCTGCTTACCTGGCTGTACCTATTTACTCATATATTCCTTATCATAGCTCACATTCAGCACTTCTGCTGTTTATAAAACACTTTATAGACATTAACTCATTTGATGCTCCCTGGAGCCCTGAGGGGGGGGGGAGACAGGGAGGACAGGCACTGACCCCTGAGGTCCATTCCTAAATCACCATCTCAGAAGTGGAAGCCCAACCCCTTGTGTCACCTCCAGAAGGTAATCAATCTAATATCTACTTGAAAACCTTCCCTGATGAAGAGAACTCATTACTTCACAAGGCAGTCCATTCTACTTTGGGATAGCCCCAGATTTTAGGAAAGCCTTCAAGTCTCTGGATCTCAGTTTCCTTGTCTGAAAAAAGAAAGTTGTCACTCTGAGTCCCATTTAAATAAAAGGAAATGATCCAGTGAATTAAAGGGACTTCCCTTAGCCCCAGGATTAGTCAGTGGATAGCAGGGACTCAAAACTAATCATAGAACTACAGAACTTTTGATTTCTGAATACTGCGTAAGCTCTTTGGGTGTAGAAACTATATCATTTGTTAAAAAAAAAATGCAACCTTAGAGCCTAGCTTGGTGCCTTTCATAAAGTAACTGCTTAAAATATATTTGTTGAACTAAATAGGATGTAGATCCAAAGGAAACTTTGAAGATCATCTAACCTCAGGGAACAGTCCTAGGAGTGGAAGTGACTCGTCCAAGGCCACACAAGTACAAAGAAACAGAGTAGCATCCAACCACAGGTCCCCTGACTTCAAAGTCAGCTCTCTTTCTACTATATTGCTTTATGTCATAGGCAAGCATAAAGACACACAGCCCTCTTCATGGGGCCCCGGGAAATAGAAAGCCATCACAAAAATGAGTTCTCCATAGGCCCTGGCACTCTGGTTGTCTTTGGAAGGGAGCCCTTTCTTTTTGCTCACAGGCACTAGGCTTGTTCTCAATTACCTTCACCTTTCTTCATGTTCAATTCCTCTTTTTTTGAACCTACCTGGTTCAGTGGGAGAGGACACATGAACTCCCCATTTTTTAGGAGAAGCCTCTCACTATAGCTCCTAACCTGGGAAGATGCAAATGACATATTCTCTCTTTCTGTCTCTCTGTCTCTGTGTCTCTTCCTTTCTCTCTGTGTCTGTATGTCTTTCTGATTCTGTTCTCTTCTTCCTCTCTGTGTATGTCTGTCTCTCTTTTCTCTTTCTCTCCCTTCCTCCTCTATTTCTCTCTGGATTTTTCTCTGTCTCTCTAGTCTATTTCTGTCTCTGTCTTCCACCTCCTCCTCTCTCTCTCTTTCCTTTTCTCTCTCCTTTTTCTCTCTTTCTCTCCTCTTCACCCCTCTCTCTTTCTCTCACACATATACACAAACATGCCATTCATATTCACATATACACAAATATGCCATTCATATTCACACACACATTCAGATATGCCATTCACATTCTCTCTCTCCATCTTTTCCTCTCTCTCTCTCTCTCTCTCTCTCTCTCTCTCTCTCTCTCTCTCTCTCTCTCTCTCTCTGTCTCTCTCTCTGTCTCTCTCTCTGTCTCTCTCTGTCTCTCTCTCTGTCTCTCTGTCTGTCTCTCTCTGTCTGTCTCTGTCTGTCTCTCTCTGTCTCTGTCTCTGTCTCTGTCTCTCTCTCTCTCTCTCTCTCTCACACACACACACACACACACACACACACACACACACACACACACACACACACACATACACACCACTGGCTCTCATGAAGTCCTAGGCTCAGCAGCTATGATTGTGACCTGTGCCTCTGGCAGCCACATTGCAGTCCTTGGGAACACCTGGCTGTCACCATCCAGCCCTGGGATTCCCTCCTCCTTTCCTATAAACAGACTCTGAAGACTGAGGAGGCAGAAAAAGCAGAAGACTGCCAAAGGATTGAGGGAGAAGAGAGGAAGAGAAGGAAGGATAAAAGGAATGAGAGGAAAAGGGAAAATATGAGCGATGGATAAGAGTATGGATAGGGAAAGAGGAAGGGAGGCAAAGGGGGAGGAGAAGAGGAGAAAATAAGAAGGCAGAAAAAAGGGAAAAGGAGAAAAGGAGGAGAAAGGGAAATAAGAAGAAGAGAGAATGGGAATGAAGTGGAGGGTGGAAAGGAGAAGAAACAATGAAGAAAGAGAAAAGGGAAAGAAGAAGGAAAGAAAAGGGAGAAAAGGGAGACAATGAGAAGGAAAAACAGGAAACAGAAGAAAGAAGAAAGGAGACAGAAAGGAAGGAGGAAAAAGGAAAATGGAGGAAGAGAGAAGACTGGGAAGAAAGTGGAGGATGAAGAACAGAAAGAGGAGAATCAAAGGGGGGAACAGAGAGAAAGGGGAAATTAAGGGAAGAGGAGAAAGATAAAAATAAGAAGGGGAGGAAGAAAACAAAGATAGGCAGAGAGGAGAGGAGAAAGGAGGAGAATATAAGTGGAAGGGAGGAAATCAAGAGGAGGAAAAGGAAGAAAGTAGGGAGGAGGAAAAGGCAGGGAGTAGGAGAGCAAATAAAAAGAGAAGAGGATGGGGTTAAGAAAAGGAGAGTAGAAGATAACTTGAAGAAGCAGAGAATAAGAAAAAGGAAGACAAAAATAAAAGCGGTAAAGGGGAGGAGAAAGATGGGGGAAAGAGGGCAAAGAGAGAAGGAGAGATAGAAGTGGGGAAATGTAAAGAAGAGAAGGGAAAAAGCAAGATTAGGGGAGGGGAAAGAGGTAAATACTCTTCCCTTCGTTCAGCCTCATTTTGCTTTTCTGTAAAATTAAAGATTGGACTACAATGCTCTTCAAGATTCCTTTCAGCCTTGAAAATCTGCCTTCTGTATTTTTAAATGCCTTCTAGCTCTAAATGATCTTCAAGGATAGGGAGACCACCCAGAAGGGCAATCCTCAGCTGAGAGGCATGCACTAGAAACTATTAACTTGCACTTCTCTAGTGGGGCCAATTACCCACCCCATTTCTTCCCCACTGAATTAGCCTTTCCTAAAACAGCTGGATCCAGATATGGCATCAATCCTGAGACCCGCCCCATGCACATCAAATTCAAGCATCTTGAGATGAACAAGTTATTCCCCCTATGAACTTAGTTTCCTCATGTGCAAAATGAAGAAATTGAACTCCAACTGGTCTCCAAAGTTCCTTCTGGTTCTTTGATTCTAGGAGGTAGATAAGTAGGATTTAGAAGCAGAGAGGATAGTAAAGTAGGACTATAAGTCCAGTTTATTATTTCTTCCTTCTCCTTTTTCCGTCCCAGAAGACTGGCGCTGGTAGATCTGGCCAGAATGTGATTTCCTCTTCATCTGATCTCCCATCATTCAGATTGTGTCCTGCAGTTACCACATCCTGCTTGCTGTTATAATGGTATCCCTGTTCTCCCTCCCTATCAGACTATGCAGCGTAACTCGCTGTGGGAAAAGACCCAGGCTTGTTTCCCTTTCATGTTCCAGGATCTCGCCAGGGACAAGATACAGGGAAAGCATCAGCCATCGCTACCCTGGCCAACATCTTTCACCCTCTTCATTTGCAGAGGGGAGAACTGAGTGGGATAGGGACTTGCCCCAAAGTCACAGCCAGTTCGGGGTCAAGTTGCAAAGAGGAGCTCGGACTCCTGATTCTGCAGTCAGTAGCTCTGCGTTCGGCCCAGCGCCTCTGTGCAGGCTCAATGAAGCGTCTTTTGCATGGCTGTCGGATGGTGCTAATTAAGCAGCCTGGCTGGACGTGGGTTGTCACAGACCGGGCTGAGTGGGCTGGGGCCAGTCTCAAATAATAACTGGCTGGGCTCCTCTTTGATGCAGCTGGCCTCCCTGGAGATCGGGCAGGGGCTTCAGCCCCCAAGCCTGGTGGGGTGGGTGGAGGCGGCTGGACGGGGGCTCTGGCTCTCCACTCCCCGCTCTTCCGCGCCTCTTCCACTTCTCCCCCCCCCCCCCCCCCCCGTCCTTCCGGGCCTTCTTTGTCCGGACCCACACAATAAACTGCTTGTTGGGCCCGTGGCGCCCGCCTTTGTCTGGGCCGCGAGCTGCTGGGGGGTGGAGGTGGGGGGCTCCCCACGCTCGGGGCCAGGCTTTATCAGCTCTTGGAAGACGTTGGCGGGAGCGCAGCCTCCGCCTTGTTCGGGCCGCCGGAGACATGTGTTAGACACGGGCCCGCGCCGCCCCCGCCGCACAAAGACAGGCGGGAGCCGGCAAGGAGCCGGAACAAAGGGCTTTTTTCACGCGGCAATTGAAAAGCTTCAGACGAACAAATCCTGGCGCTGGCCAGGCTGCCGAGCGGGAAGGGCCGAGAGATGCAGCCTTGGGAGAGGAGCCTGCCGAGGGGCCGTCTGCTAGCTGGCCCCTGGCCCCCGTGCTCCAGTGCTGCGGTGCTATGGCAAGAAGAGGAGGAGGAGGAGAAAGGGAAACAGGAAAGGGAGAGGAGAAAGCGGGAGGGAGGGGAGCTGGAGGGGGGGGGTGATGAACCGGAGGCCTAGGGCCTGGCTCCCCTTCCGTCCCGTGCCCTCGGTCACCTTATTACGAGTTGCTCAGGCTAGGCCGGATGTGTTAACCTTTGGCCGCACCCGTTTCCACCTAGGGGAGCCTTAAGTCCCCATATTTCTAAATCCTTTAAGACCTTCCAAGTGTGGAGCCCTCCTGAGAAAAGCACATTTCCAGCCATTTCTCAAATAGTTTTAGAAGTGTGGGAGGCCACCGGGAAAGGAGGGGATCCCAGCTTTAGAACTGGAAGGAACCCAGGCCAAATGCCTCATTTTGCAGAGAAAACCTGTCCCAGAAAAGTGGAATAAGTGTCTCGCTCAAAGTAACAACTAGTTAAGTAATAATTAGGGAGGAAGAGTTATGGAATAGGTGTTAGCAGTCTTGTTAGAACAAAGAGGCAGGAGACTAACATGAAGTGTTGGTGGAGCGATAACATGTCTTACTCTTGTTTACATCCAGGGCGATCCCTCAAACGGCCCTTTTTACAACCTCATACTCAGCCCTGTTTCCTGCCCCCTTTTGGTCAGGGCTGCCCCCACTTTTTCCTTAACCTCCCTCTGAGACTTCCTAGTCTCCCTCAAGATTTGGTTTAAGCACCTCATGAGGGACTTTTCCTCTCCAGCTCCCAGCTTTCTGTCCTCTCCAGCTGGGTTCTCCCCTCAATTCTACTTGTAACTATTTGTATCTATCTAGGTATGCATATCTTGTTTCTTCCTTCAATAGAATACATGTTTCTTGAGGGCAGGGACTGTTTCACTGTTGTATTTATATCCCCATCACTAGACAAATGCATGTTGATTAATTAATGCTAAGATCAATGAGTTCACAAATCCAGACTTCTCTTGTAAGTCCTGTTTTTAAGGAGGAGTTGGTTCTATTATTTCAACAGACATTTTTTTCAATTTTCAAAAATATCTTTAACAGACATTTATTTTGCCACTTACTTTGTTGAAGAGACCCTATTTGCATGTTCCACTGGCATCTCAAATTCTACATGCTCAGAATGCATCATCATCCCTGATAAACCTTCTTCTCTGCCTAACTTCCCTATTTAAATTGATATCATCACCATTTTCCCAGTCAGTCACTCAGCTCAATACCTCAGAATCATCTTTGACTCTTCCCTCTCCATCCCTCACATCTAGTCAGTTGTCATGCCCTATTGATTCCATCTCCACAGTATCTCTCATATCCATACCTTTTTCTCCCCCTCACAGTGCCCCTATACTTGTTGACACCTTCATCACCTTTCCCTGGGGCCATTATAATATCATCTTAAAACTGATCTGCTTTTAGGTGCCCCTCAACCTCTGAGCCCCATCCATCTTTCAGGCAGCTGCCAAAATCATCTTCCTAAGACACTTTATTTCAGTATTCCCTACTTCACTAATTTAAAAATTATTCTAAGAAAATAGTCCGACTGCTAGAAATATTCCTCAAGGACATCAAAGATGGAAAGGTCCCATATCTGACCATTTCAATCTCCTGATCAAAATCTTTCCGTGATTCCTTATTGCTCATAGGAGAAAAAATATACTGAGTTTATCATTTAAAGCTCTCCACAATATGTTTGCAATCTGTCTTTAGCACTTTACATGAGTCCTTTTGGCTACATTCTAGCCATATAGAACTAGAAGCCATTCTTCAAAGTGAATATCCCATCTCTTGCCTCTATTCATTCACAAACTTTTCCCCTAGCTGGAGTGTGAACTTTCCACCTCTTAGCTTTTTAGAAGCTTTCTCTTCCAGGCTTAACTCTGACCCTGATGGTCTTCCCTTTCCTCCCCCTGAACCTGTCCCATTAAAAGTATTCTTCCCTTCTCACATTTTCTTAGGTCCCCTTTGTCTGTAGTTTCCATCTGTAGTTTCCATCACACTCTGTGTTTCATTATGCAAATTATGTGATGCTATAAACTCCTTGAGATCAGGTATTATGTCTAAAAAAATCTCTATCCCCAGAATCTGGCACAATGCATCATTGCACATAGTAGACACTTAAATATATATTGATGAATTGAATTGAATTGATTATAAATTAAAATATGAGAGGAACAAAAAAATTTTCTGATGAAAGGGAGGAGGCAAAATACTTCCAGTCATTAATCTGAGAATGGTAACTGAGTGTTGAAGGATATGTAGGATCATCAGGGGATAAAGAGGAAATGGAAAATAGTTGAAGGCATTTGAGATCTTGATGTTCACTTTCATCCTTATCAAAATGTTTTTTTTTTTCTCCTGAAATTAGGTGGTCAGATGGGGAAAGAGAACAGTTTACTTTGGGTTTGTCCTTCTTCTTTCTGAGCACTAATCTACTCTGTAAAAAGGAGTTATACCAGATGATCTTTGAGGTCCTTTCCAGAGATGATGTGCTATTTTTTAGGTATCCTCCCTGCTCTAGCTCCTCAAATGCTTGGTTATGAATCTTCCAGAATTACCATTCTGTATTCCAAGTTACCTTCCAGTTCCATATGTCTATAATTTGGTGATTTGCTGGATTTAACTATTTAATGATAGGTAGTGTGGTATGGTAGTCAGTGCTTTGAATTTGGTGCCAATTTGGTGCTACTTCACGAAAACTGAATAATTGAATAACTTTTCTGGGCCTCAGTGTCCTCCTCTATAATGTGAGGTATACTCATATTTCCCTAACAGTCTTTCAGGGGTTGCTGTGAGTATTTTGTGAACCTTCAAATGCAATAGAAATATGATTATTTTAGGCCAAGCTCATGGAGCTCACATTTCTAAGTGCCTTAAGGCTTACAACAGGATTCCCCCACAGCAATCCTGTGAGATTGTTCATACAATTATAATTTTTAAAAAAAGTTTAGTGACATCTTTTGTTTTTATATCATCTCTATTTCTAAATGTAGCCCTGTCTGATCTCCCCTGTCACCTCTGGTTACAAAGAATAAAAAAGAAAGAGGAAAAAAAGCAGTTCAGTAAAACCAACTACCCCAACAGCTGAGTCTGACAATATATGCAGAAATATATACATCTCTGCAAAAAAAAAACAGAGGGAAGTTCATTTTCCTATCTCTTTGTCAGGCTAGTTCCTACCAGTAAAGTTTGGATTTTTTAAAAACAAAAGAGTAAAAATTTAATCATCAATTTTATTACAAATCCAGTTCTGGAGCCTCTTCATATTGATATTCTTGATTCTACTATCCCACCATTAAATTTTGATTTTGGTTAATATTTTTTCCATTGACTTTGTTGTAGTTATTTGATTATATTGCATTCTTGCTTTGTATGAGTTCAACTTAGTCTGCTTGTGCTTTTCTTAAATTCTTCTTATCCATCCTTTGTATGGTACAGCTTTATTCTATTACATTCATATCTTGTGATTTGTTTAGTCATTCCCCAATCAATGGACTTTAACTACAAAAAGTCCTATTATAAATATATTGGTGTACATGGGATCCCTGTTTTTATCTTTGATCTTCTCAGAGTATATTCCTAAGAGTAAGGTTTTAGTAATTTTTTTTACCATAATTCCAAAATGTATGAAATAATAATATGACAACAATAAATATTTTATTAAGCACTAATATGTGTTAGTGCTATGTTAAGCACCTGGGGGGGGACAAAAAAGGCAAAAATAGTCCCTGCCCTCAAGGATCACACATCAGGAGGGAGAAACAACAGGCAAACAATTATGTTCAAATAAGATGTGTATTACACACACACACATAATAAATAGCAGATAATTTCAAACACTAAGATTAAGGTAGACTGGGAAAGACTTCTTGCAGAAAGTGGGATTAGCTTCACAGAATCAGAAGATACTCATCTTGTGAGAGGGAAGGGAAGAAGAGGAAAAGAATAAGTATTTATTAAGCACCTACTAAATACCAGTCACCATGCTTAATGATTTACAAATATTATCTCATTTGATCCTCATAACAACCTTACTCTAGTGAGTGCTATTATTACCCTTATTATACAGTTGAGGAAACTAAGAGAGAAAGAGAAAGAGATCCAGCATCACACAACTAATAAATGTCAGATTTTCTTAAATGTAGGCCCAGTGTCCCATCCAGTATGTCCTGCCTAGTGCCCCTTTATATGAGCAGCAGCAAAGAGAACAGAGCTACAGGATGGTACACTATGTGAGAGGAGTAAGATGTAAGAATACTGGAGAGGTGGGGGGGAATCAGGGAAGCAGACTTTGAAAAGCTTTAAAATATAAACAAAAGATCTTATATTTGATCCTGAATAGGGAGTATTGGAGTTTAGTGAATTGAGGGATGACATAGTCAGACCTGCACTTTAGAAAGATCACTATGCTAGCTGAATGAAGGATGGACTAGAGTGGGAGGCAGTTCAGGAGTGGAAGCCAACGAGAAGAAGCATGAGGTGAGGAGGGCCTGAACCAGAATGGTGACAGGATCAGAGTAGAGAAGGGGGCATATATGGAATGTTGCATAAGGTAGAATCCACAAGGACTGAGCTAATGAATTCAGTTTTGAACATGATGAGTTCGATATCTTTAGAACATCAAGTTTGAAATGTCCCATAGACAGCTAAAGATGCAAGATCTGGAGAAAACCTTAGGGAAATTTGTGGATCAGGGCCATTCTAAGGGAGTTTGGGGAAGGAATTCTCAAGGTAATGGAAGTAGTAAGTAATAGCAGACAGTAGAAAGGGAGTGTGGGGAGAGGAGTTGGCAGGGACCAAAAGATCAGAAAGATCAGAAGAGAAGTGAGGGCTAGAAAGTAAATATGAGAATCACTGGCATAGAGATGGTAATTGAATCCATGGGAGTTGATGAGATCACCAAGGGAAGTATAGAGGAAGAAGTGAAGAGAAATCGGAATAGAGCACTTGAAGATACTCACAATGGGTCTGGATGGAGATCCATCTAGAAGGAGATTGAGAATTAATCCTTTTCTGAGAAAACTAAGGCTCTGTGAGTTTAAGTGACTTATTCAAGGTTCATCCACAAGTAAATGATAGAACCAGATTTTTAGAACCATAGAACCACATGATAGAACGTGAATTTTATTCCAGGTTCCTGGGAATTCTAACTTTTCTTTTCCTACATCCTGCTGCTTCTTGGCAACAAAATGTTGTTCAGAAACCTCAATCATGTTGGGACTCAAGATTTTAGATGAAGTAAGCTTGATGAGAGCTGAGAGGGCTTGCTGGAATAGTATGAAGCACAGGTGAGTGGAGTCTACTAGGGCCAGAGCCATTCAGTTCTGCCTCTTCCTGGGCCCCTAGGTACGCCATCGACCGTGACTCAGATCTGGAGCAGATCTTCAACATCGATGCTGACACTGGTGCCATTGTGACAGGCAAGGGACTGGACCGAGAGACAGCAGGCTGGCACAACATCACTGTGCTGGCCATGGAGGCTGGTGAGTGGGGCTGGGCTGGGAATAGGACAGGGGAGGGAGGGAGGCTCTGCCTTCTGGTCCTGGAAAAAACCATGAAGCTTATAGCCCTGCAAACCACCTACAGATCCAGTCCCCTTGGATACCTTCAACCCCACTCCAGGCTCTCTTCTTTTGGTTTCACTGAATGACAACAATGGCTAGGTGCCTCCCACACCACCCCTCCTTTGCATCTGGTCCCTGCCAATTCCTCTCCCCACACTCCCTTTCTGCTGTCTGCTATTACTTACTATTTCCATTACTTTGAGAATTCCCTCCCCAAACTCCTTTAGAATGGCCCTGGTCCACAAATTCACCCAAGATTCTCTCCAGAGCCACTAGAGACTTGCCTTCCCTCTTCCCAAACCAACCATCCATCTTCCATTGAGCCCAAGTGTCAGATGGAGCCCTCTTTTATCATTTACTAATTGCTAATTAAACAGATCTGTCTGAAATACTGGGCCAGATTTCCTACCTGGGGAAAGAGAAGAAGGTAGGCAGGAAGAGAAGGACATCTTTCCCTTTAGCCCTAGTTTTCCTTCAATCAAGTGCAAATTGTCTGTCCCATTTTCTCAGGACATACCAGAGTCCTTAACCCCGAGCTGAGTCAGGGACCTGCAACAGACAGTTATTGTCAGAGTGCAGAAGGTTGAGCTAAAGAGAATGCAGAAGAGAGGATGATTTAGCTGAAGTAGATACTAGATGTACATGCAGAGTTTGATGATGAGACGCTGCAAAGAGCTGTAGTGGAATCAGGAGACCCTGGCCAGAGGATAGTGGGCTTGGACCCCAGAGATTCCTTGTACTGTGCTCCTGGGGAACTCCCGCTGGCTAAGGGCCCAGAACCTTTGCATGGTTAATAGATGTTCTGTTGCTGATCTGAAAAATAGCTCATATTTCTCTCATGAGTTAAGGCTTACAAAGCATTTTCTCATAACAAACAACACTATGAGGTAGGTAATGCAAGGAGTATCATCCCCATTTTGTAGATAAGGAAATAGAGTCTCAGAGATGTTGAGACTTTTTTATAGGATTGTGCAAATAATAGCATCACAGTATAATGGAAAGGGAGCTGAAATTGGTGTTTGATGACCTGATTTCAAATCCTGGCTTTTCTACAGTATGTTGATGATTGTCTGCAAGTCATTTAATCTCTCTGTGCCTCAGTTTCCTCATCTGTAAAATGGAGGGTTGGGGCAGTAAGGTGGGTGGAGCTCTGGGTAGAACTTTACCTTCATGAGTTCAAGTCAACCTCAGACACTTACTAGCTGTGTAACTCTGGGCAAGTCATTTAACCTAGTTTGCCTCCGTTTCCTCATCTGTCAAATGAACCGGAGAATTATTCCAGCATCTCTGCCAAAAAAAAAAAAAATCCCAGCAGAGGTCAAAAAGATTCAGACAGGATTGAGATGACAGAACAAAGACAGAAGGCTAGACTGGATAATTTCCAAGACCTCTTGTGATTCTCTACAATCCTTTTATTTTATTATTATTTCTAGATCCACTGCCACTTGCAGTCTGCGGTGAATCTGTCTTCTTTTTGGAGTCCCTTGTTTCCTGAGCCCAGGCTCCTGACCCTATAGTCACCCCAGAGGAGAAAGCTTATAAAGCCCCACTTAGTAAGAAAGGCTTAAAGTCAAAGGTTCCAAAGCCCCCATTAAGAGAATCAAGATCCCTGACCAAGATGACCTCCATTCAGAGGGAGCTGGAGAAACTTCTCCCTGGGGAAGCCCAGGTTTCCTGCCCCTTCCCCCAGCTAAGTCCAGCCCCACGGCCCCAGCCCTGGGCCCAGTTAAGTCCCTTTGCTGAAGTTCCTCTGTTGCTTTCAACTCCAGTTTAAAAGAAAATACAAAGGAAGAGCAAACCTCTGGGCTGCTGCTATGAGTGCCTTTGAATCCACTCTTCCCGGGGCATGAAAGGAAAAGAACAAGCAGTAACAGAGCAAGTGGCCAACAAGCTGGGGAAGAGAGAGGAGCAAGCCCCCCCTTCTATGCTCCCCAGGAGGCAGCTAAGGCCTCAGGCGAAAGAAAGACAGAAAGAGAGAGAGACAGAAAGAGAGACAGACAGACAGAGAGAGAGAGAGAAAGAGACAAAAAGAGACAAAGACAGAGACAAAGACAGCAAGAGAGACAGACAGTCAGACAGAAAGACAGAGACAAAAAGAGAGACACATAACACACACATAGAGAGGCATCTGCCTGCTATCTCTAGAGAGATAGAGACAGAGAGAGATAGGAGAGACAGAGACAGAGAGAGAATAGACAGAAAGACAGAGACAGACAAAGATGGGGAGATGGAAAAGAGAGAGAGAGACAGAAAGACAGAGAAAGATACATACACACATACAGAGACAGAAAAACAGACAAAGAGACAGAGATAGAGAGGGAGACAGAGACAGAGAGGAGGGAGACAGAGAAAGAGGAAGAGAGAGACATACACATACACAGAGACAAGAGACAGAGAGAGAAAAAGAGAGACAGAGAGAGCAAAGACAAACACACAGAGAGACAGAGGCATACAGAGACAGAGACAGACAAGATCTGAAGGGCAGTAAGCCTGGCTCCTACCTAGTCTGCTGTAGTGTCTGTTGTTCTGCTCTTATTAATCCATTCATTTAAGATTTTAGAATGAGAAGGAATAGCACTGAATTCAACTCTTCATTTTACAGGTAAGAAATTGCTCCAAAGAAAGTGTCTTGCCCAAAATCATATAGGAAAGACCAGAGCTGGGACACAAGCCCAGGGCCTCTGATTCTCAGTCTAATGCTCTTTCTATTAAATTACTAAAAAGAAAACTAGAATTGATTAGGCGCTTGCTATGTGCCAGCCACTGGGCTAAGTGCTTAACAAATATTCTCTCATTTGATCCTCACAATAACTCTGGGATGTAGGTTTATGCCCATTTTACAGTTGAGGTAAACAAGTGAGTTACTTAGGATAGCACAGCTAGTAAGTGTCTGAGGCCGCATTTGAACTCAGGACTTCCTGATTCTAAGCCTTGTCCTTAATCTACAATACATCTAGCTTCTTCTGAATTGAAATGCACTAAACTGAACTGAACAGAATAGAGCTGATGCTAGGGCTGGAAGAGATCTCTTTAGAGAACATGTGCTCCAGTTCTGGGTCTCTAAGGATAGGATTAGTCAAGGAGGAGGAGGACCATTGGAACAGACCTTTGGAAGCACACTGACCAGAGCCCAGTCTCTCTGGGGAAGCTCACTCTCCCTGGGGAATGACTGTGACATCCTCACTGGAAGATAACAATAGATTTGGAGTTTGTGTGACTGGATTCAAATCCTATAGCAGGTATTACCTAGGTGGTGATGGTGTATTGGGTGAATCATTTTAGTTCTCTTGGTGGAGTTGGAATTAATGGCATCCACGGTCTCTCAAAATTCCATATCTATTATCCAGTAAATTAGAGCCACCATCTTTCATGTGCATTTGGTGAAATGCCTCCAGTCCCAGGACATTGGGCCTAGAATTCTTATGGTGAAATCAGAGCTTCCACAGATCTTGTTCCCCTCTCCAGAGCACTTTTAGAAATCCCAGTTTCCAGGAGAACTGGATTCCAATGGATTTTTATAAAGTGTATAGCCAAAGGGAGCCCTGCTATTCTAGGGCATCTCAAAACCAGATTCACAAAATCCAGGAGGGTTGAATTAATTACATAGATTCCTTATTCCATTAGAGGGGCAAATCAGGTCTCCAAACACAACTCTATACAGTAGCTGCCTATTAAACTGGTGTTAGTAAAATTAATCCCTTACATTTATAGAATTATTAAATTCATCAAAGAAAAAAAGCAACGCCCCCCACCTCTGTCCCCTCTATCTGCAGATGCATTGCATCTTCCTTTGATCCCTGAAGGCAAGCAATTTAGGGATATATAGATAGATATAGATATCTGAGGAAACTGAGGCCCAAGGAAGAAAGAAGTACCTGGCCCAAGGTCACACTTGGAGGCTGGCTCAGATCTGGGGCTCAATGCCAGTTCTGACTGAGCAGAAACCTCCTCAGGAATGGTAACACAGGGGGCTTCTAGGGCAAAGGTAAGAGCCATAAGGAGATCCAGGCTATTTCTAGTCCCTGCTCTGATGGCAATGTCAGACAACTCTGACCTTGGGCAACAGATAATAATAGTGTATGAAGTGCCTTAAGGTTTACAACACACTTTACATATTTATCCCATAAGAATTAGAGCAGGCTGTCTGGTGAAATTCATGGACCAACCCCTTCTCAGAAAAAACAACAACAACAACAAAAAAAAAACCACATAAAACAAAATACACAGGCTTACAAAGGAAATCAGTTATACTGAAATACAGTTATCAAGATATTTTTCCCACTTAAGTTCATGAAGCTATCCATAGATTTCTCCCCAGTCCCAGTTAAAAACCCCTGCACTCTAACTATCAGCCTCAATTTGCAAATGAGGGGAAATACATGATTTCATTTCTCTGAGTCTTGGTTTTCTCCTCCATTAAATCGGGAAATACTGTTTTAGTTGACCTTTGAGGTCCTTTCCAGCCCAAAGATTTTGTCTTTTCAAATCCCCTCCTATTGCTACAGTCTGTTCTGAGGTCTCTTTGAGCTCCAACATTCCCTGTTCTGTGATTTAAGGCTCCTTCCAGACTACTGTTCTAACATTGTGCGTTCTAAGGCTCCTTCAAGCCTTGACGTTCTGAGAATGCTCCTTTTGCTCAGCTTCAGTGGGCTGGCGGGAACAGGGTGTGCCGTGCATGGGGTGGGGGGAACTGCTGGGGAGACAGGTCGCACTGGGGAGGGCAGGAGGGGTGGGGGCGCTAGTTCAACCAGCCAAGCTTTCTCTCTTTCGGCAAACACAAGGTGACAAGAATCAGAGGGGAAATATTTATACACAGCAGCTAAGATTTCCGAACAAGTCAGTAAGTGTTGCAGTTCCCCTCCAGCAGGGCCGCCTGTCATACTGGATTACCTCAAAGGCCTGTGGAGCCGCTTAGTATTCTGACTCCCCTCCGCCGGTAACTTCTGAGTCATCCATTCTGCCCATCCAGACGCTCCTTCCACTGACATTATCTTTAACGTTTTGTAATCATGAAATATTAATGACCGATATTGAATTTAAAGTACAATTTGTGTCTGAATCCTCTGGTGGAAAGGGCAGTTGTAGAAGGAAAGCCTTCAAAGTGACAGCGAGAATTTTGGAGGTCTAACTGGTCCCCACTGCGGGGTACAGGGAGGTGGGGGCAGGTCTGGGTGTCTGGGACCCAGGAGCAGCAGATAAATTCCTAGAGGCTGGAGGTCAGGTGAGTTAGGACAATGAGAAGCTAATCTCATCTGCTGCATGAACCCCTGGCGGGACTCTCCTGTCCAGGCTAGTTAGAGGACGAAGCTAACTAAACCTTAGGGGAAGAGGGGAAGAGAATCACAGAACTCCAGACCCAGGTCCTCAGGAATAGTAGGACATAGCACTTCAGGGCTAGAAGGGACTGAAAGATTGTCCAGGTCAACTGCAGCATTTTATGGATTGTAAAACTGAGTAAGATTCAGAGAAAGAAACTAATGCTGCCATTCACTAGCTTTGTGACTAAATTTCTTAATGTCTTTAAAGATTCAGTTTCCTCATCTGTAAAGGGAGAGGGGATTAGACTGTCTCAAAAGTCCCTTTCAGTCATAACATTCTGTTATCCTGTGACTTAGACAATCACCCAGCCATGTGGTGCCAGAGCAGGAATTGTACTAAAACCCAATGCCTCCCAGGCCAGGAGGAAAAATCCTACAGGGAGGGTTGGGGTGATGTAGGAGAGTCCAGTTTCCATCAGCTGTTAAGCAGAGGTCAGAAAGGAGCAAATAGAATGGCATGTCACCTAACTGCAATGCTCTGACCCTCTAGGACCCCCGAGTTAAGTCTATGAATGTGCTCAGAGGAGACCAAGCATATCCTCAGGAAGGCAGAACAGTGGGGAACGTTCTAAGCGCCAGTCCAGCTCTGCTGTTCTGCAGTCCAGTGTCCCCTTTCATATGAACATTCTAACATTTAACATTAACATTAGAAATTTCCTTCCAGCTCCGGCACTTTGTAATCAATTCCAGCTCCAACATTCTGTGTTCCATAATATCTATTCTCTTCTAGTTCAGATGTTCTAAGAGAACCCCATCATCTGAGATCAAGGTGGGACTATGTCCTCAAAGGTGTCCAGACATATCACAAAGAAAGCAAGACATCAGGTCAAGGGTCTCAAGACAATAGAGGAACATCTTAGTTAGATTTGATTTCTAAGATTTGAAGAAGGCTTTGCCTCTGTGTGTGTGTGTGTGTGTGTGTGTGTGTGTGTGTGTGTGTACTTTGCCATTCCTTCTCTAGCTCATTTTACAAATAAGGAAACTGAGACAAAGTGACTTGTCCAGAGTCATAGAACTAGTAAGCGTCTGAGGCCAGATTTGAACTCAGGAACCCTGACTCAAGGTCCAGGACTCTACCTGGCCCACTGGCTGCCCAATCTGAGATCTGTGCCAATCTCCCGGGAGAGGAAAGATCCATAGCTTGGTAGTTAGGGGTTCTGAGTTCAAGTCCCAGCCCTGCCACTAATTTGATGTGTTTTAGGGGAAATGAAGGAATGGATCTAGATCTCTAAAGCCTCTTCTACTTTTAAATTCTATGTCTTAAGGTCCATTTCAGATGTAACATTCATTTCTCTGAGCCTTGGTTTTCTCCTCCATTAAATCGGGAAATACTGTTTTAGTTGACCTTTGAGGTCCTTTCCAGCCCAAAGATTTTGTCTTTTCAAATCCCCTCCAATTGCGACAGTCTGTTCTGAGGTCTCTTTGAGCTCCAACATTCCCTGTTGGACCCAGTCGATTAATGTTCAAATTGAGGGATAAACCCCTCATTTCATAACCTCCCCATAGAGACTAATTAATGGGGGATACCCCTAGGGGCCATATTGAAGGTCTTCAATGTTTCTCCAATGAACCTGGTCTCATCATCTTTTTCTCCCTCATCCTCAATGATGAACAAGCATTTGGCCCCTTCCTGGAAGGTGATGGGTGCAGGGAGAGGATAGAGGGTAGGTTCTCTATTACAGGTCTCAGCTCTACTCCTGGCTGTATCTGAGGCTGGGTTTGCCTGTAATTGAGATGATAAATCTTCCTGTCGGGAGGGGAGTGAGTCTAATCAGAGCATTGTGTTTGGACGCAATCTAATTACCCTCAGGGGAGGATAGGAAGGCCAGCAGCCAGGGGAGGGGAGCCCAGGGGCTGACAGGCATTGGCAGTCGTGTCTCCCACTAAATCCCCCCTTCCTCAATCTGTCTCTCTACTTTATCTCTCTCTCCTCTCTACTCCCACCCCTTTGTCTGCCTGTCTCTCTCCCTTTCTCTGCTTTCACTCCCCTCTGTCCTTTACTTCCCCTTCCCCTTCCCTCCCCCTCCTCCCTCTGCGCTCTCATTTCTTCTTTTCTTTTTTTTTTCTTTCTCTCCATCTGCCTTTTTTTCTTACTCATTCTACTTGTTTCTCTACTTGATCTCTCCCTCTCTGTTTTCTTTCTCTTCCTCTTTCCCCTTTTATTTTTCTACCTTATTATTACCCCTTTCTTCTATTTCTTTTTCTTTCTTTTTTTCCTTCCCACTTCCTTTAATTCTTTCTCTCTGATCTCTCCCTCTTCCCTCCCCTACAAGCAAGGACACCTAGCCAGGTGATGTTGGTATGTCTCATGCATAGTGCCTTCCAGCCTTGGATAGTGTCAGTCTGGGCTTGTCTCTCTTTATAAGAGTGGGTCCAGTGAATGTGAGCAAAAGGAAAAAAAAAAACAAATGGGGGCCATTTATGGACATGGAAGACTGTGTGCCCTGTGCATGACTGCTATGCAAAAAGAACAGAGAGCTGATTCCTGTATAGGAGAATGTGCCTGGGTATATGTGTTGACCTATTCTGAGGAGCATATGGGTATTCTGGTGAAATACGCAGTTGATATTCAGTATATTGTTTGTATAAGGCTCAGATTCTAAGAACTAGGATAAGCAGGTGCACAGTGGGTGTGTGTATGTATGTATGTATAATATGGTCAGGAGGAATGGCTGGGGATTTGTATAGGTAAGAAGTATGTTTTGTGGGGGGAGGGTGAGAGAGAGAGATACAGACAGACAGACAGAGACAGAGGAAGAGAGAGAGAGCCCATGAAGTACATAGTACAAATCTAATTATGCCTATTGTATAAATAAGGAATGGAAAGCTCAAAGAGAGGGATGTTTGCCCAGGATCCCACAGAAAGAGAAGGTCTTAAAAGAGCTGAGATTCAAAGGTAGGTCTTGTGACTTCAAGTTCAACACTCTTTTCACTAAGCCATGTATCTCTTCAATAAATGAGAATGTTTGAGGACTGAAGCTGAAATGAAGGTGTTTTGGATGGTAACTGGCTGGTGAATTGTCTGCCATGTTTTTGGTTTTGAGATAGAATAACGTACATGTAATTATATTCTTTGCATGTAGATTTCTAGGTTATGTTAAGGAGTATATGTGAGTTTGGGGACTGGGTCTGGATGTCTGGGGAGTGGTTATATATCTGAGAAAGAAAGGTATGATGTGATATATAAGTACACTATAGTGATGAGATGGATAAATCTGAATCTAAGATCCTGTAATTATTCTATGGTCATTGAATTAAGCAATCTCCATAGAGACACATATCATCGAATCCTGTGTACTTTTAAGATGTGTGTGGGAGACATCTTATTTGAGGAGACTTGAAGAATGCATTATATTCTACTAAGTCACACATTTTTTAAAGGAATCAGCAAACAACATACAGAGTGGACTTTTATATCTTCTCTACGCCTCTCATTTAAAGTTGTAGCCAAAGATATGATCAGCAATAGCACTTCTCAGCAAAAACCTGCCTATTTCCTCATTGGGTTTTCATTAAGGACACTATGAATGTGTGCATAAATCATAATTGTTTAGACATGAGGAACATAGGATGAGATAGTTATCTTTAAATATTGGGAAACTATGACATAGGAGAGGTATTTGATATGGGTTTGGTTCTGGGTATCTAGGAGGTAGGTATATATCTGAGAAAGAGGGTTGAAGAGGGTTGAGGTACATGCTATGATATAGAAGTATACTATTCTGATGAGTGGGGTAAATCTGGATCTAAGATCCTGAAAATATTCTGTGGTCACTGACTTAAGCAATCTCCATAGAGACACATAAGCAGAGACTAGAATTAGGACCAAGGTAGAGAGGCGAATTCCAGCTTTGTATAAGGAAAAACTTCCTAACTCCAAAAATGGAATAGGGTCCCTTGAAAGTAATTAATTTCCATTGGGGAAGATCCATTAAGGGTAGGTTACCATTTACCTGTATTGTTGTAGCGGGATTCCCTGAGATCCTTTTCTGTTCTTCAACTCTATGACTAGCTATGGTCTGTGAACTACTTCTCTCCTTGGATATCACCTTAAGGGTCACCTAGTTCAGGACTTCTTAAACTTTTTCCACTTGTGACCTCTTTTTACCCAAGAAATTTTTAGATTAACTCAGTTATGTAGGTATACAAAACAAGTATACCAATCAAACGTTTACTCATAATAAATCATAATTTTGTGACTTTCCACATTCACTTACAAGTGCCCACAATTAAATTAATGACAGAGGCTGGGATAGAGTCTACAATTCCTAACTTCTGCTATAATTCTTATTCCACATGTGTTTCCTATAAAGGGGACAGAGGATGCCAGGCACCTTTCCATTATATATCAAGACTCTACAGAGTCAGATTGACCCAAATATGCAATCCAGGTCAGTTCAAGGAACATTTATTTATTAAGTACTCACAAAATGCATATCCTCTCTACATGGAGGAGGGGCCTTTCTACTGGGATCCAAGGACCATCTGAGGAAAAAGAGTATCTCTGAGCTTTATCTGTAGGTCAGAAGTCTTCAGCTTTAATCTCTTTAAATGGCTCTGGCAGCTAGATGATGCAGTGAATAGAGAGCTGGGCTTGGAATGAGGAAGACCCTTCATGAGTTCAAATCTAACCATAGACACTTACTAGCTTTTTGAACCTGAGCAAACTTAACATGGTTTGCCTCAGTTTCTTATCTTTCAAATGAGCTAGAAAAGTAAATAACAAACTACTCCAGTATCTTCACCAAGAAAATCCCCAAAATGGGTTTATGAAGAGTTGAACACAACAGAAAAATGACTGAACGACAAATGGGTGGCTCTGGGCATGCCATTAATGAGGGTCATTCCTAGGAGTGATATTTCCTGGACTTCCTAAGCACACCGGGGCTTCCCTGCCTCACCCAGCTGCCTTCCCAGATTAATGGTGTGCCAGTTCTACGAGGAAAGGCAGGAAAGCTTCTTGTTTAATTTTAATTTCAGAAACCGTTTAGGTAGCAGGCCTGTGCCGCTCACTGCTGTCAATCAGGCTTCCTCAAGGCTGCATCAATTAGTTTAAAAATATTGAATGTAATTTTGCCTGACACAACATATTGCAGTCACTGCAAAATATAATTTATTTTAGAAGAAGAAATAATTAAACTAATTTGCATGTCAGTCAGTTTAGCTGAGATGCTAAGGTAAGTAAGGGGGAACCCTGCTACTTTGGGATTGGGGTACCTTTTGTGGGCAAGCAGGTGCAATTAGGACAGGGTTCTAACAGGAGAGAGATCCAGGTATGATTTATCTACCTAGCATTTGTGCCTGAGGCTTCTTCTACGCATTCCCTTGGGAGCTGTCCCAGGTACTAGCCTCATGGAATTGGAGGGCTAGTGTGGGAAGCAGATCAATAACTCATATTCCTATAGTGTTTTAAGATTTACATAGTGTTTTCTTCATAAAAACCTCTTATGAAGACTGGACAATTATAATTATCTTCACTTTGTAAATTAGAATACTAAAGCCCAGATAAAGTAACATGCATGGCCATGGACTAGATAGCTAGTAAAATGTTGGTGCAGGAATTTGAACTCAGGTTTCTTGACACCATATCTAGTGCTCTTATCATTATAACCCACTGATTACCCTCACTCTAGATTACAGTTAAATTTGTTGGATTAGGCTCATGAAGGTCTTTTCCCCACCACCTTTTTTTGTCTCTCTGCACTCTCCCTACCCCCTACCTCATATGTGATATATTTAATTCAGTTAAAATTAACAAGCAGTTACTAAGTACATTCTAGGTACAAAACTCTGTGTTAAGCTCTAGGAAAACAAAGACAAAAATAAAACAATCTCTACCTTCATGAAGCTTACATTATGTTGGAGGAAGGGATGAGTGCGAATACCACATGAAAGCAGGTAACTAAATACGTAGTCAGACAACGAGAGGGATCCAAAACTGACTTCATGTGGGAGGGTATGCCTTAGCTGAGTGCCAAGAGAACTAGAAATTTAAAGAGCAAAAGGTAAAAAAGGAAAGCATGGGAGCAGTTTTTGAAAAGGCCAGGAGGCCAGAGATGGAATACTGTGTATAGGGAACAATAAACTTCACATAAAATCACTGAGGTATGAAAAACTGAATGTCTCCCACCCCTCCCATCTCTTTCCAGGTTGTTTTCATTTTGAAAGAGGAGCCTAGGCCAGGTGATGCTTAACTGAGATAAAAGACCCAAATAGTGGGATTGTAGACATTACAAACTAGGCTGGGGAAGGATGAAGAAAAATGCTTCATCTTTAGTTTAGGAAACCTCCCCAGAATTCCTCAAACCAGCTGTAACCATAACTAAGTTTGACTTTGCCCTTTGAGTTTTGTGCTGGGGAGGGGGAGAAGAGATACCTCTTGGCATGTTGACCCCACCCTTTGGAAGATCCTGGCAATTTCCTCTCCTTATTAATCCTTATAAGGCTCCAGCCATATCTGGAGGACACAAACTGGCAATATATTTTGTTTAACTATAATTCAGTCCGACTTACTCCTAGAGTATAAACTACATGAAGGCAGGGATCATGTCTTCTTTAAACTTTGCATCCTGTTCCTAGTGCTTGTACCTAGAGTCCTGCACACAGGAGGTAATTAAATTCAGAGTACTTGGGTGGGCTCCATTCATTTACCATCCATTTCCTGAGTACCTACTCTGTGCCTTACAGTGCAAAAATAAAAAGGACACTATTGCAATTCTCATTCAATTTGCTATTAGGAATAAGATTAGTTACACAGGTAACTAGATGACTAATTAAAATAATATAATAAGAGCACAATTGTAATATAAAGTGCTTTGAGATCTAATAAAGAGAAGATCAGTTTTAGTCATGGGGGAATTAAAGGTTTCCTGGAGGAGCTTTCAGATGAGCTAGGCTTTAAAGGATGAAAGAGCAGGCAGATGTGAACTCCAGTCTTTTTTGCCTCACTCATTCTTACCACAAATCTCCAAAAAAGGAGAGAAGTTAACTGTCCATCCCAGTCTTGACCTTTGGCTCAACAGTCAGCCTGTACCTTTCTGACCCTCCCCCCCATTCCTCTTCCTCAAATCCTCCTCAGATTTCTAAATGAAACGGTTTTATTTAAGCTGAACAATACATTTTTTAAAATAACAAAATTAAAAAAAATAAAAAGCTTCCAGTCACGACTTGACTTCTCTCTCCCCCAAAAAGCCTTCCCTGTAATCACTAAAGGCAAATCTAGGTGAGCTGGAGAGATAGGGCAGTGGCCAGCCCCAGGAGAAGAAAAAGGGGATGGAAATTCAGAAAGAACTCAGCCAGAGGGTCAGGCTCTTGGTTAATTACAGAGCTTCCCTCCCACCCAGGAGAAGCTCTGCACCTGCCTTCCAAATCGTGGCTCCTTTTTTTATCAACAAAATCACAGATTCTTAGCAAAGGCAGAAGCGGATGCCATGTCCTCTTCCACCCCAAACCAAACTTTTAAGCTTCCTAAATGAATGAAAATAGTGGGGTGGCGCAGAGTACTAGCTCATCCAGGTGAGTGGACAGAAGTACAAGCAAGGCTCCCTTGCCCTTAAATATCTCCCTTACCAGGCTAACATGGCATGGGAAATTCCATCCTCCATGCTTTCTTCCTCTCAGTTGAACATGACCCTCTCTAATATTCTTTGTTTAAACTCCAACCCTTTCTAGATTCTAGTAATTTTTGTTTTAGGCACATCATACACACACACACACACACACACACACACACACACACACACACACACACAATTTCACCTCCAGCATTCTAAAATATTAGAGCTGGAAGGGATTTCAAGACTAATTTAACCACCCTATTATTGTAAGGAAACAAACCAAGGGAGGGAATTGATTTGCCCAAGATCACACTGGTAGTAAGTGGTTGAACAGAGAGGCAGCATGGTACAGTGGAAGGAGAGAACACAGACTTTGGGAGAATTTGGGTTCATATCCTGCCTCTGACAAATGCTAAGTATGACCTTGAGAAAATCACTTAGCTTCCTTGGATATCCATTTCCTTCACTTTAAAGTGGAGATTGGACTGGGGTTACTTTCAGATCTGGTTGTGCTCCTAAAACTCAGATTTAGGTTTTATGCTTCCTAATCCAGTGCTCTTTCCAGTAAGGCTCTCGTTAAAATTTCCATATTTGGGGGGAACAAAGATGATATCAACCCTGTCAGATTTGATTCCCTGAGGCTGGGACAAAGGCTGGGTTGATTGAGATAGGGGTCTGGCCAAAGTGTCTGTCCAGGAAAGAAAGGCTAGAAGTCTAGACTGGGTTCTGGACCCTTATTTTAAAAAAATTAAGTATATTTTTATTTTTGTTAAATATTTTCCAACTGTATTTATTTAAAAAAATTAACATTCTTTTTTTAAATTTTGAGTTCCAAATTCTCTCCTCCCCTTTGTTCTTCCTCCTCCACTTGAGAAGGCAAGGATAGTGATTATACATGCAAAGTCATGCAAAACATATTTCCATATTAGCCATGGTGCAAAAAGCCACCCTCCCCCAAGAAAACCCTAAGAAAAATAAAGTAAAAAGGTATGCTTCAATCTGCACTCAAAATTTATTAGTTCTTTCTCTGAAGGTAGATAGCATTTTTCATCATAGGTTCTTTGGAACTACTGGGTCCTTAGTTTCATCTGGAAAGAGCTTGGAGATCAGGTAGTTCAGCATGAAGCTCACTATTTCCTCTACTAACATTTCCTCCCTAACAAGTGATCATCTTGAGCTGAAAACCTTTCAATGACATAGTTCCCCATCTTACCTCACCATCCTGGTGCCTCTCCATCTCCCCAACCCAATTCCATTCCAGTTTTGGGTAGCTTTCATTGCTAGAAAATTTTACTTCTGTTGAGCTGATCCACTTTTAATTTCTACAGAAAACCCCTAATTAAAAAATCTTTTACTTTAAAAAAATTGATAACTTTATTATATTACTGCCACCATCTTCAATAGCATACTCCTCCCCCCACCAAAGAACCTTCCCTTATAACAAACAACTTTTGTTATGCAAAATAAACATGTAAAAATGTTTGTATTATTCCTCTTCTCTGGACCACGGCTGCTCTACTCAAAGGAGAAAGAGCTATGTTTTGTGGTCATTCCTCTGAAATTGGTAACTTATTTTTTCTTTCGAGGCAATTGGGTTAAGTGACTTATCTAGGATCACACAGCTAGTTAATGTTAAGTGTCTGAAGTTAGATTTGAATTCAGGTCCTCCTGACTTCAGGGCCAAAGCTTTGTTCACTGTACCATCTAGCTGTCTGAGAATAGCAACTTCAGTGATCAGTTTTGATGTTTTTCAGTGGTTTTCCTCCATTTTGTTATTGCATACTCTGCATCAGTTCATGCAATTAATTCCTTCATGATATGAATCCCAGAAAGTGGGTCCCAGAAAGATGAGCTGTTTTGTCCAAGGTGATACAATTAGCTGCAACAGAGTGTGATCCTGGGATTGAGAGTTCCTTATTTCAAGTAGTCAAGCTGCCATACTGTCTGCTCACCTGTGCCCAAGAGGACCCACTCTCATTGCTCTGTACCCATCCTCTCTACCCCCTTATCTGGTCCCACCCCTGTCCTGATGGTCAACACAGCCACTGGGGCATGGGTTCTGTCCAGAGAAAGAGAACAGAATTCTGTAGCTGGGAGCAGTATCACCCTTCAACCACCCTAACTCTCTGTCTTGTTCCCCTCACCCTCTGGATTATAGATAATCACTCACAGGTATCCAGAGCATCCCTTCGGATACGGATCCTAGACGTGAACGACAACCCTCCAGAATTGGCTACCCCCTACGAGGCTGCTGTATGTGAGGATGCAAAGCCTGGCCAGGTAAAAACCGATTCTAGAAAAGCTGACATTTCTCTAGAACTTTATTCTTACGAAGCTTAGTCACAAACATCTGTCTCATTCTGAAACACATGACATATCTCTGTGTGGTACATAGGGTGGGCATCATCCTCATTTTATAGATGAGAAAACTTATATGGGGAGAAAACTTAAGTAAGGTATCCAGAGTCAATGAGATAATTAATGGTGGAGGGAGAACACAGAGTTAGGCTCTCATGGCTACAAGTTCCATAATTCTCCCACCTCTTCCTGTTAAAAATAAAACTTTCTGGGGGTAGCTAGGTAGAGCAGTGGATAGAACACCAGCCCTGAAGTCAGGAGGACCTGAGTTCAAATCTGGTGTCAGACACTTAACACTTCCTGGCTGTGTGACCCTGGGCAAGTCACTTAACCCCAATTACCTCAGCAACAAATAAATATTTATCATTAATAAATAAATATTATTTAATAATAATAATAAATAAGTGGAACTTTTTTTCATTATGAACTTAAAAATCAACAAGCACAAATGTTACAATACATAAAGAACATACAAGAGGGAACTATGAATTTGTCACATGCCGTTTATTTTTTAAGAATTGCATACGAATCCCATGCTTTTTCATGGATTATGTCTACCTTAGGATAAGAAGGCTAGGTGAGATAGGGGTCAGAACGGGAACATCCGTGGGACTCAGCTTCTCCATTTCCCCTTCTTATTGCTACCACCAAGGTTTTCTGTCCAGGGACTGACCCTGAGTAGCTTTCTCACCCTGACTGGCAGTGACTAGCTCCTATGCTTGTCCTTTATTATCCTCTCTTTTCCTTTAGCTCATTCAGACCATCAGTGTGGTGGACCGAGATGAACCACAGGGAGGTCACCGATTTTACTTCCGTCTGGTGCCTGAGGCCGTCAATAACCCTCATTTCTCGCTGCTTGATATCAAAGGTAAACCCCCTCTAGTTCCTCTATCCCTTCCCATAGAAGGATCAAGATAGACATCTCTCCTAACTTTGGTAATGGACTCAGAGTCTTGTGAAGCCATATCGATGTCAGTCAGTCAGTTAGTCCACCAACATTGGTACAAAGTCTCTTTGGACTAAAATAATCAGAGGAAGCTTCCATGGGAAGTGAAATTTGAGCTGAGTCCTTAAAGGGGATGAGGAAATTGTGTGACTAGCAGAATTAAAAGTGATTAGTTAAAAGATTAAAAGCTTCATAAAGTTTATGTGGGGAAACAGAACAGAATTTCTCTTTTTCTTTTTAATTTTTCTTATAAAACTCCCTGGATATGGGATGGTAGGAGAATATATTTAGAAATGAATGGAATATAAAAACAAAAGTATCAATACTTTTATTTTTGGAGACAATCAGGGTTAAGTGACTTGTCCAGGGTCACACAATTAATTAAGTGTCTGAAGTGGTACTTGAACTACTCCACTGTGCTACCTAGCTGTCCTGATATCAATAATTTTAAAAGAATGCAAAAAAATTTAAAGAAAAAAAACCATGTAGGGATCATGATGCATTGTATTCTCAATGAGTCAAATTGTGACAATACCATTTCTCTTCATTGCATTAACAGAAGTGTAGTGTATGCAGAACAAGGAGAGATAGCCCTGTTGTTCTCTAGAAAGGTCCCACCCAGAATAATATGTCTAGGTCCAGTTACCACTATTTAGGTAGTTTGTCCAGAAAAAGGCAACAAAAGGATGATGATTGGATTCCCCATTATATCACAGGTTTGTTGAAAGAAATTTGGACTGTTTTCTTGGAGTAGGAAAAAAAAACTTAGGAGAGACGATTGTTATCTTGAAATATTTGAAAGTTCTTCATTTGGAGGGATGAGTAGACTTGTTCTACTCCCAGGGAACAAAACTGGGAGTAATGGATGGAAGCTGTAGAGAGGCAGAGGAAAAACTTCCTAAGTCAGAGCTTTCCCAAAGTAGAATGCACTTATCTGTGACCAATTAGAAGTTGGACCACCAAGTGATCCAGCAGAATTGTTGGTCCAGATACACTCTAAGGTTCTTTCCAGTGCTAACACCATCATATCCTAACCACTCCCAACAGCAGAGAGCTCAGACCCTCTGCTGGTATTAGAAGCGGTAGGAGAAAAGGATTTCTCAAGCACCTTTTCTTGTCCCAGGCTGAGAGACCCCTGTACTCATTCCCCTCCGAAATATAATATTGGCATCCTTTGTGCACATAAAGATAGTGCTACTGAGATCAATAAACTTTCTAATAGTAGAGATAGGTTTTACTGAACTATCCACACTCTCACTAGTTTTTTTAGATTAAGGACATACATTTATAATGGAGCTGACAGGGAAAGATGGGGATAATTGAGTCATGGAATAAAGCAAGCCAACTACCCAGGAGATTACACTATTAACCTCATGCTTTTAATCAATGAATTGACCACCCTGGGATGATGTGGGTGTATATCCAGAATTAATTCCTTGAAGATCCTGGGTTAGAGCATGACATTTGCAGCCTGATTTACCCTCCCCCCCAGAAAGTATGGCCCCTATCTCCCACGGGTCCATAGTTCTTTCCTTTCTTCCAATTTTCCAGCATCTGGAAGCAACAGAAATGACATTGGGACATTCTATATCTGAACGTTCTAATCATATTTGTTTGGCTGGGGACTGGGGAATATCTAAATCATCTGGGGATGAAGCCCAGAACAAATCCAATAATGATAATTGTAATAACTCACCATCATATAACATTTTCCTCACAGTAGTCCTATGAGATTAGTACAAATAATAATGATAATGTCTGACATTTGTATAGTACCTTAAGGTTTACAAAGTATATTGAGCCCACATTATCTCATATGATCCTTACGATGGCTCCCTGAGAGGTATGTTTTGCTGGTTCTAGTCCCATTTTACAGATGAAGAAATGAAGGCTGAATGATAAATGACTTACCCATAGTCATGAAATTAATAAATATTGGAAGCAGGATTCATGCAAATATTTCTTGACTAGGTTTTCCAAGTGTTGTTTCTACCACTTTTATAGAGCCTTTGTTATTTTCTACAGCTGAACAAACTGAGGGCCAGAGAAAGTGACTTATCTACTTACATTGCAATAATTTGCATAATTAGGTTATAAACCAGGGTGTCCTGATCAAAAAATCTGATTTTTTTTTCTCCTACCACATGCATTGCCTTTCAGTAATTGTTTATGTGTGTGGGTTGGTGGAATTTGGGGGCTGGTGGGTGGCAACTCACTGTGTGCTAGGAAAAATCCGTTTAGAGGAGTGGGTGGGAGGCCCTCTTCTCCCTCCCTGTCCCTGAGCACCCCCCTTCCCTCCCCTTTTTCTTATAAATATCCACTGTGACAAACTGCTACCCCTGGCCCATCTGTTTCTTTGTACAAATTTGTAGCCAGTTTGGAAACGTGATTTATAAATATTGCTTTTGCAGCCAGGGACTGACACTGATGAATGTCAGCCCAGATGGATGCCTGCCGCTCCCTGGCTCCCCTCCCTCACTCTTTCTTTGCAGTGGTGAAAAGGGCACCCCTCCAACCCTCTGAGGTTTCCCTAGCCTGGACCACTGGCAGGTATATTAACTATAGGGATTCAGACTACCAGATCACTCCTGGGGGAGGAGGGAGAGGGCTTGAGGTCCTGGCCACTCTATTTCTCTAAGGTCTGGTCTCTTGATACAATATAAAGTAAGATGATCTTAAGTCAGGAGATTTGGATTCAAATTTTAGCTCTGCCATTTGTTAGCTATGTAACCATGGCCAAGTAATTTTATTCTCTGAGCCTTCATTTCCTTCTTTGTAAAATGAGATGGTGATATTTGTACTCCCTACATCTCAGGGACACCATGAAGAAGGGACTTTGTAAATCTTAAAGTGCCATGCAAAAGGAGAATTATCATCATGGCTATTAAGGGCCCAGCTCTGGAGAGGATTTCCCAGTACAGGTAGGGTGTTGGAGGTTGACAGGAAGAGATTGAATAGAATAGAAGCAGGAGACAGCTGTGAGTACAAAACAACTAATTAGTGACCATTTCTTCCCCACATACACACACCCCCCCCTAAGCTCCCCATTACACAGGCTGAAGCTTAAACTCAGAAGTGAATTCCTTTTCCAGCTATTCCCCTTGTCTTGCCAGCTCACCCTCTAGGCTGAATTCAGGAAACATTACTCTTACCTGACATAAGTATCTGCCTTCTCAAAGGTTAGTCAGTCAGTCAACAAATGCTGATTGAAATCCATGTGTCTCTGCCCATGTGAGTGTGAGCATGGGGCTCTGTGAGAAATGTGAGGAAAGCAAAACATTAGAAAAGCTGGTTTCTGTCCTGAGATCTTGATTCAGTTGGGGAGACAAGATTCCCATTATCAGACAAAACCCCTGTGAGGGATATAGATGGCCAGGATTATAGGAACTCAGAGGGAGAAATTCTATAAGCTGAGATAGGAAGAAGCCAAATGAGGCTTTGAATGGGAGATTTTAGCTAGGCAGAAGTAGGAGAAGACCTTTTTGTTTTAAGTATGTGGAGGGCACATGTGTCAAGGTAGGAATGAACCTACTGCATTAGAGAACAGTTGGGAGAGCGAACTGGCTTGATTGCAGCACAAGAAAAGAGGGCAGATATTCTAAAAATGAACCAAAACATAAAGGTGGAAATGACCTATGCACAAATAGGCCAGCATGCCTGGAATCAAGGCTTCCTGAGGTGAGGGAGTTTGGAATGAGGCAGGAGATAAGGTTGAAAAGTTAAGATCAAAATAAAACAAGAGTGCTAGAAAGAATCTTTGTCTAGGCATTCTTAGCCTCCAGTTCCTGTCCCAAATCAGTAAATCTTTGCTTACTTACTATTAAGTATGAAATGAAACAAATTCTAGAGCTTATCGTGAATATGAACACATGAAATAGAATAAATTTTCTTTTCCAAAGGTACACAAAAGTTTTATAACTAAATTGACTGGAAATCAATTTAGTGTTCCTAGGATAAGATAGTTATTTATCAAATATTTGCTACACTCTTTTGACAAGTTTCTCATACCCACTGCCTCTTGGACTTTGTGGCATTGAACTGATTAAATTTAGAGAAATCACCTCAAATTGAGAAGGAAAAGAAAAAGGAGGAGGAGGAGGAGGAGGAGGAGGAGGAGGAGGAGGAGGAGGAGGAGGAGGAGGAGGAGGAGGAGGAGGAGGAGGAGGAGGGTAAAATTTAGAAGAAATTGGGCGGAGCTGAGAAGCAGAGCAAAGTTTCTTAAGGGTGAGGAGGGAGGGTTCCAAGTCTGGGCACATCCCATCCCATAAAGAAGCCAGGGCCATCACTTCCATTCTGAGTACCTCTGCACCAAGGAGCTGGCAGGAAGCCAGGAAGGAACAATAAATGTGATGGAGGGATGGGAAAGGATTGACTTACAAAAGAAGATGAAGGGAGTAAATCACTGGGATGTGGGAAGGGGCAGAGATTCTAAAAGTACGCCAGTGGGTAGAATCAGAGGCTAGGCCAGGGTAATGCTCAAAGCTATTAGCTTCTCCACATGCCTCCTTACTTCTATTTAGATAATACAGCAGCTGTGCACACGCAACACGTGGGCTTCAACAGACAGGAGCAAGACGTCTTCTTCCTCCCCATACTGGTGGTGGACAGTGGGCCACCCACACTCAGCAGCACAGGAACGCTCACCATCCGTGTGTGTGGCTGTGATAGTGCTGGTGCCATCCAATCCTGCAACACCACCGCCTATGTGATGGCTGCCTCACTGAGTCCAGGAGCCCTCATCGCTCTGCTGGTCTGCATCCTCATCCTGGTTGGTGAGTCTGCTATGGACCCAGCTTTTCCCCCTCTGGCAGGTTGCCCTCTTGCTGTGTATTCTCTAGCCTGGGTTGTATGTAGAGTCCAGACAGGCTTCATTTCCCAACCTCCAGCCTGTAAATAAGTCCATGTTCATCATATCCTCTGCAAGACCCAGCCCCCCTCCTTCCTACACTGAAGGAGGAGCTGTTGGAGACCTTTGTGAATTCAAAGCTGGAATGAACATTAGAACATAGAATGTCAACAGAAGAGCATAAAACATGGGATGTTAGTATTGGGAGGGACTCCAGAATATAGAACATATACAAGATGTCTCACATCCTATTGTAGTTTCAAGCTCTTGAAAGTTAAAAGGAGCCTTAAGGGTCCATCCTTTCCTTACTCCACAACCCTGAGATGAGGTCACTGAAGATTCCTAGAGGTCTAGGGTCTTTGGTCTATTATAAAAAAAGAATGAGGATACCTCCCTCCCAACCCCACACATTCATTCACCTTTTCCCAACTGGTACAGTACTGCATCTGGGCATTCCCTCCCCTAGTCCGGACTGCAGTCCCTAAGAAAGCTCCCTTGTCCTTCTATTCAGTCGGTCATATTTCCCCCACTCCTATTTTAGGGGAGCTAACCTATGGCTAAGTGAACACTTGCCTCACCTTCCACAAAACTCTGAGGCAAAGAGACAACCTAGAGAGTCCCGAAATAGGAAGGCCAGGCTCCCCGCCCCGCCCTCAGCTCAGAAACCCCTTTCCCACTGGGTGCACTTTACATCGGTTTCATTTTCCGACGCAGTACAAACAAATTTCTGCCTAATTGCCCACAAACGAATAAAGTGCCCATCAGTGTTCTAAAGGTGACGGGCGGAATAGCTGATGGAGCAGTCACATCTGCAGCCTTGCCCGCCCGCTCGCGCAGCCATCTGCTCCGGCTTCCCCTCGGGCGGCTCCCCCAGCCTCCGGTCCCCTCACACCCTGCCATCTCTCCACCTCTCTTGCGCCTCCCTTGGCTGGCAGGGCAGCGAGTTGCGGTCTCTTTGGGAGGAGTGCGCTAGGATTCCCAGCCACGTCAGCGCTTCTGGGGGACGTAAGGAGAAGGGCCCTGGTAGAGCCAGCCGGACGGGTTGGGGGTGGGAGTACCGAGGGTCACATGCAGGGCCATTTTTCCAATGATGTCTCTCTCTTCTTCTTCCTTTCAACACACTCCTTCTCGCCCTCATTCCGGTGGGTCTTTCATCGATCTATTCCCCACCTGCTTCATCCATTCCCTTCCTCCCCCTGCCCACACCACGCTGGCCCGCCGTCCTGTCCCTTCCCGCGCCCTCTCCGCCCTCCTCCCCTCGTTTAAGCTTGTCTTCCATTCTCCTCGCTTTTACACGCCTCCCTCCCCGAAACTTGCCTCCCTGCGTTGGCCCTGGGGGGCATTCCCTCCTCTTGGCCTACCGATCTCCTCCCCTCCCCTCCCCTGGGCCGAACCCTTCCCTCTCCCGGGCCGAATTCTCCTATCCTGCCCTCGTGTCCTTCCCTGTCCCGGGCCGAATTCTCCTGTCCTGGTCTCGTGTCCTTCCCTGTCCCGGGCCGAATTCTCCTGTCCTGGTCTCGTGTCCTTCCCTGTCCCGGGCCGAATTCTCCTGTCCTGGCCCGAATTCTCCTGTCCTGGCCTCGTGTCCTTCCCTCTCCCGGGCCGAATTCTCCTATCCTGCCCGAATTCTCCTGTCCTGGCCTCGTGTCCTTCCCTGTCCCGGGCCGAATTCTCCTATCCTGCCCGAATTCTCCTGTCCTGGCCTCGTGTCCTTCCCTCTCCCGGGCCGAATTCTCCTGTCCTGGTCTCGTGTCCTTCCCTGTCCCGGGCCGAATTCTCCTATCCTGCCCTCGTGTCCTTCCTGTCCCGGGCCGAATTCTCCTGTCCTGGTCTCGTGTCCTTCCTGTCCCGGGCCGAATTCTCCTATCCTGCCCTCGTGTCCTTCCCTGTCCCGGGCCGAATTCTCCTGTCCTGGTCTCGTGTCCTTCCCTGTCCCGGGCCGAATTCTCCTGTCCTGGCCCGAATTCTCCTGTCCTGGCCCTCGTGTCCTTCCCTGTCCCCGGCCAGTGCTGGTCCTGCTCATCCTCACGCTGAAGCGCCACCACAAAAGCCACCTGAGCTCGGAGGAAGACGAGGACATGCGAGACAACGTCATCAAGTACAACGACGAGGGCGGAGGAGAGCAGGACACGGAGGCCTACGACATGTCGGCGCTGCGCAGCCTGTACGACTTCAGCGAGATCAAAGGCGGGGACGGCGGCGGCGGCCCACAGCCGGGCCTGCAGTCGGAGCGCCCCTCGCTCCCGCTTCCACAGGGGGCCCCGAGCCCGGAGTTGGACTTCTCCCTCTTCAGGGACTTCATCAGCAGGAAAGTGGCGCTGGCGGACGCGGACTTGTCCGTGCCGCCGTACGACGCTTTCCAGACGTACGCGTTCGAGGGTGCGGACTCGCCCGCAGCCTCGCTCAGCTCGGTGCACACCCGCTCGAGCTCAGAGCAGGACTTCTCCTATCTCAGCAGCTGGGGGCCGCGTTTCCGCCCGCTGGCCGCGCTCTATGCCGGGCACAGGGCAGACGAGGAGGGGGACGCGTCCTAGCCCGCCTTCTCCTCGGGGCTCCGGGACTCTGACATTGAGGCAGCCTCGAAAGACCAAAGCACCCCCCACCACCTCGCCCGCTCACCTCAGTTCCCACCGTCGGGTCAGACCTCACTCGGAGAGCCTTGAGTTTGGGGGTGGGGGTGGGGAGGGTCGGGAAACAGAAAGAAGCAGATACAGACCCGGGGCCCTTCCCCAATGCTATCCCTCTTCACCCTCAACTTCGTGCCCAGAGTTCGCGGGGAGCTCGGAGCGCGTGTCCCGTGGTCTCTCAACCCGATCTGTATTAAAAGTCCCGCACTGACAATCCAGAGTGATTGGGGGAAGGGGAGGTCCTGGAGCTTTCCAGAGGGGGGCATTCAGAGGGTCAGCGAAAACGGATTTGGGGTATCCTTTGACCTTTAGAGGCATGAGAAATCGGGGGCGTGATCCGTCAGGAGACGAGACCTGGGTTAGAAATAAGGGAAGTTGTAGGGGCCTTTCTCTGGCACCTCTCCTGCTCTCTAGGGCAGCAGGATGCTGGGAAGAGCAGATGGGAGCCTTTTTTATTTGAAGGACTATCATGTGGAAGAGTTACTGGGTTTCAGCACGGTCACGGGAAGGCGTCTGTAGGTGGTGCCGGGTTGGAAGTGGGGGTGAGTGGAGCGGCAGAGACAGTTCTGTCAGACATTAGGAAAATTTTCTAACGAAGAGATCTGTCTGAAAGTAGAACGGACTGCTTCGGTGGGTAGTGGGCCTTTGTCAAAGATTTTCAAGCAAAGGCTGGATGACTTCTTGTCAGGAATGTTGTAAAGAGGGTTCCTATTCAGGGAGTCTGGCCTGAGAGATCTCTTTCTAGCTGCGATTATTACTATACTATATAGGGGAGAAACGCCCTTCTTCCAACCTGAGGCCTCCTTCCCCCAAACGAAAGACCCATTAAGAGCATATTCAATTCAACAAAGCGTTTATTAACCTGTGTGCCAGACCCTGGGGGGATACCAAAGCAAAAAGGAAAAACTCTGACTTCAAAGAAATTATATTCTCCTAGAAGGAAAATAACATGTACAAGTAAACATAAAATAAATACAGAGGGGACACTAACAACTGGGGGGAGAGATTTATAAAAGTCTCTAGTGAGAAGTGGTACTTGAGTCCTGAAGGGAACTAGGGACTCCAGGAGGCTTTTGGAGCAGCAATTTGTATGGAGCCTGGAGATACATCCTGTAGGGGGAACATCAAGTTAGGCTGGAATAGTCAGTGAAGATGGACAATATCCAATAATCCTGGAAAAATAGGCTGGAGTCTGATGATTATGGGCTTAAAACAATGCTGTTTGGTGGTGGTGGTGGAGGGGGTTATCCTAGGGAAAATAGGGAGCCAATGAAAATTTGAGCTAGGTAATGACACTGTTATGTGTTTACTGCACCAACCACAACCATGTTCTGGGAGGGAGGAAGGGGAGTTGGGGGAGGCAAAATCTGCTCCGAGTGAAGAAGAGATCCTGGGAGTTAAGACAAGGGGACATCTGAACCAGCACGTGATTTCTCAGAGTGCCCTTTTACATGGGTCTCTGGACACTAAGGAGATTTCCTAAGCCTTAGACACAGGTGGGGAAGACCTGAGTTAGAGTGGCAACTCACAAAGCTGGGAGTGAGGTGGGGCCTGGGTTTTCCTCCCTTCCCTTACCTCTATCCTCCCTGTCTCCAAGGTACAGTTACCTTTGGGGCTGCGCAAGCGCAGGGAGAAGCCAGGCTCCAGAATGCCAGGTGCTATTAGTGCCTCTAGGGTGTGATTCGAAAGAGATAGATGGAGCCGCCAGGCTGGTTGGCTGGGGCCAAGGAAAGAAGGGTGGAGATCTTTAATCTATCTACCCAAGGGGACTGATCTATCTCTCCTAGACGTGGGCGACTGCAAGGGAATGTTGGAGGGAAGGGAGGACTGGTGGCTGTGGGAGAGGTTCCAGCAAGGAGAATCAAGAATCCAACCTCAATGCCCTGGGCCCTCACTGCTCCCTCTCTCAGGATCTCTGCCCCATCTCGGCCCACCCCGAGAGAGGGAGAAAAACAAAAGAAAGATGCGTTGGCCTTGCCTTTATAGAGAAGATATGAAGACTGGTACCCCCTCATGAGCTCAAGGGAATAATTAGCTGTAAATTCAGCCCTGTGCTGTGTAGACAATCTAGAAAGAAATTCACAGATCAAGTCTCAGGACCTCACAGCTGAAAGTGATGTTAGAACAAATAGAATGTTAGGGTCAGAAGATTCCCTTAGGAAATCCAATATTGAAGTACAGTTAACAATAACAGCAAAAAATTTTGAAAGGCCATGGACTCCAAGATAAGAACCCTTTCCTCAAAATAGAATACAATATCAGAGCTGGGAGGAAATCTAGAAACCATTTAGTTCAAAACTAGCATTTTGCAGAAGAAGCTGAAACATCTGTAGGAGAAAAGTGCCTTCCCTGAAATCATATAGAGAGTTCCAGAGTCAGTACCTGAAGCTTGTTCTTCCAAACCAAGGAGATTTGTCATTACATCCTAACTGAAAATTAGCTATAATACATTGACTTCAGCCTGTAAGTTTACAAGGTTGCAAGATTTCCTCTAAAGTTATACAATCCTAGAGTCCCAGATGGAAGAAGTTTGGAAGATTTTGAGTTCATCAGTTCTTGAGCAGAAATCTAGTTTGCATCAATGTTAATAAGTAATTATCAGACTTCTTTGCTTGAAGGCTCTCTATGATGGGGAGCTCACTATCTTATGACACACTCCATTCCATTTCTAGACTTCTCTGATTGTTATGTCAGGGACTCTTTTTCTTCCCTTCCCACACCTGTCTCTGTCTCTGTCTCAATCAATCTCTCTGTCTCTGTTTCTCTTTTTCTCTCTCTCTCTTTCTCATCATTCTGCTCTCTAGAGACAAAAAGATTAATAACAGCTCCCATTTATGTAGGCTTTAATGTCTGCACAATGATTTACATATTTTGGCATCTCATTTGATCTTCCTATGAGGGAGGTACTATTGTCATTACCATTTTTACAGATGAGAAAAGTGAAGCTCATAGAAGGGCCTAGGGTCATACATCTAAGGCAGTATTTATATCCAAGTCTTGCTGACTTCAAATTCAGTTCTGTATTCTCTAGGCTGCTAAGTGGTGCAGTGAATAGAGCATGGAGACTGGAATCCTGAAGAGGTGAGTTCAAATCTGGCTTCAGACATTTATTAATTGCCTGAATCTGGGCAAGCCACTTAACTACTGTCTGCCTCCATTTCCTTAATTTTAAAATGAGGATAATAAAAGCACCTACCTCATAGGATTGTGGTGAGGATCAAATTTGATAATATTTGTATACTTTTTAGCACAGTATCTGACCCATAGTAGTTGCTTAATAAGATGTTCAATTCCTTACCCTTCCCACTACACCACAAAGCTCTTATCTCTTGTAATAAGGTTTCAAATACTTGAAGTCAAATGATAGCATTTCCTCTCCTCTTTTTGCTAGGTTCCCAAACCAGCTTTTTTATATCACCTTTTCCAACCCCCAACCATTCTTTGCTTACCTTTCATATCTCCAGCTCTAGAGGTGTATCTTTTTAGCAAAGCTCCACCCTTGAACTGCCCTTCCCTCCACTTAGGATCTCTGCTCTTATATTGGATGCATTCCTCCAAACGCTCTACCTTCATCTCTTTAACTAAACACTTTGCCCCAACCGAGAAAAGCTGGGTTAGACTGTGAGTTGGCTGTTCCCGTGAAGGCCATTTCCTCCAGTTTTGACGAGTACTTTGCCATGCCTAATTGACAAAAGCTCCTATTCAATTCAAGCAAGGTTAGGGTACCAAATCAACCTCCAATACATTTGTTAAGTACCCGCTGTAATAATAACTCACATCTCTACAGCTCTGTCTTCACAACTCTATGAAGTAAGTAGTGATAATAATTTCACTGACATTTATATGACATTTATAAGTTTATAAAGTGTTTTACATATGTTAGCTCATTTAAACCTCACTGCAGCCTGTGGGGTAGGTGCTACTGACAGGCCCATTTTACAGATGAGAAAACTGAAGGCTTTGTTCAGGTTCACACAGTTAGGAAGTATCTGAGGGATTTGAATGTTACATCTAGTGCATTGTATACCCATTTTTATGGATTAGAAAACTGAGTCTCAGAATATAGAAATAGTGTGGAAAGTCACTGCTAGAATCCAGATCTCCTGATTAAAAGTCCAGTGCTCAACCTATGCAATGGTGTTACCTCTAACACGGGGTCCTGTGCTAGGTCCTATGGGAGATAATTATAACAACTCAGCAACATTACCTAGAGAGAAAGAAAAGACACAGAGCATCTGAACTATGATGAAGAGGTTGGTGGAGAGGTTGTGTTCTGGGAGAAGTACTATGGGAGCATGAGTTTGGAAAGACAACTTTTAGCTAGGGGAATTTAGTTAGGGAATTATGAGCTGAACTTTGAAGGGCAGGTAAGATTTCGAGAAGGAACTGAAGGGGACCCCAGATCCAGAGGCAAGCAAGTTTATCAGACCTCCCTAAAGATCCTATCAGCAGAAACAGGTTTGAAGTTCATCTCTACTTCCTCTGCTCTGGGTTTGTATCCCCCTGGAGGGATACTTGGCTTGTATACATCTCTTCCAGGGAAGAAACCCTATAACTGGATATCCTCATAGGAACTGAAATCTCCTAGGTGAGCTCCAAGTGCACCTCTATGGAAGAAGGCTTCTTTGGGGCCCCTCCAGCCCCCATTTCAATGGAAAGCCCATAATTTAGCCCATAATCTTACCCTCTCCTGAAATCAAAAGAAAGACCTGAGTTAAAATATTTCCAGGCTATGGGACCATGGGGAAATCACTTAACTGTTGTCTGCCTCAGTTGTCCCAGGATTGTTGTGAAGGTCAAATGAAATAATATTTGCAAAAGTACTTAGCTCAGTGCCTGACACATAGTAAACAATATATAACTGCTTATTCCCTCTCCTCCCCTCTCACAGATCTATCCTATATCCCCTTCCTTTCAGGTTCTAGTCTACCAAAGGATAGGAATGCTTATTGGCAAACCATATTAACTCAATCCTGTTCATTCATTTATCCAAACTACATTTATTGGTGCCCACTTGGTATTGTGCTAGGAAATGTGGCTGTAAATAGAAGAGCATGAACAACTTACCAAAAACTTGCTACTGCTTCCTTTGTGGATGGCTGTGTGAGGCACTGTGGGTAAAATAAAAGACATGACATTCCAATTAAACATTTATTCATGCATGCTATATAGATGCCACTCTGTCAGGTACTATGAAAAGAAATGAATAATCCAGTTCAACAATAATAATAGCTAGCATTTATATAGCACTTTTAGGTTTAGCCAAGCATTCTACAAGCATTATCTCATTTGCTATTATTATCATCCCTACTTTATAGACAAAGAAACTGAGGCAGGATTTAAATGATCTGCATGCAGCTAGTGCGTGTCTGAAGCTGTATTTGAACTAAATTTTTTCTCACTCAAAGTCTGACACTTAAGTCTACTGCACCACCAAGCTGCCTCTACAAATATAAGTTACAGTCTTGCATTATACATGTGAGGTGCTGTGTTGTAGGTGAAGATAGGTGTTTGTTGTTGTTTGTTATTGTTTTTCTATTGTTTTCGACTTTTTCTGACCCCATTTGGAGTTTTCTTGGCAAAGATACTAGAGTGGTTTGTCATTTCTTTCTCCAACTCATTTTACCTATAAGGAAACTTGAGGCACTCAAGGTTAAGTGACTTATCCAGGGTTACATAGCTGGTAAGTATCTGAGGCCAGATTTGAACTTCAGGCCCAGCATTCTCTCCATATGCCACCTAAATGTCCCATTGGATGCATACTATTAACATTATTCAGTCAGAGAAACAGACCCAGAGAAGGAAAATAATTTGCCCCACATTGCAAAGCCACTAAAAGGTGGATCCAGGTATTCTAACTCCAAGTTCAGGTCACTTTTCACTATAATATCATCTCTTCTCATGCAGATCTTCATGTACATATGCATGTGTATCCACAGACATGTATGCACACACATATATTCTTGAACATTTCTCCCTCCATGAATGTACATGTGCTCACATGCATGGATCATTGGTCATGCACTTATCTTTGCATACACACTCCCCAGGAGACGTGCTAACTCTAGAGAGTCAGGTGTTCCCAAAGAAGCAGGGATGTTTCTCTTACACTTGAAAATCGCCGCTTGGCAGAATCTGCACACATCTGCTGCAAACGCCTTCTCAGCTGCACAAATGATGATTAAATGTTATTGTGCAAAAGAAATGGCAAGGAGGGACTCATTAGCTTTATTGTCAGGAAGGACTCAGGAAGCTCTGCTGGGCTACTCCCTCCACCTCCATTTCAGTTAACTCCCCATATGCCAGGGAGGGACCCTGCTCTACCTTCAATCTGTGGTCCCTTCTAAGAGTAATGACTCCATCAGGATGAGCACAAGATTGTGAGACAGAGACTGAATTCAAATCCTGCTTCTACTATAAGTTATTTCATCTATTAGTACCACAGTTGCTGCATTTGTAAATGAGAAGGTTAACCTAGCTGACTTTCAGCTCCTTGGCAACTCTAAATCAAAGTTATGATTCTATGACTGTGGAGAGAAGTCCCAAGATAGTGTGATGGAAAAGCCACTGGACTGGGCAGGAGAACTGGCTTTGCCACCAACACAGGCAGTAGTCTTCAGCACATCATTTCCTCTCAGATCATAGGTTTCTCAGTGTCACAGTTGCCAGGGACCTAGACTATAAGTCTCTCATTTTTTTCAGATGGGGAAACTGTATTCCCCCAGGAAATACATTTCTATAATGCTTTAATGTTTACAACGAACTTTCTCACACTAACCATGCCTGTAAGGCAGAGACTGAAACTATTAAGGTCCTCTTTTAATGATGAGGACACTGAAAACTCAGAGATTAAATGATTTGTCCAGGATCACACTGTAATAGTAAAGTATCTGGGCAGTTAGATATCACAGTGGATTGAGCATTGGTCCTTCTTGACTCAGGTCAGGAGGAACAGAGTTTGGATCCAGCTTAGACACCTACTAGCTGTGTTTCTGGCCAAGTTTCTAAACCTCTGTCCCAGTTTCCTCAAATGCAAATTGGGGATAATAATAGAATTTATCTTCCCAAGGTTGTTATAAGGATCAAATGAGATAATATTTGTAAAGTTCTTTTCACAGTGTCTAGCAAATAGTAGGCACTTAATAAATGATTGTTTCCTCTTTTTCTAAATTCAATCCACTCTTTCTTTTTTGTAAAGTAAGAGGGTTGGACAAGATGGTCTCTAATACCTCTTTAATTGAATGCCCCAAATATTCTAAGATCTAAGGTCCCTCCTGCTTTGGTATTTTATACCTTGAAGTCCCTCCCAGATCTAACATTTTAAGTAAGGTCAGTCTTGGGAGGTCCATGGAGTCATCTTCTTCTCCCTTCGATGAAAGAATCTGGTGATCATCCACACAACCTGGAATAAGTCATAGAACACAGATTTATTGTATGGCTGTAATTTCACACTGGGCAGCAAGGGGGATCTTGTTGAGGAGATGAGACTTGAATGCAAGAATAATTAGCAATACTAGGAAGTCTATGCTAAGTTCTCTTAATTTGTAAGATCCAGATAGATGATCCAGGCTATAGAAAATCACAGGAGAAAGAGAAATCCTTGTGGCTCAGGGTTGTTAGACAAGACTTCATGGAGGAAGTGTTATTCAAACCATACCTTTGGTGAGTGTTAGGAGTTGGGGGGATAGAGATGGGTATTCAAGTATGCTATAGTTTATTAAGACCATCCAACAAGACCAAGAAGTTACCAAAGAGAGAATGAATCTGATCATGAGCCATACAATGTCAGAAATATATATATATAGAATTTCAGAGATGGAAGAAACTTGAAAACATAGGATATCAGAGGCATAAATGAGCTTAGGACCTATCAGAACTAGAAAAAAAATTCCGAACATAGAAAATCAGGGTGCTAGGAAGCCTTATAATATGGAATGTCAGAGCTAGAAGGGATTTTAGAATATAGAATGTCAGAGTTGGGAGGAACCTTAGAACATGGAACATTAGATCTAGAAAGAAGGGATTTTAAGAACTTAAAATGTTAGAAATACTAGAACACAGACAATTAGAGCTAGAAAGGACTCAATATCAGGGCTAGAAGGGAACTTAGAACAAAAATGTCAGAGCTGAAAGGGACTTTAAAACATAGTGTCAGAGCTGGTGATGTTTTAAAGGAATTAGAATCGGAATTGGCACAAGAGACCACCTATTCCAACCCCTTCATTTTATAGATGAGTAAACTGAGCCTCATAAAGAGAAAATAGATTATTCAAGGCCCACAGCAAGTTAGTGACAGAGCTTATTTTATAACCTGGGCCTCTTTATTTACCTTGAAGTCAGAACAACAGAGGAAGAGAAGGCTGAGCAGCAGAAGATGCAGTAGACCCCAGTAGTGTGATGTAGTAGAAAGAACACTTGACTTATTTGAATCCCTGATCTTATTTTTTCTATCTTCCTCCTTGTCTCTGTTTCTGGTTTGACTAAAACCAGTCCAAACTCACCCAGAGCTAAAGCTGAGATTCCCTGGAGACTGGTGAGGAGAGATAAGATGCTTTTAACTCAAAGGCCCTGTCAAGGTTCTGCACTAGACATCAGCTCCCCCAAGTATGAGTCCCCTCCTTACTATGATAGGTTCTGTGTCTCCCCAGCTCTAGAAAGCAGTGAATTGGGTTCATTTTTGGAATGAACGAATCCTGGAATCCTCACTGAAGGAAGGGGTTCGCCTTTCTGCTTCTAGGGTGAGACCTCCAGCTCCCAAAGAGGAAAGATTCTCCAGCTTTGCTCTGTACACTCCCTGGCCATTTGCATATACAGGGCTTTTTAATCCAGGCTCCTTTTGGATCCACATGGCTGGCTACAGCCTGGTTTTAGCATTCATTTCAAGCAGCACACCACGCCCCCCATTCATTCCCTGGGAATTGAAGGCCCTCTAATCCCACTTTCCAGGGGGCAGGCAGATTCCCCTCCTCTGTTGGCCCATTGCCCTCCCCTTGAGCCCCAGCTGCCTGCAGCCAATCACTAGCGCCTCTGGGACAACAGGCAGTGAAATCCTTGTTAACTTCAGGTCTATGAAGCATGAAACCGTCTCAAGCCCCCACCTCCGCCCAGCTCCTCTTTTCTCAGCTGCATTCTCACCATCACCTCTCCTCACAAACTAGCCTAAAAGCCCCCACCTCACTGTCCCCTGAACCTACAGCCTTATTTTACAGCTCTTCAGACCTGTCGCTAGTCTTGCATCCCTCCTAGATGCATCTTCCACAAGCTCCTTAGACCAGTTCATCAGGCTGAAGAGACATACTAAGTCACCATATAAACCTAGATCCAAAGATGTCATCCATTCACAGTCACAAGAAATACACCAAAAAATACAATGGGACAGTGCACACATAGAAGGACACACCAGGAAACCGGTTAGAGGATGCTCAGGCCCATGGGATACACAGCCAAGGGGCCATACTTGTATAGTACACAGGCACAGATACCACGGGCACGCTGCCATACAAAGAGTGGGGCGTTATATTTCTGAAGGCAGACTGGGACACTGTATACTAGAGAGTACAGTAGATAGATAGCTATAGCTGGACGGGGGAGGAAGAGCTGGGTTCAAATCCTAACTCAGATATTTATTAGCTATGTGTCAAGGCACTGATCTTTTTTCAGGATCAGTTCTCTCTTTTAAATGGGGATAATATGCTTCAGAATTCCAACGCAGGTTGCTGTGAAAATCAAATGAGATAACAGATATAAGGTGTTTTGCAAACCTTTTAAGTTTTATTTATCCCTTTAGGGCAACATGTTAACATGGGGACTCTAGAATTAAAGGCCAAAGTCTCCCACTGCACCCAGGGCCATCTCCACTCATCCTGAACTATATCTGGCCACTGGACCTAGATGGCTCTGGGGGGAAAGTGAGGTAGGTGACCTTGCCCAGCCCTCCCACACTTAAATCCAATTCACTTGGTGTGTCATGGCATTCCCTCCCTGATGTCATGGATCCCTTTCCATAAGGGATAAAGAAGAAACAGCAAGACCTACCGTAACATCACATATGCATAGCCAGACTGAGCCACACATAACAGAGCCTGTTGTCCACGCCTAGAATCTCCTCAAACACAGAGGAAGTCACAAAGCCCAACCCGTGCTGAAGGACCTGATTTCCCCAGAGAGAGAGCCCTGATCCGCAACCCCAGCCTGTCACTGGGGCTGTTTGTCAATCCATCAGACCCAGGCACTGCTGACATTAAAAAACCAGGCGTAAAGATGATCACATTTAGTCGGGATGTAACACAGATTGCACTGACATTTGGAAAATATTCCACCTCGGGAGCCATTTGACTTCTCAACTTTTTTCCTAGCAGAGGAGAGAGACAGAAACAAAGGAAATAGGCAAGAAATAGGTAGACAGGCAAGGACAGAGACAGAACAGAGAAGAGAGACAAGGACGAGAAAAAGGGGGGGGAAGGTAGAGACAGGGTAAAAAAGCAGAAATAAGGAAGGAGGCAGAGACAGGGAGAATCAGATGATGAAAGAGGCTGAGGGCAGGAGAAATGGATGAGAAGAGGCAGAGGCAGGAACCCAGAAAGAAGAAAGAGAGGTAAAAAAAAAAAGAGTCAAAACCATGCAGAGAGAACAGATTCAGGGAGACAGAGATGGGAGATAGTCATGAAGAAGAGAGACAAGTTAAAATTAGAAGAGGGTAGAGAATGTCTGAAAAAGGCAGGTAAGGTAGCAATGAGGAGAGATGGAGCAGGGAGGGAAAGAGAAAGAGGATGAACACAGGGGATCGCTATTCCAACTTTACTGATTCTATGGGGACCCAGCCTATGGCCAAATTCACACCCACAACTTCTGTATTATCCTGTCCAGGACAGTGAGACAGATCTATATCAAGGACCTACTAAGTGTTAGTTTTGTTCTTGGGCCTGTGTAAGACACAAAAGAAATAAATACCACTCTCCTTATTCTCAAGTGGCTCACAGCTCTAGGTGGGGAAGCAATCCTCAAATGCATATGAGACAGTAAAGAATAGCTAGATGGTACAGTGTGCAGAATGCTGAGCCTGGAGTCAGGAAGACTCATCTTCATGGATTCAAATCTGGCCTCAGACACTCATTAGCCATGTGACCTTAAGGCAAGTGACTTAAACCTATTTGCCTCAGTTCCTCATCTATAAAATGAGCTGGAGAAGAAAAAAGCAAATTGCTTAAGCATCTTTGGCAAGAAAACCCCAAATGGGATAATAAGAAGTTGGACATGACTGAAAAATGACTGACCAACAATGAAACAGTAAAAATTCAGAGATGAGAAATCATTGAGGTATCTAGTAATCAGGAAATGAGTTGGAATTCTCAGAAGGTTGAGTCTTGACTGTCTTGAAACTGGGTTAGTTTTGGCTGAGAAGAGAGTAAAAGGGAAGGGAATCCATGAAGCAGGGAAGAACTACAGGAAAGTCCTTATGAATCATTGACACCTTAGTGTGGAAAGTTCCTTCAGGAAATCTAAATCGTCATCCAGAGTCTGCCTGTTCTCTCACCGGATGATCTTAAGCTTGTCATACTCTCTACTCCTCTTCCAGTACCCACAGAAAAAGTGTCAGACCCTTAAGGGCAAGGGCTGTCTTTTGGGGGGGTGCTTGCATTTTTAGGTCATAAAGTCCCTTGCATAGAGTAGAGTTAATAAGTGTTTGTTGAATTTCATTTCATTTTTGTAAAATGTAAGTGGGCTAGATGGTCTTTAAGGTTCCTCTGAACTCTGACATTCTATGTTCTAAATTCCTTTCCATCTCTGACCTTCTTCAAAGGTCCCTTCCAAGCTCTGACATTCTGTGTTCCAAGATCCCTTCCAATTCTGACATTCTATATTCTAAGGTCCCTTCCAATTCTGACATTTGGTGTTTTAAAGTTTCTTCCAATTCTAATATTCTATGTTCGAAGATCTCCTCCAATTCTGAAGTTCTAAATTCCCTTTAAGCTCTGACATTCTATGTTCTAAAATCTTTTCTAGCCCTAACATTCTTCAAAGGGTCCTTCCATATTTTTACATTCTGCAGGTATAAGATCCAATTTTTCCAAGAGAGTTCCAAGACCTGGTGGCGAAAGTTACAGGGAGTTAAAAAAAGACTTCTTAGATCTTGGATGACCCAACTAATTTCTTTAAATAACTCAGAACTCACTACTTCCGCCCACCCAATGCCAACAAAAAAAAGAAAGAAAAAAAAAGAAAAAGTTAAGTTAATCTACTCCAAATGATTCCTGAGCTTCTCTGGGGCAGTAATCAATACACTGTCTCTCTTTTCATAAGTAATTCTCAGTAATTGCAAGAGAGAGTTTTCTGTAGAAAATGACATTCCAACAGCAGAGTCACTCCAAGCAAGTGGGATCAATTAGCCTCCAATCTGGGAACCAGGCTGGCCAGCAGCCTTGGACTCCCTTTTTCTGATGGGCTAGAGAGCCCCTGCCAAGCTGCCAGCACAACCTGTCCTATGGGGTCATCAGGAGTTTTATATAGAACAGACTGTGCCTGGGAACAAACAAGGGCTGAATCCTTATAAGGGCATCTAAATCAGGGAGATGGATCACTCACTGAGGGAAGGAGGTCTAATAGAAGTCTAAAGAGGTTGTACTGGCCCCTGAAGGTAGCCTAGAAAAGCCCTGGGAGGGATGATTCCCTTGGCTGGAACAGAGAGTATCTGACCTATATGCCTTTGGGTGGCAGAGGGTGCCAGGCTGTGATGCCCTTAAGTGGCATCAGCAATGTCTTTCTGCTTTGCTCTTGGTTGGCACAGTATCTGACTGTGATGCCTTTGGCTGGCAGAATGTGCCTGGCCCCCTTGCCTTTGGGTAGTACAGAGAATGCCAGGCCATCAAAGGACCATACTAGCCAAGCCCCTCAATACCCAGGTCTAATGTCAAGTGACAACCAAGTGACCCCCAAAGTAGGGCCTGAACTCCCTCTCCATTCCCAGCCTTGGCAAGGAGACCTTCATTCAGTCTCAGTCACTCTTTAACAGGCAGTCAAGGGGAGGAGGGGATTTTAGGGAGAGTTTCCCTGAACAAAATCTCAGGGTACCCATTCTGCCCTCACCCCTGTCATGACCACCATTCTCTTCCCCTGTCATCACTCTCTGCTCCCCTGATGACACACTGACAGGAGTCTCTAACCCTAACATACAGCTGCCAACCGTCACTGATGCTTTTATAAGCAAATCACAGGTAATGAGCCTTCCCTCTAGGACCTGGTGACATTCTAAGAAATCATGTCGCAGCTGCTGAATCACAATGGGCAGAAGTGGAGGCAGGAGTGAGGACCCTGAGATTTTGTCCAAGGAGACTCTCCCTGCCAAGGGTAGGAATGGAGGGGGATTAGGGGAACCAGCTCCATTGGCCTCCAGGTGGGGAGGGAAGTGTCCTTCAATTTGTCTTCATTGACAGCAACCTTTATCTCTTTTCTCCAAAGTATCATTTCCCTCTCCAAGCATTCAGCCCCCAACCAAGCCCACAAGCTTGCCATTTTTAGCTAAGTGGAGAAGAATCTTGGCAAATCAAATACTGAGTGAGTCATGTAATAAACATTTATGTTTGTGTGGTGTCATAAAAGAGACTTGGGTCTAAAGTCAGAGGATTTAGGTTTTTATTCTGATTTTGACATTTGTTATTTCTCTGCTAATTTCCCCTCTCCAGTCCTCAATTTTTCTCATGTGTAAAATGGGGAAGGGATGGTGTTGGACTATATGAAGCTCCTTCTAGCTCTAAATTCACCAAGTGGTCAAATCCATCCATTTCTAACATGACTTCTATCTGCCAGATCCCCTTCTGGACATCTAGAGATTCTAGAAAAAGAAGAAAAAAAGAAAAGTTGAAAGGCAGGAAAAGTGAAAAGAAGGAAGGAGAGAAAGAGGGAGAAGGGGAAGAGGAAGGGAAGGAGGGAAAGAGGAAAAGAGGGAAGAAAGAAGGAAAGGATGAAGGGAGAAAAAAAAGAAAATGTTAAGTTTTTACTATATTCCAGGAACTGTGCTAAGTACTAGGGATACAAATGAAATCCAAAAGAAAAATAATCCCTGCTCTTAATCTTTTTTTTTTCTTTTCTTTTTTTTATTTAGAATTTTTTTTCCACAGTATATATGCATGAGTAATTTTTTTATAATATTATCCCTTGTATTCATTTTTCCAAATTATCCCCCCCTCCCTCCACTCCCTCCCCCCGCTGACAGGCAATCCCATACATTTTACATGTGTTACAATATAACCCAGATACAATATATGTGTGTAAATACCATTTTCTTGTTGCACATTAAGTATTAGATTCCGAAGGTATAAGTAACCTGGGTAGATAGACAGTAGTGCTAACAATTTACATTCGCTTCCCAGTGTTCCTTCTCTGGGTGTAGTTGTTTCTGTCCATCATTGATCAACTGGAAGTGAGTTGGATCTTCTTTATGTTGAAGATTTCCACTTCCATCAGAATACATCCTCATACAGTATTGTTGTTGAAGTGTATAGTGATCTTCTGGTTCTGCTCATTTCACTCAGCATCAGTTCATGTAAATTTCTCCAGGCCTCTCTGTATTCCTCCTGCTGGTCATTTCTTACAGAGCAATAATATTCCATAACCTTCATATACCACAATTTACCCAACCATTCTCCAATTGATGGGCATCCATTCATCTTCCAGTTTCTAGCCACTACGAAAAGAGCTGCCACAAACATTTTGGCACATACAGGTCCCTTTCCGCTCTTTAGTATTTCTTTGGGATATAAGCCCAATACCCTGCTCTTAATCTAATGGGAGAAGATGACACCCAAAAGGAAATTGAAAATGGGATATGGGGAGAGGAAGGGACTCAATGCTGAGGCATGGTTTTGAAGTCTAAATGTCAGGTATATGGCATGCAGTGGAATGAAAGAAGGCCAGGCTGGGGGCCCTTAGCAAAAAGAAATCTCCAGGATGAATTTACCAATGGGAGAAGAATACAGGCCTTACAAAGGGATATTTTAAAGGTAAGAAAACTAAAAGTGGGGCAGCTAGGTGATGCAGTGGATAGAGCACCAGCCTTGAATTCAGGAGGACCTGAGTTCAAATCTGATCACAGACACTTAACACTTCCTAGCTGTGTGACCCTGGGCAAGTCACTTAACCCCAGCCTCAGAAAGGGAAAAAAAAAAAAGCTAAAAGGATAGTTAAATGTCCCAGGAGGAGGAAGCTTCAGGCACTGAGGAAAGCTCTGGAATGAGACAGTTAGCAGACGCATGGTTTCCAAGTCCAGAAAATCAGGAATAGCGTTTAAGAAGAATGAAATGAATCAGTCCCTTCTCTTTTTTAATTACATTTTTTTCATTCAGTAAGCATTATTTTCTTTCCCATCTCCCCCATTCAATAGGGAAAAAATAAAAACAACATTTTTGTAAAAAATAGACATAGGGAAGTAAAACAAATTATCATATTAGTCATGTTCCAAAATGTATATCTTATTCTGCATATTTAATCCATCATCTCTCTTTTAGGAGGTGAGTAACATAGTTTATTAGTCCTTTGAAATTATGTAGATCAGAGTTCTAAATCTTTCAAAGTTGTTGATTTTTACAATATTTTGTTTTAGAATAAATTGTGCTCCTGGTTCTGCTTATTTCACTATGCATCAGTTCATACAAGTCTTCCCCAGATTTTTTTGAAACCATTTCCTGTTTCTTATGGAGCAATAATTTTCTGTTAACAATATTTATTATAAGTTATTTAGCCATTCCCCAACTAATGATAAGTTTTCAATTCTTTGTTGTTATAAATATTCTACAGATTTCTTTCTTCACCATGAATCAGTAGCCTTCTCACTCTGAAAGATCCCTCCACTCAATGATCTTTTCCTCTGATTGGTCATTTCCTCAGAACCTTAATTTTTTTTTATTTTAAAATTAAAATTTATTTTTTAGTTGACAAAAAATCAATTTTTCCCTCACATGGAAAATAGAGAGGAAATACCACCTTGTAAGAAATATACATAAACAAGCAATTGGATTCCTGCCTTTGGTCATGTCCAAAACATGTTATGTCTCATTCTGCATCCTCTGTCAGAATGTCGAAAGATTTGGTGCATGCTTCATTATGAGAATTTGGGGATTGTAGTTAGTCATTGCATTGATAGAAGAGCCTTCATTTTTAAGAAGCAGCCAAACCAAATAGGTTCTTTCCTCCACTCCTTTCCTGGCTCTACAACCAGCTCTCCAGACTTCTTTTTCTACTATGTCTCCTTTCCCCCTCCTTTGAGCTGCCCCATTTCAGATTCCTTTTTAAAGTTGTCTTCTGTTTTACTATAAGCTCCTTGAATATATGGATTACCTTTGCTCCGGTTTGTAGTTTATCTTCAGCACTTGGCACAGTCAAGTTTTGCTTGTTACATTGTAGATACTCAACACTATTAACATCATTTGCTATATATCTATAATTTGGTTCTTTAGAGGGGGTCAGGTCTTTCTTAGAGAATCAATCCTTGGGGATAGTTAAGTGGGGAAGTGGACAGAGAACTAACTCTGGAGTAAGGAAGACCTGAATTCAAATCTGACCTCAGACACTTAATAGCTATGTGATTCTGGGCAAGTCACTTAACCCTGATTGCCTCTCCCACTCCTCAAAAAAGAAGAGAGAATTAATTCTCCTTCTAGTCTGTTCACAAACAAAACAAAGCATAAAACCCAGAAAGCCAGCCAAAAGTTGCCTGGACCAGATTGTTTTTGACTCATCAATGCAATTAGCCGGTGTGTACGTGTATGTACACACATATATATATGAATACATATGTGTATTGCTGTATTGTATCTTCTCCTTTTTAGACCTCAGTTTCTTCTCTGTAATACAAGGAGGATTGGACTAAATGATCTCCAAGTCGCTTCTAAGTCAGACAGTTTAGTCCATAAACTCTTCCAGGTCTGAAGTTATGTTCTGAAGGTCCTTCTTCCTCTCACATTCTTAGTTCTTCACCCTAAGATCCTCTTCATTCTTAGCTTCTTCCATATCTCAGGACCAATCATAATTCCATGATTCTGATATTTCAGGCCCAAGAATGGGACTTTACAAAGTTTAGAGGTAGAAGGACAATATGGGTTGCTCTATTTTTTCTTCCACTATGATACATTGATACCCTGGTGGATCTGTGATTGAATCAATGTGGTACTTCCTCCAAGGAGAACTTATGCATGACTTCTCATCTGTACAACTTTTGTACATATCTTCCTATAAATTCTTCATGAGGGGTTCCACCTAACTTGCTAGAGGCAATTCTTTTTTTTTCTCCCTTTATTGCCTATGAGTGCATACCAAGAGAGTAAAGTTAGCCATTGGAGCTTCAAAACTCCACTTTTCTAAATGCCCTTTCATCCTTCCCTACATTCAGGTTCCCATTATCCTCTTGCTCTTCCCACTTCCTTTAGCAAAACTAGCTAACAGAAAAGGATTTTATAAACTCATCTATATTCAATTAAATTCAACAAGCACTTACTGAATACCTTACAGTGGGGCTGGCATCCTGCTAGTACTGGAACATCAAAGACAAAAAATATTCCCTGCCCATAGGGAATTTACATTTTACTGGGAGCGGGGGTGACAATATGCCTAAGGATAATATGGAGAAAATATATAGGATAAATACAAAGTACTTGCAAGATAGAAAAAAATCAAAAAGGAAGAGGTCAGGGAAATTTTTGTGTAGGAGGTAGATCCTGTTTTATGCTTTGAAAATGAAGTGAGTTTGGCATTCCTTACAATGAAGGACAACTTGTACAATGTTATTGAGGTCAGAGATGGAATAGTGAGGAGGGGGCAGGTTTGGATGGAATAGTGTATGTGTCAGGAGGAATAGTGTAAAAGCAGTCTGGAAATATCACTTAGAGCCAGATTTTGATGGGCTTTAAGTCCTATTCTCAAGGCAAGAGGGAACCATTGTAGCTTCTTGAAGTGGGGGATGTGGGGAAAACAAGGCTGTGTTGGCCCAAATCGACAGGCTTATAAGAATCAATTGTTAAATTTTCAGTTTGAACATGTATACCTTAGGAATTGGCAGATGCTATACATCAAGACTTGATTTATTATTGTCTTGATTGTCTAGGCTTAAGAAAAGGATGAAGAAAATGTTTAATGATTAATCTTTAAAATGTGTCATGCTTTTGAGAGGGGGAAAATGGAGGAAAGGAGGGAAAGAGAAGGAGGAAGGGGAGAGAGAGAAAGAAAGAGACAGAGATAGAGACAGAGACAGAGAGAGAGCTGCTAACTATTTATTAGCATCCTCTTATGGCATGGTTAGATCTGCCCTAGAAGTATTACTCGGGTAGTTTTGTGGAAAACTAATTAGAGAAGGGAAGACTGGAGAACAGTTAAGAAACTATTACAAAATCAGGAAGAGAGGATGAAGGCCTGAACCATGTTCTTGGAAGGAAGAAGATACGCATCAAACTATTTATGGAATTGACAGGACTTGGCAACCAAGTAGATAAAGAGAATGTTGGGGAGGTCAAGGATGACTCCAAAACTGAGTGGTTAAGGATAGTGGTGACAATGAGATGTCAAAAGACTTTGATGGAAGCTCTGTACATAATATTTGTAGAAAGAAAAACAAAATAAAGGATAGTGACACCATTCAGACATAAGCTACTGACTTCATATAAAGGATCTTAAAAACTGTATAGCTTACCAGTCTCATTTATGGAAGAAACTGAAGTCAAAATGGAGGAGGGAGGGAGAACATGACTTATTCAAGGTCACATAGTAAGAGATAAGGTGGGGACTAGTACCTGGGATTCCAGCTTCATTCCTCTCCCAGCTAAGCTCCAATCTTTCTCCATCCTGGAAATTCATCACAACCCCATATTCCCACCTTGGACATTTCTTCACCTGTGCAGTCTCTCTCTCTGATTGAATGGCTTTTCTCAAAACCTCCACATAAAGAGGGTCATTCTATATAGAAATATTTTTTAAATTATAGTACATGTATATATCAGATTGCTTGCTTCTTGGGAAGGAAAGGAGAAAAAAAAAAGAAACTCAAAATCTTACAGAAATGAATGTTGAAAAGTATCTTTACATATAATAGGAAAAATAAAAAACTATTAACATTTTTTAAAATAAAGAAGATTATACTTTTCCCAGTTGTACTTCAGATTTTTTTTTCTATCATACTTCCCCAGCTTCTTCAGCTCCCTTTTATGTGTTCATTTCTCCCAAAAGTAAGCTTTTAAAGGGCTGAGAACCATCTTCCTGCTTGTAGTTGTATTCCCAGCTTTTACCTGGCATATAGTAGATGCTTAATAAATGCCTGTTAACTAATTGATTGTCTCCTTTTTCACTGTCATTTATACTAATAAGTAGAAATATTTGCTATTTAATAAAGTAAAGATGATAAATCCCTTCCTGTTCTAGGTTTTTTGGACTTATGGCTGGAAAGGCCATATCAGACTCAGAACATTAAGTCTAGAGGGAAGTCCTCATAAGTTCAAAACACTTTGTAGCAGAGGACCCTAAGATCCAGCAAGGGGAAGGGCTTGCCTAATGTTATACCATTCTAAATGTTAGGAATTCCAGTCCAGTCCTTTTAAGCACAACACAGAGTAATAGAATTGCTAGCAACTTAATGTGAGATCCTTCAAAGGGAAAGTAGCATTCACACAAAGATCAAAATTTAATGCCAAAGAAATGAAATGTGAATGGTGAAATTCCAGGCATCATAAAACTAGAGAGTGAGGTGCTAGGGTCTAACTTGAAGGGTCTTTTTTTTAAGGATCTGGGAAAGAGATAATGAAATGAAACATGTCTTCTCCCTCATGACAAAGAAGTGGGGGCTCCCAGGATAGACTACTGTATACATTATAAGACAAGGTTTCCATGTCACCTATCTTGCTTGTTTTTCTTTGTTACTAGGGAAGCTTCACCCTAAAGACTATTTTAAAAATAAACAAAACAATCTTAAAAAAAGATCTTTGTGTCCTCCACCTAACCAAATTCTGTGGGTCCCCAACACCGCTCCATCAGCAGGGAGGAGAAAAACCAGGTTCTATTCTGCAGTCTATCCAACTAACTTCCTGAGCAGATCGTAATGCAACAGCCAGCCAGAGCTCAGCCCTTCTACATCTCCTCACACAATAGGGCTTCCCCAGCATGGTGTCAGCTCCACAAATCATTTCCATTGATTTCTTGGGCTTTAAATCTAAGTTTATTCTCAGTGCCTTAGGCGAGGAAGGGGGGATTTCTGGCAGGTGTCTCCTTTGCTCCTCAGTGATGGGCAGACATTGAACTGAACGTTGTTTGTAATCCCCTGGGAAGGGAGAAAGGGTAAAAGGGGAGAAGTGGAAACATTTGGATGCTAGCATTTTTACTCCCTCCCTGGAGACTCTGAACTCTGCTTATGCTGATCCATAGATGGATAGAACTTAAGAACTCTAAGGAATGTTAACAATCAGACAATCATAGATAAGAGACTTGGAAGGTACTTCGGAGGCAATCTACTCCACCTCTCCCATCCACCTACACACACACACACACACACACACACACACACACACACACACACACACACACACGAGGCACAGAAAGGCCTACGAGATTTTCTCAAGATCACACAAATATTAGAGGTAGGATTTGAACAAACCTCGCTTGATTCCCAAATCTAGTGCCTCTTCTTCCACCTTACTTTGCTCTTTTTCAATTCCTAGCTATGTGACCCTGGGCAAGTCAGTTAATCTCTATCTCAGTTTCCTCCAGTGTAAAATGGAGATAATAACAGCACCTATCTCCCAAGGTGGTTGTGAGGAATTAAACAAGATACTATCTGTAAAGCTCTTAGCTGGCACACAGTAGGTACCATAGAAATGCTTATTTCTTTCCTTCCCTCCTTCCTTCTTTGCCCTAATCCAATCTGGCTTCTTCTTCATGTCAATACATGGATAGTTGGATAGTAATAATAACAATAATTCTCACTTTCTACCGGGCTTTACATTTGTGATGTGCTTGCCTATAAATAGCCAGGTGAAAGAAGGAAATGTTCCTGTTTTATTCAGACAAGGAAACTGAGAATCTGAGGGATTTAAGTCCCATTCATTGGAGCTTGAATATAGAACTCTAGCCTTTTGACTCCACATCTGTTTTCTTTCTGAGGCCATTGTATGGGACAGAAGTGGTCTTCTGTAGGCAGGGCTTCCTCCCTCTGTCCCTTTAACTGCCAGATCTGGATGGAATGCAGCTGCAATACCCGGCCAGGCACTCAGCAACGACCCAGCCGGGACTGTGCTGATGGCTTCTTAATTTCTGTTGGAGTTCTCTTCCAGACGCTGACTAATTAGGGCTAATGTGGAGCTCTCCCTCCCCGTGGCTAGCCCCTCCCAACCTTGGCCTGCTCTCCAAAGGCCTCTGCCTCTGTGCTCATCAAAAATGGAAAGGAAGGCTTCCTACCTAATTCTGAAGGCCTGCCACTTTCCAGCTTCCGAGTGCTCCCTTTCCCAGCTCTAGACCTCTACACTTTATTTGGGAAATGAATAGGGGAGAAGGAGGGGTACCTGAGAAAAACATAGTATAGGATAAGCATGTAACTTCATGTTGGACCTCAAATTTAATCTCTGAGACCTACTGGCATAGGAGACAGGACATTGGTATTTGATGTCATTCTAATTTTCCTATTTGCTACCTGTGTGACCTTCAGCAAGTGACTTCATTTTTCTGGGTCTCAGTTTCCCAATTCCATAAAAATGAGGGACTTGAAATAGATGGACTTGTAAATTCCTTCTATCCTGAACATTCTAGTATTCTTGATAATGCTGTCCTTAGCTCCTCCAAGTTTTCTTCACTCTATATCCTATTAAAGGTAATAAGAGATATAATGGAAGAAGGAGCTTGTTGTAGTGGCTGGAGAGCTGTCCTTAAAGTCAGGAAGGTCTGGATTCAAACTCTGATACCTACTGGCTGTGTGATCCTGGACACATCTCACTGCCCTATACAACACTTTCAATCAATCAGTCAACAAGCATTTATTAAGTTTCTGCTATGTATTGTGACTGTTCTCAGGGAGCTAATGGAGGAGATGACATGGACATAAGTGAATAGATGCAAAATAAAAGGTGATGGGGAATAGAGGCGTAAATGTTGGGGGACCAGAAAAAGTTTGACATAGAAAATGGTACTTGAAGAAAACAAAGGAGTTTGGGAGATAAAGGCAAGGAGAGAGTACAAGCCAGGCCTGGGAAACAAGTAAAGGAAAGGATGGGAGATAGAGGCTATAAGCTGCAGATCTAGCTTGTAGAAGGGAGCAGCTAGCGAGTTGCTGTGGGAGAGGGGTGCTAGGCCTGGAATCAGTAAGACTCATCTTCATGAGTTCAAATCTGGCTTCAGATACTTATTAGCTATGGAACTATGGAAAATCCCTTAAGACTATTTGCCTCAGTTTCCTCATCTGTAAGATGAGTTGGAGAAGGAAATGACAAACCACTCCAGCATCTTTGCCAAGAAAACCCCAAATGGAGTCACGAAGAGTTGGGACACGATCTGAACAACAGCTGGTAGAAGTTCTCATTGTGAGTTTCCTATGATGATGAAGTCACAATTTGAGACCAAAACTATATATTCTATTATGGGCCTGAAGCCAGGGCATCTTTGTTTTAGCTTTACTCTGACACTAACAGTCTGTATGAACTTGGACAGATCTCTCATTTTCCCACCTATAAAATTCCTTCAGCAAAGACTCTAAGAAAGGCCCAGAGAGGCAACCCAAGCCTCAGGGGCCTCCAGGCCCTGGATCTCCACCCCAGGAGCCCATAGGCAAGGCATTTATTTGCCCCTCAGCACAGGTGGGCTCCCTCTCCTTCCCTCCCTTCTTATCCCAGGAGTAGGAAGCAATCAGGAGAGGCCCCAGCTACAGCAGCCTCTTAGACAGCATTTGCATATTTGTTTAATAAAAAGTTATGGATGTACAAAGACGGATAATTAATTATCCCCATATTTCCCTGGCACTCCCTCCCCTCCCCTCTTTACTACCATCATACGAGTTTCTCTCTCTCTTTTTTTTTTTTTCTTGCTTACTCAGCAAAATCGCGGCCTCGTCCCGAGGGCCACCCTGGCAATAAATATGTACTTATTAAGTGTGCATTACAGCCAGCTAGGCCGAGAGAAATAATAACAGGAGGCAGTGAGCCTGAAGTATTTATGCCGCTACCGAGGGCCACTTTTAGCTATTTATTTTCACAAAGAAATTAAATTAGATAGTTTGATAGTGTTCGGTATAATTACCAAAGAAATTTACATGGGGGTATTTAGAGGGAGCGAAGAGGAGACTATTAGCCTATGAAAGGCCCAGGCTTGCTGGGCGGCCCCCTTGCTACCCTACCCCAAATGTAGAAATGTGAGCATTGCATGACGTTGGGTAGATGGGGCTCTGGGAATGATTTAACCCACCCGCCTCATTTTTCAGATGCTAAAACTGAGATGAAGCAGTGGAAATGACTGGCCCAAGAGCTCCCTCCAAAGCCGGTCTCCTAAGCAACAGCCACCCCACACCTGCTCTTCGAGGGCTGGTAAGTTACCTCTCCCGCATCTAAGTCTCCCGCAGAGCGAGCTTTCCAGGGAGACTCCGGGCTCTCCTGGCTTCCTCCTCCGCCTGCAAGCAGTCCGCTCCGAGGCTCAGCAAGTGGCCGACGCCACGCTCCTCGCCCCGCGGGGGCTCCATAATTACAGCTGATTAATGCTGATTGCAGCCACCCCGTGGAGTGGGGGAGGAGCGGAGCCAGAAGCTGGGCTGGGCTGGGCTGGGCTGTGAGGAGGAGAGCGCAGGAGCTCCCGGTATCCCAGGGCCCAGACGGCGGAATGTTAAACACCTGCAGCCTCAGCCCGCCTCCAATTCCAGCCCAGATCAAGAGAAGGAATCCCGGGGCTGCCGGACCAGCTTCCGAGAGCAGACGCGAGGCTGCCTGACTTTTGATTCTCTGGTCCCAGCAGGGGGCATGAGCGCGCTTTGGGATCTGTTGCCCCGTTCAGAGATTTCGGGTTCCAGGGAGGAAAAGGGAAAGGGGACGATTAGCGTGCATTTTAATCACTGATGCAAGCTGTGTGTGTGTGAAGAGTGGCCAGAGGGACTGATGGAGGGAGGGGGGGGGGGAAAGACTGGAGGGAAAGGAATATGGAGGCAGAGGAGGAGCACGAAGGGAGAAGTAGGAGAAAGAAGAGAGGGAGGAAAGGAAGAAGAGAAGGGAAGGACGGGAACGGAGAGAAAAAAGGAGGCGGGAACGAGAGGAAGAAATAGGAGTTGAAGAACGGGAAAAGGAAATGGTGGGAGGAGAGGAGAGGAGGGTGAGGAGAGGGTGGAGAAAGGTGGAGAAGAGACAAGAAAAAAAGGAGAAAAAGGAGAGGGGGGCCAGGGGAGAGGAAAGGGAAAGAACAGGGAAAGGAGAGGAGCGGAGGAGAGAAGGAGGAGGGAGAAATGAAGGAGAAAGACCAGAAGACTGTTCTTTCCATTTCCTCCATGCCAGGTAGGAGTTTGGGGAGAAGTAACAAACACTATAGTCTTTCAACAACTCACATTTCTATAGCAATTAAAGCTTTGCAAAGAGCCTTCCTCACAACTCATACTGCCCAGTGTGAACATCATTGGGCCCACTTAGAAATGAGATCCACAGCGCTGAAGGGCCTTGCCTGTATAGAACCCGGGTATGAGCACGGGTTTTCAGAGGCCACGTTCAGCACCCTTTCCAGGAAACAGCGCTGCCTCTAGCCACCCAAGTTGAAACAGAAGTCCACAGGGCCCAGCACCCAGGAGGTTTCTGAGATCCCCGGATCTGGAGCTCAAGCTGTCCTAGGACTATGGGCCCCGCCCCAAGTCCCCAAACGCACAGAACTTCCCAAACCCAGCCCCAGCTCTCAGGCCGGTCCGAATCTCGGAAGCAGGAAGGGAGCTAAACGATGTGAAAATGATTTAATGGAGGCGCTAATCAAAGAATTCTAGAGAGACCCGGGCTCCCGAGCACCGACACAAGATTCAATTAAAATACAGCCTTTGTGAGTTCCCCGTTTTAATTTTCCACAAATTAGCTTAAAAGGGGGGGGGGAATGAAGATATTAAATTTTTTTAAGCCTAAGAGAAAGTCCTTTGAGGATTATATTCACCATCTGCCTGAAAATTTTCCTTAAAAATCCACCCCATGAGATTTATTTCCCTGACCCAGTCTGGCTGGAGAGATATTTCTGCCCTAGGAGTTTTTAGTGGGAGGATATAGGAGAGCTCTGTGGGAACCTCACTTCCCTCTTCTCCTCTACCACATGGGGCCAGAAGACTTAGCTCCTCCTAAATTTTAAGGCCCTTTAAAATTTCCTTTAAATGCTTTCCTTACAATTGCCCTGAGAGGTAGTGAGCCACAAGGACCCATGATTTCAATAATATAGGGAGCTTTGGTCTGGGGAATCTCCTTCCACAAATCCATGTTAGCTCTTCTTCTACAAATGGTAGAATCATCAAGAGGTGCCTAGAGGTTAAATTATCATGCTGCCCAGAGCCACAACCAGCATGTGTCTGAGGTGGGATATAATATAATATAACATAACATAATATAATATAATATGACATAATATAATATAATACAATACAATATAGGCAGGTATTGGTATCAACATTTTAAAGATGAGGAAACTAAAAGAGAATCAGTTCTTCCCTAAATCATGCAGCAGTACTGGAACCACAACTTGTCCCCACATCTTCTGACTCCAAGTCTAGAGTTCTTTCCACTCACCCAGGATACCTTCTCCTACTCGGAGTCCACCAGCATGGCAGGAACCATGTTTTATCTGTATGTTATGTCTCTCCTAGTGTCCAGTACAGGAGGACTTTATGCATATGGTAGGCACTTACTATTTGTTGAGTTGAATTGGGGAAATGACAGTATATTGATATCTAGAGGATATTGAGAACACCCCAGGAAAGCTCTAAGAATTAATCAGAACGACCCCTGAAAAAAACTAAAGAGAATTGACTCTAAATTCCTCCATCCCAGAACTGTACCAAAAGATGGCCAGAATCCTGTGGTATCACCAAGCAGAGACAAGCTAGGCTGGTAAAAAGGGGAAGCAAAACATCTTCCTACAGCAAGAAAAAAGACCAGAGCAATCTCAGGGTCCCATCCCATGAGTGAGGGAGATAGGGTCAGACTAGCACCTAGGCCTAGTACATAGTTAACCAAGAACCCCATCTGCATCTGAGCCAGAAAACAAAGCCAGGAAAAATGCCTAGGACAGAGTGACTCATTCAGGGCAGGAGAAGGAACCAGACCACAGAGAGCTCAAGCCTGACCCAGTATCCAGACAAATTGGACCCCAAACCACAACAGGAAAAAATTCCAATGATTCTTCCAGAAGGATGAGTCTAATCTTAATTACCAAACTCAGGAATAAGCCATCTAAGAATATAGGAGGGAAGTTTAATCCAAGCCCAAAGCCTAGTTAAAATCTGAGGCTGCAAATATGAATGAACAGAAGAAAATGCCAAACACAATGAAGAAAAGTTATACTGAGAGAAGCCCATGGAGTAAACAAACCCAAAAGAACAGAGCAATTTCAGGTTTGGAGACAGAGCCAAAATGGTGGAATGAAGCCAGAAAGCTGCTTGAGCTCTCCCAGTTTCCCTCAAAAACCACATGAAATCAGACCTCTGAATGAAACCACTCTCCAGCTCAAGATAGATTGGAAGGACTTCAAAAAAGGCCACTTTTATTGGGGTATTTCAGCCTAGCTCAGGCAGTGTTCAGGAAAATCAGTGAGCAGGTCTTAATCATAGCAGATCAGCAACTGAGACCCTTGGTTCTGGCTCAGTAGCAAAGCAGAGCAGTGGGGAAGCCTCCAGTCCCAGCACAGAATGCAAATTGTCAGCCTGGAAAACCAGCTCAAAGCTAAGTCTCAGAGTGGCACAAGAAGCTTGACACATCCTCTGTATACCAGGAGCAGAGCTTGATCTCAAAAGTCATAAAATAAGAAGGAAGAAAGGAAGGAAGCAAGCAAGCAAGAAAGAAAGGAAGGAAGGGAGGAAAGGAAGGAAGAGGGGAGGAATGGAGGGAAGGAAAGAAAAAGAGAGAAAGGGAGGGAAGGACAAAGGAGAAAGAGAAGAAGGAAGGGAAGGAAAAAAGAAGAAAGAAAGGGAGGAAGGAAAAAGGGAAGAAGGAAGAAAGAAATGAGCAAGACACAGAAAAGAATTGTAACCACAAAAAATTACTGTGGTGACAGAGAAGCCAAAATACCAACTCAGAAAAAGAGAGTAATTCCCTAAGTTCAAGTAGAGGCTCAGAGAAATGAATTGAATTTTAGAAAGTTAAACTAGTTCTCTAAAGCCTACTTAAGTTCTAAATTATATGAATAAAACTTTTTAGACAATGGGAAGGCCTTAAGGATTCTAAGCAGGAGAGTTTACTTGTTCCACTCTCATCTCTAAAATGCCACCTCCTAAAAGAAGCCTTCCCTAATTCTCCCACCCCTAATGAAATTGTCTCCTCCTATTACAGACTCCTTTGTACCTTTCTTATGTATTATTGAGAGATCAGTTTTATTATCATCAGATGTGTCTATGTCCCATCATTACTTGATACTTCACTCTTTCAGGGCAAGGACAATGTTTTATTTATCTTTGTGTCTCCCTCAGCAGAGAGCACAGGGCCCTGCATAGTGAGGGCCTAAATATTTGTTCAATTGAATTCAAACAAGTAAATGGGTTAGGCACACAAAAGTCATCTAGTCTAATCTGTATGAGAATATGATTCCCTTCTATATCCCTGAAGAGAGAGGTTATATCGCCTCTTCTTGAAGATTTCTAATGAGGAGAAGTCCTCTACTTCGAGAGAGAATTCATTCCACTTTTGTACAGTCCCCTTTGCTAGGAAGTCTTACTTTACTTTGACCTGAAATCTCTTTCTTTGCAACATGTACCTGTTGCTCTTGGTTTTGTCCCATGGAGACAAGTAGAATGTGTCATACTGCCAAATATTTAAAGATTCTATTCCATTCTCTCTGCTTTCTTTTCTCCAAGTTAAACATTTCCAATATTTTCAATTAATCTATCGCTAGTTAATGAATCCTCATGACTCTGTTCTGGAGAGGGTAGATTAGGAGTTAGGCCACTATAAGATGTCACAGAAACCCCAGGATGCTAGAGCTGAAAGCCACAGATTGCTGAACTATTAGAACTTAGAGAGCTTCTGATGTCATCCTTCTGCTTTGTTTTTACACCTTTGGGTAAGTCGAAGCTTTCTTGAACCTCAGTTTCCTCATTTATAAAATGAAGGCTTAGGCTAGATAGCATCTGACATCTCTTCCACTTCTAGATCTTTGAACCAATGACCCCAATGCAAAACTAGACATATACCCCATCCCTCTTCTCATTTTACTGGTGAGAAAACAATCTTAGTTTTGGGAAGCCGGTTAGTGGCAGGAATGAATCCAAAGCTGGGCTTCTGAGTCTCCTTGCAAAGACATTTTATTTTCTTATATTCTCTTATTTTCTCTTTCTTCCTCCCTCCCTTTCTGTGAAACTCTCCTCAAGCCTCTTCTGCCTTTGCCTACAGCTTCACCTTCCTTCTTCCTCCTTTCCCCTTCTTCTTAGTCCCTTTCCCCTATCAAACATAACTTGTTCTTAGGTCACTGCTTAAATGCCTATTGGACCCTAGCCTGTACTATTCCCCAGCTCTGAGACCAGTCCTAGTGAACTTCTATGCTATTGAATTTGACCTTCAGGGCTCCTGAGCATTGGGCTCCAGCTCTCAGTGTCACTGCCACTTCTAAATTCAGTTCCATTCATCATTTTCTTCTCTGAAAGAGGGTTGTCCCCACTCTTCTCTCCTCAGTGACCATCACTGACAGCCTGTACCCTTGATCTCATCTCAAGTTTTTTTACCCAGCAGCCTTCTCATGGCTGGCTCTTGCTCCTCAGAATACCTCCCGCTTATTCCCCCTTTTCTTTTACTGAGATGAGGAATAATCTGCTTTAGTAGTGCATCAACAGTCCTATGCAAGAGATTCAGCTGGGGCAAGCAGGGCTCCTGGACTTCAAAGGGGCCCCAACTTCCAAGCTCCTCACAAGGATGATAGATTTAGAGTTTCAGGAGACTTCAGATATTGTCTAGATTAACACCCTCATTTTATAGATGGGGAAACAAGGGCCCCAAAAAAGGGTCACCCATGCTGTAGTAAATAGCGGAGCTGAGATTTAAAATCTCTCACTTTTCCCACTATTCCACGCTCTTTATTTGGGGATTTGTCAGAGAAGAATCCACTATCTGCTGTGGTATAAGACAGCCAAGAGTCTCTTCCCCTCATCTGCCACCCCCTAGCCTTAGCAGTTGCTTTTTCAGGAAAGAATAACCCTCATATTTTTAGAGCCAGAAACAATCTTAGAAAGTTATCTAGGGGCAGCTAGGTAGTACAGTAGATAGAGCACCAACCCTGAAGTCAGCTGGTCTTGAGTTCAAATGTGACCTCAGACACTTAACACTTCCTAACTGTGATTTTGGGCCAGTCACTTAATCCCAATTGCTTTAGGGGAAAAAAAAGAAAGAAAGTTATCTAGCTTAATCTCCTCATTTCAGATTGTGAAATTGAGGCCCAGAGAGGAGTCACTTTCTTGAGGATACACAGTTATTAAGTGTAAGAACCAAGATATGAACATGGCATGAGGGCAGAGGTGAGAAGGGTATGTCATGGCTTGGTCCAAGTACATTGCCCATTATAATGCCTTGAACCAGGGCAACCAGACTGAGCACACTGAGTCTCAGGACAATGTTGTCCTCTTTTTTCTCTTCCTGGATAAAGCTCTGGTCCCCTCCCCTTTTACCATCTGGAGTGTGAATATCAATGTCCCTAAGAACTTAGGTTGGGGGGCAGCTAGGTGGCACAGTGGATAGAGCACCAGCCCTGAAGTCAGGAGGACCCAAGTTCAAATCTGACCTCAGACACTTAACACATCTAGCTGTGTGACCCTGGGCAAGTCACTTAACCCCAATTGTCTCAGAAAAAAAAAAAAAAAAAAAAAAAAAAAGAACTTAGGTTGGGAAAATTATCAGTAAACCCCATAGCCCAGTCCTGGCTTAGTATCTCTTAACATCTTCTGCTATTTAACTTCACTCCTTGAATCATGAGACAGTTTGGAAAGATCACAAGAGGCAGGAGACCTGGACTCTACTCCTAGCTCTTCCATTAATTAACTTTGGGTGCACCTAAGTTACATCCTTTCTCTGAATCTCATTTGGTTCCTCTATTAAATGGGAATACTTCAATATTACAATGGAGCCATGGACTAAATAAAGTAGGAATGCCCTTCCAGTAATACAGATGGATAAGGAGTTACCATTACCATAACTCCTTATCCATACCCTTCTATAAATTCACTACAGAGGATCCATGCTAGAAGTCTTTTTACATTGAATGGATATTAGCTAAGTTCCTGGGTTATCAATTATCCCCAGCTCTTGCTATGTGACTGGTCCATATTTTTTACAGGCATACATTTCTTTGATGACATCCTTTAAACATATCTTTTGCATAAATTTTTGTTTGTAATATATTGCAATGTCTGCTCACACCCACTAAGTAAATCTCCATTGCTCTTTGGATAAAACTCTACTTCTTCAAAGATTATGGGTATTCTATGTGCATGTCAAAGCTATGGTGACTTTAACTAGAAGAATATTAGAGAGGAGAGCCTGTGTTTCAGGGAGAAGCTTGGGGTCATTGGGCTGATTGCAACAAATTTCTCATCTCATATGAGAATGTGGGGGCAGCTTCTTTTAGAGAAGAAAATGATGAATGAAACTGAGTGAATAATTGGTAGTGACATTGAGCCTCAGAGAAGAGTTAAGCCTTGAGGCCAAGTTCTCAGAAGCTGAAGGTCAAACTCATATTTGCTTCTGCATTCAATGTATTGGGATGTTTTATTTTGCTTGAAGTACACACACACACACACACACACACACACACACACACACATATGCACATATATATAAAGAAAATCCAGCTATTCAAATGTGTAGTTGAAAAAGGGAAAAGTATTTTAACAGGCAAATGATATTTTAACATTATTACGAAAATAGTTTTGGCCACACAGATTCCCTGAAATGATCTTGAGCCTGAGAAAATAATCAAAAGATTGTGGCCTAACTATCCATACATCAAAAACCAAGTGGATGATGGATTGTTGTCCAGACTATGTTATTTGAGTGGAAAATTCATGAAAGTGGTACATCTCTGTGTGTGTATACGCACACACACACATATTATACATATAAATGTACTTATATATTTTTGGTCAGGCATTAAAAATGAACAATGAATGAAAAGATAGATGGGTTTGAAGTCAAGGATCTGAGGTTTAAATGTCAGAACTTAGGGGGCAGCTAGGTGGCAGTGGGTAGAGCACCAGCCCTGATTTCAGGAGGACCTGAGTTCAAATCTGGTATCAGACACTTAACATTTCCTAGCTGTGTGACTCTAGGCAAGTCACTTAATCCCAGCCTCAAAATAAATAAATGTCAGAACTTGCAATGTTTTTTTCACTTGTATTACCACAGATTAGCTTCTTATCCTTTCTGGGTCTTCATATCATCCTCTGTAAAATGAAGGAAATAAAATTTGTATTACTTCCCACTTAGAGCTGGGGTGAGCAAAATCTTGCTGTGCTAAAGAACTGTGGGTTATCATCATTATTATCCTTATCACTCTCTGTCACTTCCTAAGGTTTCTTCCCCCAGATATCCTCATCTATAATAGATCTTTCTGTATTCTCAACTCCCAGCACTTTGTACTTCCTTTATTATTGCTCTGACTAGCTGTGTGGTTTACTCAATGACTATATATGCCAAATTTCCACCTGTAAATTATTTCCAGTTTACAGATAAAGAAACTGAGGCTCGGGATCTATCTTCCAGAATCAGGACACGCATTATCCACTGGAATAAACTCATTCTACTCTTGGAATGCTGACAAGACATTCTTTCTTACCCTGGGTCAAAATGTGTCCCCAACTCCCATAACATCCCCCGCTGACTTTATCTCAACCTTCTAAAGCTCTGTGTGCTGGTGAATGCTTCATATCTTGCTCTCTGAAAATTAGAACATACTTTTAAGTTTAATCTGCATTACTAACATTTTCTTCATCATTTAAAGTCTATACAATCAACAAAACAATGAATCAATCCCTGATTTGTACCATTCGCTGACTTAGATATAAATGCTCACAATAGAAATTTAACAATTGCCTCTCAGGAGCCAGTGTAAGCTGACTTCAGCATGCCCCTGCTGGAAGGCCAAACAGTACATTAAAACTCGTCCCCAGAAAAAGCCCTTTAGTTATTTGAAGAGAATTTTCATGTCCCTCCCACCCTAAATCTTCTCTTTTCCAGACTGAACATCCCCATTCACTTCAACAGATTCTCTTAGGTTTCTAGTTTTCCCCATCTCCTAATTGCCTTCCTCTGATCATTCCATGAGCTGAAGAGCCAGGTGGTTCCCAGGCCTATCCTAGAAGTGCATCTCTTGTTTATAAGTTTAAGACTCTTTCCACTGCATCACTCTGGGGGGTATACCATCAAATAAAGGAGTTCACATCAGCAGGAATGTGGAGGTTGGAGAAGGAAATTATAGTGAAAGCTAGAAATGGTTCGGAGGAGGCTATAGAGAACCCCAGTCTATATGATACTGGAGTAAGGAGTTGTAATTAGAGCAATGATTCTCAAAATTTTGGGTTTCAAAACCTCTTTAAATTCTCAAAAATAAAAAACCATATTTTGCTTATGTGGATTATGTCTATCAATATTTATGACATTAGAAATTAAAACTGATAAAAATTAAATATTTTATTGATTCATTTAAAAATAATAATAAAGTCATTACATGTTAACATAAATAACATTTTCTGTGAAAAATAGATATTTTCCAAAACAAAAGGAATTTAGTGAGAAGAGAAGCATTGTTTTACATGGCATTATAAATCTCTTTAATATCTAGCTTAGTAGAAGATTCTCATATGTGTTTCTGCATTCAATCTGTTGAGATGTTTTGTTCTAGTTGAAACATATAAAAAAAAAAATCTGTCATCATACAGATATGTAATTGGAGGATGGAATATGTAGTAGGCAAATAATATCTTAGTATTATAAAGTATAGTTTTGACTTCCTTGACTTCCTGAAAGAGTCTTGGGAACCTCTGTAGCCTATGGACCCTGCTTTGAGAACCACTGGACTAGGGCATGAAGGAATAGTCATGGAAGTTGAGTGGAAAGCGCTCTGGGCTTAGAGACCAAATATCTAAATTCAAGTCCTGTCTATTTTGTTTCTGCCAAGTTTGTCCCTCACTTTGTTCCTCTTCTAAAACTGCAAATAATTATTCCTTGTCTACTGGTTCCACTGGGTCATTGTGAAGATCAAATGAAATAAATGGTGGGAAGCATGATGGGAATAAAGAGGGATGTTGGTTATCACAAATATTTTCTGTTTGGACTTTTGTCCTTGCCTAGATAAGGACAGAATTAGTTGTAGAATGAGAGTCAGTAGAAAGAATAGGGATAGAGACTGTCCCTATTAATTCATTAGTGAAGGGAGCTATTCCTCTCCCTATGACAGTTGACTATTATCCTCCATTGCAAGACAGTGAGTCAGGATTAGTTCCTAATGACTCATGAAGGCCTTCCTCTCTCTTTCTCTCTTCCTCCTTTCTCTCTCTCTTTCCTTCTTCCCTTTTCCCTAAGCTATCTTTGAGGAGCTCAGCACATGTTGCCCCACTGAAGGCTTCCCAGTCTGAACAGCCACCCCCTCCCCCTTAGCCAACTGAAGAGCTTAGCGACAAAGTGTGGAGAAAGATCACTAGACTTGAATCAGAATGTATGGGGGCTGGTCCTAGCTCTGCTCCTAAGACAAGTTATTTCTTTCTGCCTTAGTTTTGAAATCTATAATATAAGGAGATTTCCTCCAACAGTCCTTCCAGCTCTTAACAGTCTAAGTCTAAAGAGCACTCGACTTTGTACCAGCCAATAGGTCAATCATAGGGATAAGAACTGGACCTGTGATTGCATTGACATAGAGAACCCTCAGATGAGAAAACTCCATTCACCAATGGAGGCTAGCATCTTCTCTGTAACTTTGTCTTACAGAATTGCCTAGAGGTCAAGTGATCCTTTCACTATCAGTATGTATCAGAGGCAGGAAATAAAGCCAAATCTTCCTCTTTCTAGATCATGCTGCCTTTCATTTGAGAGAATATTGAATTTAGATTCAGAAAACCTAGCCCAACATCTCAACTTTGTAATTGGCTACATTTGTGAGCTTGTGACAGGTCTCTGCTGATTCTGACTACAGACCTGGTTACCATGTGTCAGCTGCCTTCTTAACCTGGATGTTCCTTCTGTGATGTGGCTGTCTCACTTTGGAACATCTCTACTCCCTGCAGCCCCTTACTCCCATTAATGAGCCCCTTTCAGAAACTCCATCTAGAGGAAGCACCAAGTCAGACATTCCTCTTCTGTTCTGTTTCTAACTCTCCATTCTTCCTCTGCATTTCAGCTGTTTCCTCCTTTATAATCTTAGCTCCTTAGAGGACCCACAGGCAAAAATATTTGTGGCAGCCCTTTTTGTAGTGGCAAGGAACTAGAAACTGAATGGATGCCCATCAGATGGAGAATAGCTGAATAAGTCATGGTGTATGAACGTTATGGAATATTATTGTTCTATAAGAAACAATCAGCAGAATGATTTTAGAAAGGTCTGGAGAGACTTACATGAAGTGATGCTAAGTGAAGTGAGTAGAACCAAGAGATCATTGTACAAAGGAACAATGAGATTATGTGATGATCAACTATGATGGACGTGGCTCATTTCAACAATGAGATGATTCAGGCCAGTTCCAATAGACTTGTGATGGAAGAAGCCATTTGCATCCAGAGAGAAAACTGTGGGGACTGAATGTGGATCACATCATAGTATTTTTACCTTTTTGTTGTTGCCTCCTTGTGTTTTTGTTCTAATTTTTTCCTTTTGATATGATTTTTCTTGTGATAAATGTGGAAATATGTGTAGAATAATTGCACATTTAACATATATTGGATTACTTTTTGTCTAGGGGAGGGAGGGAGAAAACAGAAGGTTTTACAAGGGTAAATGTTGAAAACTATCTTTGCATGTATTTTGAAAATAAAAAGCTATTGTTTTTAAAACCCTCAAGAAAAATAAAGTAAAAAATAAATAAATAAATAAAATATAAGCTCCTTGAAAGCAGGGGATATCTTTTTTGGTTTCTACTTGTATACTCAGCATGTAGCACAACACCTAGCATATAGTAAACAGTTATTGACTTTTGGGGCTCTTATAGGCAACTAGGTGGCATAGTATGTAGAACAAGGGACCTGAAGTTAAAAAGACTTGAATCTTTCCTTAGATTCTTACTGTGTCACTCTGGGTCAATCATGTAACCTCTCTATTTCTTGGTTTCCTCATCTATAAAATATGGATAATGGATGTTTACTCTTACAGGGTTGTTGTGAGACTAAAAAAATTAATATTCAAAGTACTTTTTAAATATTAAATCATTATCTACCTATATACATATATGTGCTAGTTAATAACCTTGTTGTTATTGGGGCTGCACAAATTTTCTTCTTAAAATTGAAGGATTGAACTGGTACCCTCTGATTCTAAAAGCATTTTGTCATGGAATCAAGAAGGGCATGGGAAGCTAATGGTGGGGAAGCAATTATGTGCTCAGAAAAGAGAGAAGAGGGAGTGATTAGTTTTCACCTCTATTTGAAACAGCCTCTGATATCAGCCCCCCCCCCAAGAGAACAAAAGCGTTACTCTCCTGGCCCAACTAGGAGGGATAGAAGGAGACGGAATGGAGATCAATGAAGATGCCATGAAGCCCTGAAATATTGCCAGAAAAAATACAAAACCACCTGCTGCTGAGCTAAGTCGGCATCTGAGTGTGATATGGGAACCCTGCGTAGGTTTTTCCCACTGTGTTGGAGAGCTGAGGATGGAACCATGAAGTGCAGAGAGTAAAGACCTACCTGGGTTCAATTCATACTCCCCAGTGGGCAAAGGCATAAGCAGATCAGGGTCATCCTCCAGAGGCTTCATTTCTCTCCTAACCCCTAATTGTTCCCCACATTCCACAGCCCCTGAGATAAAGGAGAAAACATAATAGTTCGGAAACCCTGACTTGAAATCCAAGCTCTACTACTAACTACTTGGGTGACTTTAAACCTCTTTGGGTCTCGGTTTCCTAATTTGCAAAAAAAACAAAAAAAAAAAAAAAAGATCAGAGAATTGGACCATATGACCTCTAAAACCCATTGCAGTTCTAATGATGTGATCTTATGATCCTCTAGGTTATAGGACGCCTTAGAAAGTGGGGGCATGCTGAATGATAAGCTCAGCTGATTCCTTCCTTTGGTGAGCTGAGAAGCCCTTGGGGGACCAGAGGGAAGGGAGGAGAATCATCATCCCTGTTTTACGGGTCCTGAAAACTCCTTCTCTCCAAATTGTCCTTCAGGCCTCAAGCAAAGCTGATCAGATTCCGCAGCTCTGGTGCCGATTCCCTTATCTACCTCTCTGGAACAAGCTTTTGCATTTACTCCCCCAAATGTGCTTGCAGAATTGTGTTCCAGCCCATGGCTCGAAGCCATCTGCAGAGAGAAATCCAGTTAGACCTTGTATAATAAGTTCCTGACAATCTTCCTGAGGACTCTGGGTCATAAAAGTCTCCCGGTTTTATCGCCGGTAACAGACACGGAGTGAAATTAAGTTGTCTTATCAAATTTAGATAATATATATCCCTCTGGAGTGGAAGGCTCTGGATGGATCTCTCCTGGTATGAGCTTGGAGAGGGGGAGGGGAGAGGACTGATCTGCTTCTGGGCTGGTGGGAGAAGGCAAGGAAAAGTAGGGTAGGTCTGGGCTTCAGGGCCCCTGGGCGCTGGTGGCTGAGTAGCAGTAGGAGGTCGTGATTGGCTCGGGGCCCCAGCCCGAATGTGGAATTATTTACATCCTAATAGATTTGGGGCAGGAGGAGGGGGGGAGTTGTCATAGATCATAGACCATTAAAGCTGAAAAGGATCCAAGAACATGGAACACAGGCTATTAGGTAACTGGTCAAACCCTCAGAGCACAGGAAGTTTGGACATAGCACATTGAATGTTAGACTGGAAAGAACCCCGGACCTACAGCATGGAATATCAAAGCCAGAAGGGGCTTTAGAACTCATCTATTCCTGTAGCCATTTTTTCAGATGGAGAAACAGAGGCCCTTCAAGGGGAAATCATTTGTGCAGAGTCACGTGGGTGGAGAATGGTAGAGCTGGGATTCACACCTAATTCCCAATGGTATTTCCACAGTGGCGGGAAAGAATGAAGGCAGAAGGAAAAGGGAATGGCAGAAGATGAGATGGGCAGATAGTGTTATGGGAATAACATGAACTTGGACAGACTTTGGGAGATAGTAAAAGAGGGAAGGGCCTGGTGTGCTATGCTCCATAATGTCCCAAAGAATCACACACAAAATTTCCTCCGTGCTACACTGTCTCCTGATTTGGGACCTCAGAGGTACACAGCCATGGCTGAACTTTGCAGCCTCTTCTCCTGGGCATGAGAAGCAGTCTTTCTATCTTCTTTTTGCCTCCTTAGTCATTTCCCAGGCTCCCAAAGAGCCCCTTCTTCATGTGGCAGAAGACCTATGTCTATGTACTTTGTTTCTCCTTTTGTGTGTAACTGTACGTAGATGAATGTCCCCGAGGGCAATATGGGTATGTTTGTGCCTTTTGGAGGAGGGCATATAGATGGATCGAGTCTATATATTGTAGTTTTGTAACTGTGGGGAATTATATCTGTGTCTAAGGTATTTCTAATGGTTTGTGTTTATGTGTGTGATCATGGGTAGCTTTGGGTGCCCCTCTCTCCTGGCCCCTTCCTTCCCAAACTGGCAGCTCCCTGTCTGCTCCTGCCTTCAGATGCTTCTAGGGTCGATCCCCTGGGGACAGATTCTGGGGGAAGAGCCATCAGCCTGGCCCAGACTGTGGTGATAACTGCTGATGTCGGGTTTGCAGACAAGAGAGTGAGGGCCAGGGTCATCCATAATTGGTAAATATTTGTCTATCTAATCAAAAGGCCTTTTAATTAACAATTTCATCTTTGCAACTGGTTTATTTTTTTTAAGTTCTGTGGGAAGTCAATTAAACATAACAGATGGTGGAGAACATGGGGCTTCTGTCTCTTCCACCATCTGTCCCCCCAGCTTCAACCATGCCTCGTTGGCTGAGCAGCCTGTCATTCACCTGAGGAGAATGGGAGAAGGAAACCCACTTGGCTGGGCCTAGGATATCCATTTGGGAAGGCTAGTGACCTCTCTCCCAGAAAGATGCCAGTTGGTGACCATCTTCCCCACTAAAGTGCCTCATTCCAATTCCGTGCTCTTTGGACAGCTGGGGGACATTGCCCAGCTCTCTACTGTCTTCTCCCCTGGGTATCTAGAGAGGCAGCTATGCCATGGGAAAAACTCTGGGCTGGGAGTTGGAGCCCTGCATTCTCATCTTACTCCTTCCACTAACCAGCTGTGTAACAACTCTGGACAAGTTTCTTCTTCCTTCTAGATCAAAGTTTTTTTAATCTATAACATGAAGAAAGTGGTTGCACTGAATAGGTCTTACCAGTTCTGATATTCTACATTCTAGTATTAAGGTAATGAAATAGATATTTATGAAGTACCTGCTATGTGCTAGGCTCTTTGCTAAAAGCCTTACAAATCTTACTTCATTTTATCCTGAGAACAACCCTAGGAGGTAGGTGTTATGATTATCCTCATATTGTAGTTGAGGAAACTGAAGTAGATAATAATTGACTGACTTGTCCAGAATTACACAGGAAATGTCTGAGGCTATATTTGAATTCAGGTCTTTTTAACTCCAGGCCCAGAACTCTATCCATTACACCGTCATCTATTTGCCTCACAATTCAAACACATTTCAGGATTTGGAGTTCCAACTTCAACATTTTTAACTCCGACTACCTCTAAATTCTCTAAATTCTTTCAGCCAAATACTTTGAGTCCATTATTCCTTCTTCAGGATATGCATCCTCCGTTCCTTCAACTACAGGCAGTCCACTTTCCTCTCCCGGACACTGTTGCAGCTTTTCTTTGGTGATATCCCTACCCTGGCCTCTCCTCCAGCCAGGCACTCAGGTGAGGCCAGATTCACACCTGCTCCACTCTCTTAATCAGGATGTGACAGCCCCTGGAGCTGCTTCGGGGCCCCAGGAGACTTCTTGCTAATTCCTCTTCCCCAATCAGCCGCTTTCCACCTCCTGCCCCCACCCCCGTGTGGGCCCACTTCACTGATTGCCTCTTTGTTTCCTGCCAGGCAGATGGCATAGGCCTCCAGCATTCTTCTCTGCCCCCAGCTCTCCCCAGGCCACTGATGTATGTGGCTCTGACCTGTCTGTCTCCAGGGGGCTGTCTATCTGTCCTTCTACCTATCTGTGCAAATCTGCCCATGGGCTTCTGTGAAAGGATCTGGCTGTGTCTTTGATACATAGGCACACAAACACACACACACACACACACACTCACACACACACACACAGCCCCCACTGTCTCTTGGGAAACATGCACATTCTGGAACAGGCCAGATGCTACACACAACACACACACACACACACACTACTTACTTTTTCTGTGTCTCTGATTGTCTCTCTATTTCTGTCTCCATCTCTCTTTTTCTGTGTGTATGTGTTTTTGTCGATGTCCATTCTCCCCCTACACACACACACACACACACACACACACACATACACACACTCACAGAACTAGTGAGAATAGATCAAACATATCATGTGCATAGGTCTTAAAGCTGGAAGGCACATTAGAAATTTTTTAGTCTAGTCTCCTTGTTTTGTAGAGGAGAAACTGAGTCTCAGATAAGAGATATGACTTGCCTTAGTTAAAACAGGTTACAAATAGCTGGAATTTAAAGCCTTTGCCTCCAAACTAGAGCTCATTCTCCATATCACCTTGCTGCTTCTCCATCGAGCTTTCAGATTCTGTGAAGCTTTGATCAACATGTGCCCCCTTCCTCCAATCTCCCTCTCTGCCCAGAAGAGTGGGGGAGTCAGTGTTAGTGCCTAAGGCCTTGGGCCTGAATGAGCACAGATAACACAGAAAATCTTATTTTTCCCTAGCTGAGTTAGCCTTCCAGCTCTTCAGGTGAGCCCCCTGCTGTACAAAGAACCAGGCACCCAGCACCACCTTCCCTGACATATGGGCTCACAACCCTCCCTCAGTCTCTGTGTGCAGAATGATGATGACAATCATAATAACTCATATTTATACCCAGCACTTTAAGATTTACAAAATGCTTTTCAACCATTTTCTAACTTCTGCTGCTCCCTTGTTCCCCCTCACTTCTCTCCTAGCCTCATAGTTCCCATCTTAAGAATGGGTATAGTCTTCCTTGAAAAGATCAAATAAGAGGATATAGTTACAATAGTATATACATGCGAATTTTATTCTTGAGAGAGGACAAAAGCTTTCCCTGGCTGGTGGTAGGAATAGATTACAGAATCTGAGCAGACCAAGAACAGCTTTGGCCTCTTCCTACTCCCCCCTCCCCCCCTACCCCCATAACCTTTACACAACATCCCTCTCCCTGAGGCTTTGTCTCCCATTACTTCCTTCTGGTTGGCGTTGCTCCCGTGCAGAAGGCGGAATGATTGGATCTGGGCTCGCTGGCTGATTCTACTTCCAGTTCAGTGCTCCTGTTGTGTGTAAGGGTATGTAGGGGCCAAAGTCCCACTGATACTTGGGGGCTGGGGGCAGCATGGGAGCTTCCCTCCTCTGCAACTGGGGAAGCTCTCTTGGCCCCTTCTCTGATTTCCTAGCCCCTGTGCTTCACAAGCCTAGAGCTAATAGTCTGTGCAGTTGGTTCCCATTGGGAGGAAACAGAGGATTGAGCTGCTGACTTCTGCCTTTAGCAGACAGGGGAGAATGGAACCTTGGGGACTCTGCCTGGGACTTTGGGCCTCTAATCTTTTTGATTGCCTCAGCCTTTTCCTTGATCCCCTTCTAACTGCCCATAGTCTACCCAGGGGTGCAATATCTATGCGTGACTGGAGAGAGAGAAGTTGGCTATCAGACCCTCCTGAGTCTTACCTCTGGACATATTTCTGACTTTGAACTACATGTATCCCAGACTTGATTCTGGCCTTTGATTTTTATCTTTGGTTTTGGCTATGAACTGGTCTCTAACTATCCATGTCTCTGGCCCCGGCCTTAGTTTTACCCTTCTTCCTATCTTTAATGCTATCACAAAACTACCCCAGAAATTGCTTAGCCAAACCTAATCCACATCCAGTCGTAGCTCTGTCCCTGGTGCTGATCTCCCTCATTGCCTCCCATCCAGTCCCAGATCCAATCTCTGACTCTCTCTCTGTAGCTTGACTTTGTCTCTGATCCTACTTCTAACTCGGGCTTCTAAGCCTTTCTTTGACTCTATTTCTGATCTGAATTCTGTTTCTAATACTGTCTCTGACTTTGGCTCCTTTTAATGATTTCCCCAACCCTGATTTTACCCATGCTTCTCTTTCAATATTTAGGATCCAGAAATGGCTGAGGCTTACGAGCCAGTGAACATGCCTCAGATCTGATCCAAGAAAGAATGGCAGGGGCAGACTTTTGGAGGTAGAATCTAAAATCTTAGAGGTTCAGAAAAACCAGATGGCCCCCCTATTTTTAGAATCAGAAAAACCCTGAGAGAAACAAAGAAATCTCTTATTCCTCTTCCCCAACCTAATTCCCCCCACCCCCAATACTCCTTTGGAGTTGGATGAAAAATCTAACTACTAGCACTCAGGCTAGCATCTCTTAGTGTCCCTCTTCCTCTGGGGATAGGAGATATTCTCCCCACCCTCCACTCTGTGCTAAGCATACCCCACCCCCCCATTCAGTCCCTTCATCATCCATACAGATTTATTTCACAATAATTTCATTTCATTCCTAGCTATGGGAAGACGGATTGGCGGGTGAGATGATTGGGGATTCAGTGCTGGGCTCATAAATTTGCTTCTTCTCTATGAAGCTCCCCTGAAGTCCTGGGCATTGAGGGGGGGTTGGGGGTGGGGGGCAGCCGTCCATCTCCCTGCCATTCTGGAGGAAGCCAAGAGGGAAGGAATCTCCTTAGCTTGAGCACTGAGTGAGGGATTTCTTTTCTCTCCACCTTTGTTACCAACAAGTCTATTTTTCATTTTTCTGTCAGGCAGCCCCTCCTTCTACTTCCCTCTCCTACCAGGCTTCAGTCTTGCTCAGAGGTTGGAAGCTGCTTCAAGAGTGGTTGAACCAGGGCCTTTGCTCCCACATACTACCCTAAGAGCTCTAGTTGTGAGTCTCAGATTTCCCTTCCTGATAGTAGGATGTGTGGTGTATTTACGGCTGCAGGACAGCCTGAGTGCTGTCATTGCAGGCCTTACTCTATCTAGGCAGGAGGGGACATTTGGGCTTCTTTTTGCTCCAGCCCAAAGCTCACATTCACTCAACTATATCACCCAAGCACATAAGCAACAGAGTGGTAGCACGCCTACACTAACACCTGCTAGAGGAGAGAATGTGCACACACACACATTAAGAGTTCATGATCTTGCTTAACGGCACATATACAACATCACACCCACTATCAGGGGAATATGGGGATAGAATATCAGTCACACAGCCCAGCCCACCCCCCACACATTTACACACACAGAGTTCCACACACACAGTGCCGCATTTTGAGTTAGAGAAACTGAATCCCAGATTAATTACTACTTTGTGGCTTTAGACTGATTTATCTCTCTGAGCCTCAGTTTCCTTATCCATAAAATTTGGATTAATAATCCCTGCAACTCCCTGGAAAGTTAGAACAGCCTGATATCTCCAAAATAGAGGAGGTTCTTGGCTATGAAATATTTTCATTACTAGCATAAGAATTGCTAGACATCCTATGTCTTATTTTATGTACTTTAAAATATATGTTAAGAAGGTATCCATAGGCTTCACCAGTCTGCTGGACTGGTACAAGAAAATTAAGAACTCCTGGTTTAAAACCATACATTTCAGAGAAAATGTACTGGCAAAAGTTTCTTATTGATAGGATGAATCACAGATCGTCATCCTCATCCTCAACATCATCTTTGCAACTACCCACCTCACAGAATTTTTGCAAGAAAAATTCTTGTCAATTGGCCATAGAGAAATGAGAGATATTATTGTTATTATCCTATAACTGGCACCTCCTCTCGTACAGCGAACCAGCTTGGGTTTAAGATTAAGGTCTGGGTAAAACTTGTGATAAAAGGCAGTGTTACACATTTGTAAGGAAGCTGACTTTGGAATCAAAGAATCTGCTTTCCAATTCTGGCTGGGCCACTTACTCCTTATGTGAGCCTTGGACAAATCGGTCTTTCTGGGTCTCAGCTTCCTCAGATATAAAATGAAGATTGGACTAGATGGCCTTTGACAATCTGGTTGGCCTCTAGTTCTTTTGGGTTCTAAATCCATGATCAGATCATGATAGATACAGAGCTGGAATCCCAGTGTTCAAGTCCAGTTTTTAACTTTGTGATCCTAGGCCAATAATCACCTAGTATTCCAATGTCCCAGGCAATATAAAGCATGGTATAGTTCTTGATTTGCATTTGGAGTAGGAGTTTCCTATAACAATTAAGTGAAAAGTCTGGTTGTCCCTCTCCCCAATTCCCAACCACCTCTAATCCCCATTAGAGTTATAAATAGGATTAAGTTCAAGCTAGTTTTATGTGGGGATAGGATAGTGGGAGTGGTGGTAAGAAGTACCCCTGGTTGAAATGGATCAGAAACTTGGGGACTGAGGGGAAGTTGGTTGGGACCATCCCTGGAGAGTGAGGCCACAGACTCTAGTCACTACTGCTTTTTCCTTCTAGAAATAACCAAGAACACATAGCTTGCTGTCCTTGAAGGCAAAAAGGGCCAAAGGGAACATCTCCCTATTGGGTCATCAAGGCAAATAGACTTAGTGTCTGTGGTTATAGATAATGAAGGAGGCTGAAGGGAGAATATCCAAAACTCAGCTCTACAAGGAACTCTTTCCTTTCCATCTAGCAATTCTGCCCTTCCCATCTTCCTTCTATCTGGTTCCCATGGCTCTTTCTTAAGTCCCAGAACCACTCAGAACCCTTTTCTTCTTTCCCAATTTGATAACCATACGACCAGAGGAAGGAGAGAGGAATTCAAACTAGAAGTAGTGGAAAGAGATCTGGGATCAGAAAACCTGGGTTCAAATTTTTCCTTAGCTACTTACTATCTAGAAGATCATGATTAAGTTAATCCTTTTCTGGGCTTGATTTGATTCATTTGTGAAAAGAGATTGGACTACATGGTGTCCAAGGTGTCTTCTGGTTCTGACCTTCTATGTCTAAGGTTCTTCCAAGCTCTGAGTTCTGTGACTAATTTCTCATCTCCACCTGATCATCGGGGACACTGGTGAGTGCTCAGCCTGGCCTGGGTCCATCCTACTGCTGTAGTTCTAATTGATATTCCGGAGAGAACAGGCTCCAGAAGCCCATGGCCTGTTTGCACTCCGGCCAGCTCCCTCCCTCTGGCTCCCCAGGTCTAAGTGAGTAATTCTGTCCCCTCACAGGCTCATTTATGGGAGGGTTGGCGCCAAGTGAATAATTAGTTACATTCAATTAGGCCTCAATGCTCTCCCCTCACTTGGGGGGACAGGCAGACTAATGAGACAGCAAGTCAGATGACAGGAGGGAGTAAGTGTTAAACACCGAAGCCCCCAGGCTGGGAGAAAGTATAGTGAGAGATTGGGAGAAAGCTGTATGAGAAGGTGAGAGAGAGATTTTGAAGACTGCAAAAAAGGGGCAGGGAATCATAATCAGAGCTCACATAACTACACTTTCCTCACAACAACCCTCTGAGATAGGGAATACGGGAAGCATTTTCTTACAGATAAGGAAACTGGAGTTTTAAGAGAGAAATTAACTTGTCCTTGGTCCCAAATGGAATGAAAACCCAGGTTTCTTGACCTCATTTCTAGTTTCGTTTTGGTTTGTTTTTTTTTTTTTTTTTTTTTTTTTTGCTATGCCATGATGACTCTCAGTATAACTCTCTCACTCATTAATCTTCTCTTTTGTGTCATATTTGTAACCCTAATTATCAGCAATTCTCATTGACCTGGTTCATTGGATTTAAAACTAGGAATGGTTTGAACTTTGGAGATTGTCTTCTCTAGGGGAGCTTCTTAAGCTTTTTTGTGTCTTGGACCCCTTCAGTCAGTCTAGTGAAGCCTCTAGATTCTTACTCAGAATGATATTTTTAAAATAAAATAAAATACATATGATTACAAAGAAAACCAATTTCATTGAAATAAAGAAGTAAATTTTCCCGCATTCCAATTCACAGGCCCCTTGGAAATCTATTCATAAACCCAAAATCAGGTTAAAAACCTCTGATTTAGTTCAATTCTCTTTGGAGTCCAGGAAGGAAAGGGATATCTTTAGTCTACACAGGTGGGTATATTCAGACAGATGAGTGTGTTCCACAGGTGAGTTCATATAGGATTTTTCATCCTAGTCTTTTGATTCCAAATCCAGTGAGTAAAAAAGAACCCTGCAATTAAGCCAGACAACCACAGTCTTGTTTGAGCCATATAACATCTCTGGGCCTCCTTTTTCTTAGCTGTAAAATGAGATAACTAGGGAAGACAATTTCTAAGGTTCCTTCTAACTTGAAATCTATGATTCCTCAGTTGTTGTTTTTTTTTTTTTTTTTTTTTTTTTTGCCATTGTACTGTACTGATAGAGTCCAAGAACCTTCTTTTGGCTTGGGGCCCTCACCATTTCTCCTGTACTCTAGGATGCTGAGATCTACTCTCACTTGTAAGGCCATAGTTCACATTATTGAAGCTTGTTTTTTAAAGGAAGAAGAAATGAGAGATCTCTGAAAGAATAGACCCAGGTGCCAAATATTTGCATAAATTGTTAGTTCCTTAAAGCATGGGATTTGAAGGCCATAAGCCCTACTGATTTCTGATAGTCAAAGGGAGTTGGGGACTGAGGTGTTTAAGTTTGTTCTCTCTTCCTAAATTTCTGCTATTCCTCATGGCTTTCTTCAGCTCCTTAGTCTAACAGCTGACAGTTTCCCAAGCAAAAGGAAGGAGAGTGTCTAAAGTTCAGCACCTTTTCAATGTCATAGCTCATGGGCTCCTAAGTCATCTTTCTACTGTGAATGACATTGCTTTTCTTTGAACTACATTTGAGAGAAATAGAGAGACAGGCAGATAGACAGATACCGAGCAGAGACAGACAGACAGACAGACAGAGACAGAGAGGAGAGAGACAGAGACAGACAGAGATACAGAGAGGAGAGAGAGAAAGAGAAGGGAGATAGACAAATGAGGAAAGAAAGAGAGGGAAGAAAAAGAAGAGAGGAGAGAAATAGAGACCATAGTGAGGAAGGAGCTATAAAAAGAAAAGGAGAAGGAAGAAAGAGATAGTGATAGAAATATAGAAAAAGAAACATAGACAAATCTCTTAATATGTATATTTATGTGTGTGCATATCTTGAGCCAGGTAAGTGGTGTGGTGGCTAGAATGTCAAACTGTGTTTCAGACATTTACTTAGTTGTGTGACCCCTAGCAAGTAACTAAGCTTCAGTTTCCTCAACGGAAATATAAAGATGACACCTCTTAGGATTGTCATGAGAATAAGAAATATATACATAAAGTATTTTGCAAACTTTGAAGTGCTACAGGAAGCTACCACCATTACCGCTACCCTGCTATTACTACTACTACTACACTACTACATTACTACTAGGATTACTAGTTCATGTCTTATTTACCTCGTAAATGATAATTTCCTTTTAGAGTAGGGATACTGACCTTTTTCATTTTTGAAGAACAGTCAGTTGTTTTCCACCAGAGGCCCTTCCTGGTCTCCCTCAGTATTAGTACTTTCCCTCTGAGATTGTCTTGACTTTACCCTGTAATATATCTTCTGAGTACATAGTTGTTTCCATGTAGTCTTCTCCAGGAGACTGTGAGCCCCTTGAGGTCAAGGACTACTTTTACTAGACTCTCTTTGTATCCACAATGCTTAGCACAATGCCTTGCCATGGTAAGTGCTTGTAGACTTGACTTTCTCATTTACCATTTATTATGTACTTTATATCTCAGTAAATGGAGAGTACCGAGGGAAAGAAGGAAGAGAGATGTCAATCATTGAAGAAAAAGATACTAACTGAAGGATGGGGAAAGATGAGCAGAGATATGGGGGAGGAACAGGGAATCAAGGACTAGAAGAGTAAAGAGACAACTGATAGAGAGGCCTAGAAGACAGGTAGGGATCACAGAAAGTGGTCTGGGGAAGTACTATAGAAAGAGAGTAGGAAATAGAGAAAGACCAGGACAAGATTATTGTCCTCTCAAACATCCTTAATGGTCCAGTCCATCCCTGCTCTTATTGAGGGGAGAGTGGAGTGGATTTTATTCTGACCCTAGAGTAGTCGAGCATTTTGGCAGAGGCCCTATGTCTGTTGCCAGAACAGATGGTGGTATCTGACCTGAGCTAGCCTCTGTTTTGGTAAATCTAACTGAGCAGAAGGAGGGAAGCTGGAGGTCTGCCCTCTGGGTTTGAACCCCAGACTGGCTATCATTCAGCTGCTTCTCCCTCTTGCCCCTCCCTCTTTCCTACTTCCAGGTTTCTCCATTCCATTTCCCCAGCTGCTGGTCTCCCTCATATCACTCTCTTCTCCACATAGCTTTGGTTTTTTTTAGATTAAAATTGCATGTCTCTCTCCCCTCCCTGCCCTCAGCAAGCAAATTCATAATTTTCTGTGTCTGGGCTGCTTGGGGGCAGAGTCTTTAATAACAGAGGCCACCCTAGGAAACCAGTTATAGTGCCAGAGGGCCCAGGGAAAGGTTCCTGAGATAGTATAGGGAAATAATCAGAAGTTAGCTCTTGACCCTCCATGGACTCCAGTTCACCCAACCCTCATACCCACGTGAGCCAAACTTCTCCCATCAGTTTTTGTTGTTGTTTATTTATGGTCTGGGGGGCCAGAGAGAGTAGAAGTGGGAAGGTAGAAAGAGAAAGTAGAAAACAGTTGTAGGGGGGGACATGGGATGGGAATAATTAAGGGAAGAGAAGGATCGTGGGACATATGACAGAACTTTAAGACCCCAAAGAGATTGTTTAATCAACTTCTTCATTTTACAAAAAAGGAAACTGAGGCCCAAGGCCCAAGGTCAGACCGCTAGTAAGAGGGTTGAATTTGAAGTTATATACTCTGATTCAGATAGAGATGAGCTCAAATGGACACAAATGATAGGCTGGTTGAGATCAAAGGGGAATTGAATTATTGAATGGCAAGAGACATACATATTTCCTGTGTAATCAAATAAGATTTAGTCAGAAGTCCTTGTCTTAAATATTGGTTCTGTCACTGATCCTTTTGTAACCTTAAGCAAGTCACTCTTTTCTGGGACAGTTTCCTCCATTGGCCAAAAAAGAGTTGGGAGGTCTGCAAGGGCCAGATGGGTCTGAAGCTAAAATGCTAAGGAACAGGGAAGAATGAGACGGGCCCATGGGAAGCACAAGTGACATGGATGTGACCTCAGTGCCACCTTCTGGCTGCTGTTTGCCTTACAGCCACTGCCTCCAGGAAATAGTCCAAGGCCCAGAGGCAGAGAAGAGACTTCTGGGGGGAGTCAGTGGCCCTAGTTTTGCATCAGGATCTTCACCAAGAGGAGGAGGACCCCCGCTGTGAGCCAGCTCATCACCCCTCCCCACCCAGTGCCCACTGCACCCCCCTCTCTCCTTCACTTTCCTTCTCCAAACATAGGCTGTCATTTCAGATGTGTAAACATGCCTTGAGCTACCTCCTTTATAGATAAACCGACATTTTCCAATTAGTAGATCAAGACTTCTCATTGGAGCCCAAAGTTTTATTTAATTGACCTCCAAAGCCCTTACAGATGCCAACACTAATACATTCCAGGCAATGTGCGCACACCCCAGCCTCAATTCCAGCTTTCAGTGAACGTGAGTAACAGCTAAGAGAGAGCCTGGCTCGGGCCTGCCTGTCCCCTCCACACCGTCCCTGCATTTGTGCCCCAGCAGGAGGGGTTACGGGGTCCTCCCTCTGCTCCCTCCCCTTGCCTCTGGCTCCATCTCCACCTCCTGAGCTCGGGAAGCCGATAGGATACTGTATCCTGATGTTCTCCAGGAAGGGGGGAGCGGGGCATTCACAGCCAGCAGCATCAGCAACAGGCGCAGGAGGGGAGGGGAGGTGGGAAGGCCCTTGGGCCTTGAGGTAGATGCTTAAGCTTCCCCTGTTCCACATGGAGGGAAGGGGTCGGAAGGACCAGTTTCAGGAATGAAAGTGCTTTGTGGGCAACGTGTATTCCTATGTCAGGAATTCCCTCCTGTGGCTTCTGGTGAGGTGGAGGTGCTGTAACAATGGAAATTCCTTTACTAATAACTCGACCATCTTTTCTATTCTTCCCCTCTTAGGTAAAGGCAGCAGGGCCGAGAGGGGTACTCTGGGGCCTGGAAATGTCAAAGTCATTCCTGAGGGGAAACTCCCAGGACCCTCTGCAACATGCGCTCCTGGGGTCAGCAGGCAGTCCCCCCCCTTCCCTCGCCCCTCCCTCGGAGCCAGCGGCCGCTGCTGCTCTCAGCAGTCTGGAGATGCCCCCGTGCGCAGCCCTCACTGTCCCTCTTGCTCCGAAATGCGGCTCTCCTTGCCGTCCTCCTGCGTCACCGGTTGGCCCCGGAGCAAGGTTTCCTGCACAGGGAGGGGCTCCTCTTCCATCTCCTTTTTCTGGAAAACCTGTGCAGGACAGAGTCATGTTGGGGGCAGCACCTTTACGGACAGAGTGCTCCCTCCGGTGGGTACAGCAAGGGCAAGCCTGCTGAGTGCTGAGCCTTCTGAGGGAAGAAGGTGGCGAGCGAGGGACGAGTGTCCTCCCCCGGCTGCTCCCTGTCAGGAAGCTGTGGGCAGCTGAAGCCCAGGCTTCTTTCCACGGGTGCCTCCTGCCCCCTGCTGGCCACACCATGAAGCACGGCAGCCTTTAACCTCAGAGGAGGGGGATGGAGCCCAAGGTCAGCGCTGGGAGATGAGCCGTTTGAGGGAGAGAGAGTGGAGGTCCCACCAGCAGGACCGGGGCGGTGCCGGAGGTCTCTGCCTCCCCCCAGCCCGCGGCCTCGGCCTCTCCTCCCTCCTCCTCTCACAGCTTCTGCCCTTGCTGCCACCTCTGGGCTTGGGGGGAAGCCACCTGACTGGTTCCTCAGCGGCCGGCCAGACACCCGCCTCGCCCTCGCTGTGCGGGGAGCATGGCCCGGAGAAAGACTGAGCGGAGACTCAAGAGTCGCTGAGGACCAAGGACGGCCTCTTGGGCCGCAGAGGGGGGCACCGAGGCCAGAGAGGGGCACGGGCCCCCCCAAGGTCACCGTTTCCCGCTCTGTGGGAGGGCGCTGCCAGCCAGGTCGGGGGCAGAGAACAAACCCCCAGCCTCCCTGGGTGGCTCCTGTCCAAGTAGTGACTCTGGCCACGACGCCGACGCCAGCTCTCGCTGTCCAAAGGAGGCCGCCAGTGACTCACTATCCTCCTTCCAGTCTGCTGAACCCCGTCTAGGTCTCAGGAAATAATGCTAGCGCAGGGAATGACCTACCTTGTTCTTCGGCGCCTTGAAACACAGGCCTGAATGGGAATGGGGAGGAGAGAAACATGAAGGTCACGAAAAGGAGGCTGCGCTCTGCAACTTTTCCTTTCCTTCCTTCCCTTCTGCCCTGCCTCTCCCCAGCAGAACTTCCCACCCCTCAGGCCACCCCCAGACTCACCTCTCCAGTGCAGCAAGCCCGAGATAACAAAGAAAACTCCCAGGGCAATGGGGATCAGCACCAAGAGACCCACTCGAGATTTGTCACCTGGGGAAACTGGGCTTTAGCAAAACCTCCACCAAGGATCTCCCATCCTCCTGGAGGGTTTTGTTCCTCCCATTCCACTGCCCTAGCCCTCCCTTCCCCTACTCAAAACCTTCTCTTTCAGAAAAAAATGCTGGAACATCCAATCTGGAAAGATACTTAAGCCTTTCGTCTAACTCCTCTATTACTGATGAAGGATCAGTGATGTAGAGAGGTAAAATGACTTTTTCACAGTCCCACAGCCAAAAATTGGCAGAGTACCCTGCCTACTAGTAGTAGCTATCTAGGACTTTTAAGTCAAATGTTCTTCCCACCATCTTTATCTTTCTACTCCTTGCTAATATACATCATCAATATCTGTCTCATCCCTTCTGTTACCGCCCCCATCTGACTTCAGTTTTCTGCCATTGCCCATCCATACTTACCTTGGCAGAGCACATCCGTTTTATCTGTCCCCTCCTGAATTTTCGACAATCCTGTGGCTTTGCAGCTGGGTAGACACACACACACACACACACACACACACACACATTAAGTTTTTCTAGCTCATGGAACTTCAAGGCCAGAATTGGGGGAATCATATCAATCAAGAAAACATTGCTCTTCTAAACAAGGGACTACAGGAGATAGAAAAAAGATAAGTTATAGTCCCTGTGCTCAAAGAGATTAAAACCAAGAAGAAAAATGTAATCTTAATCAATGCATGACTCAATTCATAAACAATGATAATGCTACTTTTAGAGGTTGCTCAGCATTTCCCTCACAACTCTGTGAGGTAAGTGACACTGAAATTATTGTCCCCATTTTGCAAGTGAGGAAGCAGTCACAGAGATTTTAAGTGACTTGCCCAGAGAGCAGGTAAGTGTGAGAGACAGAATTCATACATGAATTCCAGGTCTCTTGGCTGACTACAAGTTGAGTTCCTCCCATTATACTCAACATAATGCATGATCTGAGTGCTAATGTATGGATCACGAGCACTAGAAAGGAGAGAGGAAAAAGAAGGATGTAATCAGGAAAGACTTCAGGAGGAAGGTGAGATTTGCCCTTCATCTGAAAGGATCAATAGAATGTGGTCAGATTTAGGGGAAAAGGGTATGTTCTGGGCCAGGATATTACATTATTTCATTATTTACATTAAGAACCAGAAAGGACCTCAGAAGACATCTAGTCCAAACACCTTGTTCTACAAATAAAGAAACAGAGAAGTGAATAGCATAAATAGGACATGGATCCTCCCTTTCAAACTGAGTGCTCCTCTCACTGCACCATAAACAATATTAATAAAAGCTGGCTCGTGTCCACAGAACAATGTTGCAGTAGACTTCAAGCAACTGTGTGGAGAGAAGGCAGCAGACAGGAAAGAACGCCAGACTGGCATTGATATTTGTAATATTTTGACTCTCCTTTCGTCCTCTGTGAAATGGGCATAATCATATTTGCACTCCATGTCTCCCAGGATTTTGTGGAAAGAAAAATAAATTGCAGATCTTGCAGGAACGATAAGAATGTGAGCTAATGTCAGGAGACATTAGTTCAGGAGAGTTATGAGAAAAAAAAAGTTGGGCACACAGAGCAGTGCAGACTTGATTCATTACACAACAAGGAGCCCCTGGCAGTGTTTGATTAGTTTCATGATAAAAATGAGTGTTTTTCGAAGATGAATCTGGGGCTTGCCCAGAACAGATGAGAAGAACTGAAGGCAGGAAGACCAGTCAGGAAACTGCTCTGGTAGTCCATCTGTTGTTTGTCCTTCATTCTGAAGAGGATCATGATGTCAGAGAGGTGATGCTGTGACATACAAGTGAGTTGGATTTTAGTGCAGGAGCGCTGTGCAAGGCTACCAGCCTCACTGTCCCCTCCAGAGTCATTTGGGTCCAGGAGCCAGATATGGATCAGGATAACTGGAGATGGCCCTGGAAACACCTTGGCCTTTTTAAGCTAAAGTCTTCATAGGTCTTAATTGACTAAGGCAACACCCATTCAGTGATTCAGGTTACCACTGATGAAAACCTGATCATGAGAGGGAAGAGGCAATAATAACAGGGAATAACCAGCAGCTTTGAGATTGACTGAGCTTGTGGGGTGAAGAAGGAGGAGAAGTAGGACAGAGAACTTTGATGTTGTAGAACAATTACTGCATTTAGTACATTCTGAGCAAAGACCTGATTTTGAATCCCAACTTTTCTACCACATATGTAGCATGTGGTGAGTTGTGAGGCCTCCCCAGAACTCAAACTTCTGCATCTATGAAATGAAAGAGTTGGATAAAATAGGACAGGCTCCGTGATTCTCCCCCAGGAAAGGTCATAGGTCAAAGGTCACAGGGTATGAAAGAGAGAACTGAGACCCAGGCAGATTAAAGCAGGGGCCCCGACTCCAAATCCAGTACTCTTTCCACTTAATGGTTCTGCTCTGGGTGAGATGTTGGGAGGGAAGTCAGTTGAACTGGACTGACAATTCCAGAAGACTTTATAGGACTGGAGCCTGCTGCTGTTTTCTGGACCATTGTTTCTTAGGGTATTAGAGTATACAAGTGTGTCATGAAGATGTGCTGGGTATATCCTGAATGTCTGAGTTCCTCTCAAAATAAAAAGTAAGCAATGGGGTGATCACAGTGGAGAAAAGGGGGAAGGAAAGGAAAGAAAAAAGAAAGAAGGGTTGAGGAGAGAGGGAGGAAAAGAAGAAAGAAAAGCAAGGAAGCAAAGGAGAAAAAGGGGAGGGAAGGAAAAGAAGGATAGAAGGAAGAAGAAAGGGAGGGGAAAAAGAAGGAAGAAACTATGTAAAAAGGCAGAGTAGGAAGTTAGTGTTTAAAAAAAAAAAGCAATATGATATAATAATACTATGGTATACTTACTAAACTGACCTTGAGCAATTAAGTCATTTAATCTCAGCATCCCCCATTCTCAAATAGATACTAGCTGCAAGACACTGGGTAAGTCACTTAAGTTTTCCCTGTCTCTATTTTCTCATTTGTAAAATAGAGATAATAATAACCCCTTCATGATTATTGTGAGGGTCAAATGAAAGAATATGTAAAATATTTTCATAAACCTTAAAGTGCCACAGAAATTAGCTGTTATTCTTCATATGACTGTTACTATTATCCTTGTATTGCCTGCTTCGCAAGGGAAAGTTCTTTATAAATCTTGAAAAATGAAGATGACCTGTTATTCTTTTTTTTAGTTCAATGCAAAGAACACGACTGTACTAGTAGAAGGCTGGGAAGGATGGAAGAGAAGGTTTTTCACACATAGTAATGTGTTTTTTCATTTCTCAAGTATGCGTAGGAATATGGCCTAGGAAGCACAGCCCCAAGTGAACAAATACTCATGGGCCCATGAAACAGGAGAGTCAGGCATCCCTAGTACCTGGTCCAGGGAAGACATTTTTCAGAAGCAGAGGATATGTTGGAGAAAAAGCCTTCCTTGCAAGGTTCACAGATGGTGTCGGTGGAATTTGTGCCTGGGAGAAGAGAAAAGAGCAGAATGGCTGTCATAGACAACAATAACTTGATTATATGAACACTTATTTAGTGTCTTCTATGTGGCAGGCACAGTACTAAGCACTAGCCCTCAAAGGGCTTATAATATTATAGAGAAAGACAATACATAAAGGAAGCTGAAACATGGAGGAGAGAGCAGAGTATACTCAGAACAAGTATAGTGTTCCTGGAGCCAAACTAAGTCTGAGTCTTTTAGGGAGGCCTTGGGAAGAGGTCATTTCTCTCCCTTTCGCTCTTTAGAGGAGAAAGGGCCCTGAGACTGCCATCTTCAGGTAGGTCTGAAAGGTAATTAAGTCATGCTCCCAGGGGCCATCCAGGAGAAAAGGTCAGGAGTAAGACTGACACCAGCTGATCTGCCCGGTGCTCCAGTAGCATCCTGTAGGACAAAGCTTCTTAAAATGCGGGTCTCAACTCCATATAGGATTGTGTAACTGAATATGAAGGTCGTAAAAAATTTGGTAACAGTAAAAGGTATCAAATATTCTGTCGAGATCCAATTTTTTATATAAAAATAAACAAGCATATCCATCTCATTAGCATGTAAATTTACTTCATCTTTAATAAATGGTAAAATTGTATATATCAAAGAATTGTTTTAAAGTAAAATATGATTTATTATAAATAAATAAAATTTATTCAAATGTATTATAAATCTATTGTTTATTCTAAAAATAAATAATTTATTATCAATAAATGTTTGATTTGTATACCTATTTTTTATACTTATATACACAGGATTGTGTAAAAATTTCTCTGCCAAAAAGGGGTTGAGTGTGAAAAAAGTTTAAGAAACCCTGGTGCAAGAGAACCTCTAATCCTTCCTTCCTCTCCCTTTACCTTTTGGAGTGGAAGGGATTGGAACCTCAGGCAGACAATGGAAGTACAGGCTGAAAGGTGCCATTTAAGGCCTGAGCCTTCCCTCAGCCCAATTCCTTTGTCTTCTTTGGAGATGGTAAGTGAGACTTGCCCAACTAATTGCAGATAGCCGAAGTGAAGAATATTTTTTCCTTCCTCAGTTTTGGCTCTGGTCTCCCTCACTCCCTCCCATGCCTCGTAGACTAGAATCTTAAATAGAAAAGAGGCCTTGGAACATGGACTGTCAGCTCTGGAAGAGACTTTAGAACACAGACGGCAGAACTGGAAAGGTTTAGCGACTACCTAGTCTGGACTCCCTTACTTAATGGGGGAGGAAAGTGAGGCACTTCCTGCACAGGCTACTCACCAGTGTGCTTGACCCCAAAGCCCGGCTGGCAGGGGCTGTGGCTGCTACAGCTCTCACACTCCAGGCTGGTACAGTGAAAACCATCTATACAAGTACAGGCCGTGTCCTTTTCCAAGGAGCCTTCCTTTTGAATCTTGAGGTGCAAATCTGAGCAGAGAGGTCAGGGAGAAGGGTTGGGTTTCCCGGCCCAATCTTCCCTGCTCCCAGCACAGGCGGAGTGGGGCCAGGCCCTCTCCCTTTCCCTTCTTCCTAGCACTCCCACCAACACTGCCCTCTCTGCCAACCTACTGGGATCGCAGTACTTGTGCTGGTGGCAGTATTTGTCGTGGTTCCAGGAAGACTGGAACTCTCCCTCCTGGCAAGGCTCGCATTGGGTTTCGCTGCCCTCGCTGCAGTCAGAAACCAGCTTTGTTCCTGGAAGATGTCAAGAGAAGAGAGAGCTCTAACGGGGTCAGAACCTCAGGGTTCCTATAGCATGATAACCTTGACAAGGCACTTTTCTCACGAAGAGCCAACTAGTGTGGGCCTTCAATCAGTCCCAAGCATTAGGCGCTTACTATGTGCCAAGCATGGTGCCAGGTGCAGTAGGGCTACCTTCTTTATGGATGAGGAATGGGGAGGTGTACAGGGACAGGAGGTGGTCGCGGTCAGTACATGTTACTATGTATGCATATGTGTGCCCAAAGGTACATGACTAGTAGGTTTCAGAGCCAGGGTTCTCTGAATTCTAGCCTGGTCAGCTTTTCATATACCTGGAGAGCACTTCTCACAGCAGAGCCCATTCACAAAATACTGGTTTTTCTCACAAGAAATAGATGGTTTCATATGGGCCTGAAAAAAAAGAAAGAAAGAAAAGAAAAGAAATCACAAGAATCCCAAATTTAGAAGAACCTTAAGAGATCAGCCGCCAGCCTCCAGTTATCTGGCATGGAGAGTTTAGAGCAAAGGTATCAGCAACACTGAAAGCCACCAGAACCAGATTAAAATGCAATTGGGAAATAATTAACAAAATAAATGTAAAATATAGTAAAATAGATAATGTTACTAAGTGTTTTTCTAAATCAATAAATACTTGCGATGATCTTTATGTATTATTTATTGACCTTCACACCACTAGAACCATTCAAGAGACTTAAATGAGCCTGAATCATGAGGTTAAATGTGATAGTTACTCTCCTGATTCAGCCTCTGAGGCATCCTGGCAAAGTGACCCTGGCCTAATCTCTGAACCCCATAGTGCTGCAGTAGAAAGAGAGAGTATTGCCCACAGTTAAATTTTCAGTGTAACCACTGATATATCCAAAATCAGTAAATTCTACAATTTGAAACTTGATCTATTGTTTTAATGTTTCTCTAGGCTTAACAAAATGACTCAGATGAAACTTAAAAGTACATCCTGGGTTTTTTGGAGAGCTGGTTGTTAAATGTTTACAAGAATGAACCCTAGAGCTTTGTTTTTTGAAGTTGTGTAAGCCAATGAAATCACTGAGCCTGGCCTCAACAACACACACACACACACACACACACACACACACACACACACACAGAGTGAACCACATTGCAGCTTCAGCCAACTATAACGGTAAGAGTTAAAGGACCTAGGTTCAGATTCTGATTCTTCTATCCATGTGACCATACAAAAACCACTTAATATTTCTGAGCCTTGTTATTTTCATCTGCAAAGTGGGACATGTTGGGTTATTTAATCTCTTAATCATCTAAGACATCTTGATCTCTTAATCCTAAATTGTATTATCCTAAAAATACCAGATGAATTGATCTAAATTGGAACTGAGGAAGAGTGGAAAAGCTGTGGGTGTGGAGTCTGGGGACTTGAGATCCTGGCCCAGTTTTGCCACTTATTCAAAGTCTTGCTTACCTATAGTTAAACCAATTCTCCTGACTGATAGTCTAGTAGCCTTTCTTTCCCCTGTACCACATGGAATGGTTTCCAGCCTCTACTTAGATACTTCCAAGGACAGAAAACTCACAACTTTATGAGGCAATCTGTTCTTACCCTACTCCTACACTATATTGCCTCTCAAATGACCTTTTCCTCTTCTCTCCATTTATTATTTTCTTCAAGATATATTTTCCATATAAACTGTCATCTACTTTCATTAAATATGGCTTCCCCCTTTTCTTTCTCTGTCTGTATTTCTTTGTCTCTGTGTCTCTTATTTTGTCTCTGTGTCTGTCCCTGTCTTTCTTTTTCTCTGTGCCTCTGACAGTGTCCCTGTCTCTGTGTCTGTCCCTGTCTCTCTGTCTCTGTCTCTTTGTCTCTGTGTTTCTTTGTCTCTGTCTCTGTGTGTCTCTGAGTCTCTTATTCTGTGTCTGTCTTTGTGTGCCTCTGTCTCTGCTCCCCCGCCCCCGCCATGCTACCACATTCTTTTATAGGACCTAAATAAAATGGGTTGAGTCTGTGGAAGAAGAGCTCTGGCCTTCAGAAAAGCTAGCAAGACAATACATATGTATGTCAATGAATTACATTTCCAGTTGGTAGCAGAGCCCCCAGTGATTTACGCAGGAAACTTGAGAGGTTCGCCTCAGTAACAGCTTACAAAGCAGATGAGAGCACAGCACATGTTTGTCCCCCTAGTAACGTCAGCCATCTCACAGTGCAGACAGTCCTGAAGGGGGCTGGCTCAGAATGTGGGTGGCTAAGTACAGCCATCAGAGGCTCCCTGGGCTAGCAGGAAGCTCAGAGCTCATCTGGTTTAACTCTTTCTCTGCACTCCACCCTCTATCTTCAGTCCAGTAGCCAATGGCAGAGAGCCCCTCAGAAGCATCCCCACAAATACCAATCACTTTCTGCTTAAACATAGCCAGTGACAAGAGGCCATCCATTTCATTGTTGGACAGCTTTTATGCCAGGAAGTTTTTCCTTACATGGAACTAAAACATAATAAGAACAATAATACTAGCTAGCAATTATAAAGAGCTTGAAGATTTATTAAACACTTTATAAATATTATTTTATCCTCACATCAACCCTGTGAGGTAAATGCTATTATTATCCCCATTTTACAGATGAGAACACAAAGTCCTGTGCTCTAACCACTGTGAAATCTCTTCACATGCCAACCTATTTAAAGAAAGCAATCATGATCCTGATAAAATCCATCTTTCATCCAAATCTCTGTCCCTAGTTCTTTCACCCTCAAGAGTCAGCTGGCGGCTCATTGGGCCTGAAACAGTTACACCTGAGCTCAAACTCAACCTAAGACAGTTACTAGCTTCGTGATCCTGGGTCACATGGCTCCTGTTTCCCTCAATGGTAAAACGAGGGGAATAGCAGGACCTACTCCTGCTGCCTGGCACATATAAATGCCGATTTCCCATTAGCAGAGTTTTGAGGTTTTGTGTGTTGGTTGCCTTTCTCTAGGCACACTCAAGTTTGCCATCATTGCCCCTAAAATATGGCATAGGAGTCTTAGGGGTCAAAAATGCAATGCTCCAGATGATATCTGATCAGGCAAACAAGTGGGATTGATACTACTTCCCTGTTTCAGAATTTTACAATTGACTCATATTGAGCTTTCAATTAATTAAAATCTGCAGATAACTTTATGAACAAGTGTCTGGCCCCTAAACACAGAAGTTTACATCTACCGCATGAAACTGAAAATATAAAAATTAAAATAAATTCAAGATATGCTATAATTAATATTATATACATCTTCCAGCCTAATTAGATCCCCTAAAATACAACAGTCTGCAGATCTTACCATACAATAGTCATTTCAGCTATACACACACAGTTAAATTCAGTTAGAAGGGACTTTAGGGGATGATTTAATTCAACTCCCTCATTCACAGAGAAGGAAACTGAAACAAAATGAAGAAGCTGAGGTCCAAAGAAATTCAGTACACAGAAGACCAGGTACAAGGTCACACAGAAAATAAGTAGCAAAAGCAGAATGGGACCCCTGTTTTCTAACTCTAAATCAAGTGTTCTTTATATTGTAAGTGAGAACTACTGCTGGAATAATAGATCACAGTTACATAAGACCTAACAGTTTAGAGTTTTACAAAGCCCTTTAGCACCAGTATTAGCATTCCTATTTTACTGATGAACAAACTGAGGCCTAAAACGGAGACTTGAGGAACTGAAGATAATAAAGCTAACAAGTTTTGGATCTGAGCCCAGAATCTGGAACTTCTAACTCCAAGAGTAGTGCTCTTCTACCCAGCAATCGATATCATTAACTCCATCATAAAACAAATCAATCTATGATGAACTCATGATGAACTATGAGCTCTTAGCTCTGTTCCTCTGGTCACAAAATATTCTCAAAGGGAGTATAATAAGTACTAAAGAATTCTTCTTCCTATTTTGGGGAGCTCAGCCTTTGCCCTATAACAGAACTTAGAGTGAGGGGCTAGGGAGCCTGAACCCTACAGTTCACCTCCTTTCTATTGGCCTCTTCCTCTCAGGTGATCCCTTCCACAAAGGCTCTTTCCTCCATATCTGGCTCCACCTTCCCTTCTCTCGGTCTCTGTTGGCCCTCTTAAATTTTGTTCTCAGTGAAAATGAAAGTGGAGGAGCAGAAGTGGCTTTTTCCCTTCCCCTCCCACTAGGAACCCAATTCTTTCCCAGAAATCCTCTGAGGCTTGTTTATTCCTGTATGGCCACTACTCTAGAACTTTACAATTTCACTGAAACGGGGTGGAGAAAATGGGGGAAGTTAGTGGGAAGTGGACACAGAAGACCAGGTACAAGGGGAAATCCCAACCTCCAAAATGAGGAACTATCCAAAAACTGAAAGGGGTGTGGGTCCTTAATGAATTCCCCAATGAAATGCTTGGGCAATTCTGAGTCAGTGTGATCGATTCAGAGACACCATCGTCCCTAGGCAGAACTCTAGCCCCCTCTGAGAGACAAAATGGTGGAGGGGAAAGCCTATGGGCCTTTCATCTCAGTGAGTCTCAGCTTCTTCTTATGTCAATTGAAAGAGGTGCACTGAACCATCTCTAAGTTCTCTTCCAACTCTAACATTTCACAAGTCTTGGATCCCTTCCCTTTTGTCATGGTGTAGTCTAAGAATTAGGAAGTTCTCATGTTTTACATTCTACAGGTCCTACCAGCTCTGATATTCTAAGTTATTGAGATCATTTTTGACATGGATTTTAGAAATCTGTCTAGTCTAACTCTTTCATTCTTAGTGATGAAGAAATTAAGAGGTGAAATGCTTTATTCAAGGTTCCACAGATTCTAAGTGACAAAGCAGGGATTTGAAGTTGGGTGTCTGATTCAAAATTTATGTCCCTTCAACTGATTTTACATTTCCCTCTAAAATCCCATCCAGTTCTGATATTCTCTGGTCTAGTCTTTCTCCCGAATTTTGGCATTCTATTTTCTAAGGCCTTTTCAAATTGAGCAATTCCAGGATTCTAGTTCAAAACCAAATCCCTTTGATCCCCCGTATACTGTCCCTGAGATTGTGTCCATTCTTTGAGGTGGGGAGTCAGGGGGTATTTCCCTGGGCATTTCCCTTGAGATCAGACCAGTGGTCCTATAAAAGGTGGCAGCCTTGCCTGCTATGTCTCCCGCTTCTTTAAAGTGTTTCAACCCTTCACCTATCTTTCCCTCTATCCACAGAAAGGGAGCAGAAGGGAAGCACTGATAAGACTCCCCCTGGTTGGCAAGAATCCCATGATCGTACAGAGGAGTTGTTACCAGACACAACAGCATCCTGTACTATAGGAAAAGAACAGGAAACTGGGCTTATCCACCTCTTCCTATTCCACTGCCTGTTCTTTCTGGCCTGGAGACCAGCAACCTCTGTAACCTCCCCAGTTCTTCAGCCACCTGAGAATGCTCAGGGGCTTGAGACTGAACACAGATTCCTGGGGCCTACCTCTTTGCCAAAAGAGAACCAGTCTGCCCTCTTTCTCCTTGAAGTGGCAGTTTTCCCCACAAAACCTCTGGGCCCGACTGGACATAAAACTGAAGGAATGTGGGGGGCCTGAATCAGATCTAAGGCACCGGTTGCCTCAGACCCTTAAAGCTGGCTGCCAGGAGCAGCCTCAGCGAATGACCTGGTTGGTACCTGACAGTTAGGGGGTGATCCACAGCTGACTAACTTTAAACGGGCAATACGCAGAGTTGTCCCGCAGGTTATTTCCTCGCCTACTCCACCTCCCTCTACTTTTTGTTCACCTTCGGCTTCTCCCCAGCTTCCATTGCCTGATTTCTTCAGAAAGCCGGTCACATGTTAGCGCTGGGAAGAAGGACCCTCAGAGATTAGAGGAGGCTACGGTTTCACAGAGAAAGTAACTGGGGCCTGAAAGAGGCCCCTTTCGGGATTCCCGGGAGCCAGCCCCAGTCAGGTAGTGACTGACACCTTTCCAAAAAGCCGGTTTTTCTTTCCTCCCCGTCTATACCCCCACCTGGCCTCCCCGCAAGGAGACGGGGAACGAAGGAGCAGGAAGCCAACTCACAGCAGTGAAGACGCAGGCCCACAGCAGGCAGGACGGGATCATGGCTGGTCCGGATGAGGCTCCAGGGAGTGAGAATGGCCCAGAGCGGGCGTCTAATAACCCCCTGCACTCCGCAGGGAAGCCCCACCCACAACCCGGGAGGGACGCCGCGGGCCAATCGCAGCTGACAGAGGCGGGAGAGCTGGAACAGGGGAGCTCTGGGGCGCATCTCAGTCCGTCTTTCGGTGGATGCGCCAGTTGGGACAATTCTGAAATCCACTCGAGGGAACTCTTTTCCTAGCGCTCTCCCCGAACTTCCAAGCACAGTAGAAAGTCAAAGCGCAGTAAGGCAGGAAGGAGGCATCCAGTCTGGCCTCCAAGCAGCGGTGAAGTGGGTCGCGCTCCTGGGGCTGGAGACCCGTTATGGGGCGAGGGGCGCAGCCCCGCTCCACCCCCACCCCATCCACCCTGCGGACAGAACCGAAAGTCTGTCTGTCCCCCGCCCTCTCCGGGCTCTCTGCCAGCTTGTTCTAGGAAGTCCCCCGGGAGAAGTGCAGCTGGCAGAGGAGAGCGGGGGTGTTTGCAAGGAAAGGAGTTTCCCAAGCTGCTGCTTTTCGTTCCTAAGGAAATTCCAGATTATGTGAGGAGCCTGGGAGGGTGCGGAGAGGCTCTTCTCCGTCCGGACTCTCAGATCGAAAATGACCGGAAGGATGACCGCAGCGCTGAACTGTCCAGGTGTAAAAGACATTGCTTCCGTTTCACAAAGGGGAAAACTGAGGTGCAGGGGGAAAGAAACTGCCATGGCTAAGGTGGCAGGAGCAGTGCTGGGGAGAATTTGGATCCCGGATCCCGACAGCCGGCTGGGTCTTCTTGTAAGAATACCGAGTTCCTACACCATTTTGAAACCACAGATTCGGGGCGCGGGGATTGTGCAACCCAGTGTATAAATAAAAGATCACTGGACTTAAAATTAAATTTTCTGGACTTGATTTATTGCCCTTAGGCAAAATCCCTCCCCTCCTGGGCTTCCGTTTTCTCCTTAAAATGAAGGTGGTAAATAAACTTTGCTTGTTCACCGCCATGGAAACATAAACTATGGCTACCTTCTTGATTGTTAAAAGAAAGTCTGGAGTTGAAACGGGGAGGGGGTCACTAGATCAAGTCCCTTAAAACACTCCTAATCCTAGGAAGAAGGAGTGGTTAAATCTATTCTTCATAGCCTCAGAATCTTTCCGTAAGTGTGTATTAAGTAGGTATGGTGTGGCAGACGCCGTGCTAGTAGCTGAGGTTACAAGGATAAAAATGAAACTGCCCTGGAGGAGTTTACATTATGGGGGAGGAGGAAGAACATGTATAGAAGCTTTAAAAAAATGTAATTGAATCTGTGATGCCATTGGTGTAGAGAGTTATCAATAACTTTGTTATAATTAGTATCTTTTTTGCTGTTCATAGACTTACTTGTCTAGGAGTACTGAGAACTTAAGTGACTTGCCTAGGGTCACCTATGTGAGAAGCAGAATTTGAACCCCAGCTTTCTGCCTAAGAAGTTGACTGTATTACACATTTATTTATATTGCAAACCCTACACAGCATATTCCAAAAGTTTTACTGCAGTTTTGAGCTTGAATAACTTCAGATGTAAATGCTACAAATTTACCACAAAATATCTGAAAAGTTAATGTCAAAATTAGAAATGTTTTTCTTAGTAAAAATCAATTTACTTGCCATCTTCTGTTTTACATTGTTATGGTTAGTTTTCAAACTTTGTACAAAGTTTCATCACCTGCTGCTCGGTGACTGGAAGGATAGGGAGAAATATATATAGGCGATTTCACCAGCAGTTGGGTAGGAAAGCTTAGTGTTCCTTAAAGTGCAAAGCAGCTGATGATGCTTCTTTAACTTTAGATAGAATCACTGATAGAATCAGACTTCGTTCTGACATTGCCATTTCACAATGTCAAGGACTTTGATGTTGAGAACTTTCTTAAATTCTCTATTTCCTTTCTTATTTTTTAAAATAGCCCAGCAAAAGAGGAGATGAGGCAGAGACATCTGCAGAGGCCAGGTCTATCTTTAGAAGGCTTGACTTTTTACACAACGGCTGCAGGAGCTGGACTGGAAGCCTGGCAGTGCATGAATTTAATCTTGGTCTGAGGTGCTAGGGGGAAATGGTAGTGGTAGCTTGACTCCACTCTCCTCTCTCCCTCAGCCCTCAGAGCTTTATTACTTCAGCTGGGTAGCTTGCCTGACCTGTGGGTTGCATTTGGTCAGGATGGCTGACCCCTTCACAAGAGTTACTCCCATGAATGAAGTCTTCAGGGATTGGGAGGGAAGCAGTAGTCTGGGATTGGAAGTGATACTGCTCTTCCCAAAGCTCTCAGGGTCAGGATTCTGGGTTGTCTCCACGGGGATCTGAGAGAAAGTGATGACAAGATGGTACTGGTGGTCTGACTTGCCTGAAAAAGGTCCTTCAAGAACTGCAAAATGTCACTGCTGAATCTCTATCAGTAATCTTTGAGTATCTGTAGAGAAAGGAGAGATGCCAGAAAAGTAGAGAAAGATAGATGTTCCATTTTTTTCACAGAAGGAAGTAAAATGCTAGTAGATTTGGCTTTAATTCCTGACAGAACTTTAAAATATTTGTAACTTGAGATTCCTTGATCACTTAACTATTTTACTTATTTTTCCCAGGTTGATAATTTAGAAAAACTAGCAGAGAAAGTCTCATGATCACTTTCCTTTCCCCCTCAATGAAATAAATAAGGTACTCAAAATGAGCATGGCGTTGCAAAATAGGACAAAAGAGATGAGATCTGGATACTAGCATCTGAGATTGGCCACTTTTCTTTTTACCTGCTGCCCTTAAAATTCAAAATTTTTTTAACATTATTTAGGCCGTGAAGATCAGGGGGTTGTTGCCATTACACTGAGAAATATTAGGCCTCCATTAAATGATGGGAGGAAACTTGGGCAATTTTTGCTGTATCCAGAAGCTCAAGCTGCCCACTGAGGGTCCTGAAAACTAGGGCTGTAGAGATTCAGATCAATCCCAAGCTTGACAGTTACTGTGGTTTCCACCAAGCTAGTGTGCTGGAGGAGAAAACTTCCTGTTCCACTACTTTTATTTTGATTTTGCCTGGCATAGTCTCTGTTCTAGAGAAGAGAGCCAGGACATATCCTTTTATTTCTTTCCTATTATTTCCAGGTATGAATGATTTGGGAATTTTCCTAGCCACATATGGTAGAGCTGAAGAACAATTGGAAGGAGATTTTGGTAAATGATTGGTAAATACAACAGGATGATTTCAGAAAGGCCTGGAGAGACTTCCATGAACTGATGCTGAGTGAAATGAGCAGGACCAGGAGATCATTATATACTTCAACAACAATACTATATGATGATCAATTCTGATGGACATGTGACCATCTTCAACAATGAGATGAACCAAATTAGTTCCAATAGAGCAGTAATGAACTGAACCAGTTACACCCAGCAAAAGAACTTTGGGAGATGACTATGAACCACTACATAGAATTCCCAATCCCTCTAATTTTGTCCACCTGCATTTTGGATTTCCTTCACTAATTGTACACTATTTCAAAGTCCGATTCTTTTTGTTCAGCAAAACAACTGTTTGGACATGTATACATATGTTGGATTTAACTTATACTTTAACATATTGAACATGTATTGGTCAACCTACCATCTTGAGGGGGGGGGCAGAAGGAGGGGAAAAATTAGAACAAAAGGTTTAGCAATTGTCAATGGGTAAAATTACCCATGCATATATCTGGTAAACAGAAACTATTAAAAAAAAAAGATTGGTAAATGATTTCATAAATGATTAGGCAGCTAGTTGGTACAGTGGATAGAGCACCAGCCCTGAAATCAGGAGGACCTGAGTTCAAATGTGACCTCAGACACTTAACACTAATTAGCTATGTGACTCTGGGCAAATCACTTAACCCCAACTGCTTGGGGGGAATACATATATATATATATATATATATATATATATATATATATAATAAAAATAAATGAATGGAGTTTGACAGGTACATATTTCCTATCATTTCTGCACTGTTTGTTAAACTATCTGATAATATGTTGAATGCTTTACTTCTATGACTGTGGGAAAGTCATAACCAGAGAAACATCTAGATACTGATCTGGGGCTCGAGAACTGTAAATTTCATATTATTGAAATGTTAAGTAATGTATTCTTTTATTCCCAGAGTCAATTAAAAAACCAACCAGTGCTGCTGCTTGAAATTGTAAGCTGTGATAGTGGGATACTGATCTAGGGTTCTGTAGGCCAGTTACCCTCTGGTAGCCAGGCAAGACACTGCTTTCTCTTGAAAGGCTGTACCAAATATATCAGAAAGGAACTGAGGAGAATGAATGAGCTGGCTTCTCAAGAACTTTGTTCAGCTATTGTATTTTCATATTAGATAGTATTTCTATAAGCTTTGGAAAAGTGGGACATTTCTTAATTAGCTTACAATACCATTATTATCACACAGGTGTCACACATTAAAAGGAAGGTTTCTGAAGATTTAGAAAGAAAAGTAATTATCACTAAAAGACAACAGGTAAAAGAAAGATTTATATCAAACTAATCTCATTTCCTTTTTAATAGGGGTACTATAATGATACCATGATATAGATATAGTATATCTAGATGGAGAAAGGTCTCTTAAGTCAGATAGAATTAGAACAGACTAAGTAATTAGACCCAAAAGATAAGATAATCATAAAATAGGTTGACATTCATTTCAAAGGTGATCTCTTGAAGAGATCTGTGTAGATCTTGTGTTATTCATTATTTTTATTTTTACTTGGATGAAATGATGCTTTTCAAATTTGAAGATAACATAAAGTTGGGAAGAATAGTTAACATATTATATTACAAAGAAATCAAACCAAAGAAATCTAGATAGTCTACCTTGATAAATCAAATATAAAAAGTAAGGGATGTAAAGTACTTCACTGGGGTTCAAACTCAATCTCACAAACTGTTTTAGGCATGACTTAGACTGAATTCTCTTATGAAAAATCTGGGTTGTTTTTGTTTTTTTTTTTATTAGACTTCAGGTTAATGAATGAACATTTCAACAGAGCAACTACAAAAGCTATATATAATATTACACTAAGAGAATTAACATGTCCAGAACACTTCGAGGCTGACCCACACTCCTACTCAGACCACATCTGGGACCTCATGTTCAATTCTGTAAGTCATATCTTAAGTAGGACTTAGACAATCTATAGTGCATCCAAAAAAAGGAGAATCAGGATGGCAAGGAGACTGAAGACCATAACAAACAAACAAGGGATCAGGGATATTTAGCTTCAAAAAGAAAGATTTTCATTTTCTTTAAGTCTCTGAAAGATAGTGATGTGGAAAAAAGATTAATTTGTTCTACTTAACCCAAGAGGGTACAACTAAGAGCAATATATAGAAGTTATTGTGACAGATTTTAGCTCAATACCAGAAAAAAATCTCTGAACAATTAGATCAAGTGAAAAGGGAAATACACCACTTTGGAGATAATGGATTTCATCTCACAGTGACAGGATGACTTCTTGTTGGACATGTTGTTGAGAGTATCTCTTTTTATGGTCCCATTTGGACCAGTCTCTCACAACCCTGAGATGGTATGGTTTTCTATTCTGCTCTTGTTAGACTAAATCTGGAGTATTATGTTTGGCTTTGGCTACCACATTTAAAAAAGAATATTGACAAATACAAATCCCACTTTCTATATGAGTTCTTTCCCAATCCCCCAAGCTACTATTGCCTTCTCCATTCATATTACCTTCATCTTTTCTCTCCCTCTTTTCTCTCTCCCTCCTCTTGTCTTTCTCTCTGTGTGCTTCCTCTATCTTTCTCTTTGTGCTTCCTCTCTCTCTCTCTCTCTCTCTCTCTCTCTCTCTCTCTCTCTCTCTCTCTCTCTCTCTCTCTCTCTCTCTCTTTTTCTCTCTCTCTCTCTCCTTCCTCTATTTCTCTGTCTCTTTCTCCCTCTCTCTTCTTTCCCCTCTTTCCTCTCTGTTTTTCTCTCTGTGTGTCTATCTCTATCTCTTCGTCTCTGTCTCTCTCTTTGACAAACTGAAGTCTATCTAGAGGAGAATAGCCAGGACTTTGAGGACATTGAGAGACCATGCAAGATAAGGATAAGTTGAAGGAGCTGAGAATGTTTAACCTCAAGAAGAAAAGATATAGAGATGCTAATGTGGCTATCTTCAAATATCTGAAAGGTTGTCACACAGAAAAGGGATTAGATTTGTCCTGCTTGGCATCAGGGGATAGAACTCAGAGCCATGCTGTTGCATAATAGAGGTAGACTTTAGCCGATAATTAATGTCATCCCAAAGTAGAAGTCCTTCCTTGGACTTCCTTGGAAGGTAGAAGGATTTTGTGGGGATTTGTATGACCACTGATTGCAGAATGGGAAGGGGATTCCCATTTAGGTAGGAGGTGAGCTGGGTGGTGTTTAAGGTCCATTCAAACCTTACCACTGAGATTCTGTGAAGATGGTCTCTACAACCCTCTCTAACTTGAGGGTTTGAGTGTTCATTTTAAAGAGGAGGAAATTGTAGGTAGCTCAGGAAAAACATGCAATTTGCTCAAGGTCAAATAACTAATAAGTGGCATAGCCAGGGCTAAAATTCAGGTCATTTGATTCTAGGTCCACTTTTTTTTCCCCATTATATGATCCTTGACTGAACACATCATTTCTTCTTTCTTGACCTCATTTTTCTTGTCTTTAAAATGCAGAAGATATACTAGTCTCTGAAGGCTCTTTCAGGAGTCATGTCCTATGTTCTGAGGCTCCTTCCAGTTGCAATCATGTTATGAATGCCAGAAGAATTTGTATTGTTTTGTGAGGAAGGAAGTGATATGATCAAATCCGTGCTTTAATTTTTAAAAATTAATTATTTAATATTCTCCCAATTACATATAAAAACTAATTCTTTTATTATAGCTTTTTGTTTACAAGATATATGCATGGGTAATTTTTCAGCATTGACAATTGCAAAACCTTTTGTTCCAACTTTTCCCCTCTTTCTTCCCCCCCCCTTTCCTCCTGATGGCAGGTTGACCAATACATGTTAAATATATTAAAGTATAAGTAAAAACAATTTTAAACATTCATCTTTTTAAATTTTAAGTTTCAAATTCTCTTCTTCACACTCTCTCTTTTCCCCTCATTGAGACAGCAAGCAATTTGGTATAGATATTACATGTGCAGTCATACAAAACATATTTCCAAGTTAGTCATGTTGTGAAAGAAAGCACTTACTCAAAAAAAAAAAACCTTCAAGAAAAAATTCAAAAATATGTTTTGATCTTCATTCAGACCCCATTCATTCTTTCTCTGAAGGTGGATAGCACTTTTTTAATCTTAAATCCTCTGGAATTATCTTGAAGTATTGTATTACTGAGAATAGCTAAATCATTCACAGTTGATCATTACTGTGTGCAATGTTCTCCTGATTCTGCTCATTTCCTTGGCATCATTTCATGTAAGTCTTTCCATGTTTTTCTGAGATCATTCTGCTCATCATACAATTAAGAAAATTACTTGGAAAACTGTGGGGAGCATGAAAAAGGGAAAATACTTGAAACAGGAAGACTAATTAGTAAGTAATAGAAACAGTCCAAGAGAAAAGTGATAAAGGGTCTAAAACAGGGTAGTAACAATGTGATATAATGTCAGAAACATGGAGATAAAATTAATTTTGATACATGAGAAGTGGAGAAAATCAGGAGGCAAAAATTACTTCAAAGTTAGGAATAGGAGTGACTAGAAGGCTAGAGGCAGAAATGGGGAAATTGGGAAGACAGAATGGATTTAACAGCAAAGATAGAGTTCTGTTTTGGATGTATGAAGTTCGACATTCCTATAACATATCCATTTTGAAATATCTAGTAGATAATTGGTGATATGGGACTGAAGCTCAGAGAAGATAGTAGAGAGATAATTTTAGATCTGAGGTTTATTTGTTTATACAAAATAATTTTTTATACAAAATGAGGAAAGACCTCATGTAGAAGGTGGCATCTGAACAGATTCTTGAAAGAAGCTAAGAATTTTAAGAGGGAAAAGGGGAAAGTGTTCCAGACTTGATCAACCATCTCTATAAAAGCTGACTCATGGGATTTAATTTATTGGGCAAAAGTATTCAGGAAAGAGGAAAATGTAGCTGCTGCAGTAAGTGAGATGTCTGGGAGTATATAGGCTTTTTAAATCCCCAGAAAGACTTTTTGGATTAGGTGTACACTTCAGTTGTTCCTTAAGGCACCAGTGTAATTAACTGGGATTTCCCATTTTAATTCAAAAGAAGATGCATATGATGCATCTAAAACAATCCTGGTTTTACTTAATTCTTTATTAATCTGAACAACAAGATTAAAAAATGAGACCTCTCTTCTGGAATTAAAGTATCTCCTCAATGGGTATGAATTTACCTGGCCTTAAGTATGTGTTGGTCTCCTGACACTACATTAAATTGCTTAATTAATTAAAGACCAATTCATATATCTTGAAGTCTACTCTTAGATTTGGACTTTAAAATGAGGGAAACCCCTGGCGAATAAACTAAAAAAACTATTATAAGCAATCCACAACTTCAGCAAAGTTGCAGGATATAAAAATAAATCCACATAAATCTTCAGCATTCTTATATATCATTAACAAAATCCAACAGCACGATATACAAAGAGAAATTCCATTTAAAATAACTGTTAATAGTATAAAATATTTGGGAATCTATCTGCCAAGGGAAAGTCAGGAACTATATAAGCAAAACTATAAAACACTTTCCACAAAAATAAAGTCAGATTTAAGCAATTAGAAAAATATCAAGTGCTCATGGATAGGTCGAGCAAATATAATAAATATGACAATACTCCCTAAACTAATCTATTTATTTAGTGCTATACCAATCAAACTCCCAAGAAACTATTTTGCTGACCTAAAAAAAATAACAACAAAATTCATCTGGAAGAACAAAAGGTCAAGAATTTCAAAGGAATTAATGAAGAGAAAAGCAAATGAAAGGGGCCTCGCTGCACCAGATCTAAGACTATATTATAAAACAGCGGTCATCAAAACCATCTGGTACTGGCTAAGAAACAGTGAAGTTGATCAGTGGAATAGATTAGGTTCACAGAACAAAATAGCCAATGACTATAACAATCTAGTATTTGACAAACCCAAAGACCCCAGCTTTTGGGATAAGAATTCATTATTTGACAAAAACTGCTGGGAAAATTGGAAATTAGTATGGCAGAAAGTAGGCATAGACCCACACCTAACACCATATACCAAGATAAGGTCAAAATGGGTTCATGATCTAGACATAAAGAATGATATTATAAACAAATTAAAAGAATATAGGATAGTTTACCTCTCAGATTTGTGGAGAAGGAAGGAATTTGTGACCAAAGAAGAACTAGAGATCATCATTGGTCACAAAATATATAATTTCGATTATATTAAGTTAAAAAGTTTTTGTACAAACAAAACTAATGCAGACAAGATTAGAAGGGAAGCAATAAACTGGGAAAACATTTTTACATACAAAGGTTCTGATAAAGGCCTCATTTCTAAAATATATAGAGAATTGACTCAAATTTATAATAGTTCAATTGATAAATGGTCAAAGGATATGAACAGACAATTTTCAAATGAAGAAATTAAAACTATTTGTAGTCACATGAAATGATGCTCCAAATCACTATTGATTAGAGAAATGAAAATTAAGACAACTCTGAGATACCACTACATACCTGTCAGATTAGCTAAAATGACAGGAAAAAATAATGGTAAATGCTGGAGAGAATATGGGAAAACTGGGACACTGATAGATTGTTGGTGGAACTGTGAACAGATTCAACTATTCTGGAGAGCCATTTGGAACTATGCTCAAAAAGTTATCAAACTATGCATACCCTTTGATCCAGCAATGTTTCTATTGGGATGATATCCCAAAGAGATCTTAAAGGAGGGAAAGGGATCCACATGTGCAGAAACGTTTGTGGCAACTCTTTTTGTAGTGACAAGGCTGGAACTCTTGAGCCAATGCTGGGTTGGACAATCGAGCACTTGAGGCTATTATAACTGATTGGACAATACTCTATAAGAATATGCTTGGGAAATGGCCCTTCCCACTATCCTGTGCTGGCCCAATCGTTTGGTGTATACAGAGAATTGTGGGAGGGATTAGGAGGTGCAGTGGGACTAGCCAGGGTCACTTCTGTGAGGGAGAGGAGAAGGAGAAGTCGCAGAGATCCCACGCGTCCACTCTACCGCTAAAGACCAAGAATAAAGACTTTTGCTTATCCTGGCTCTGGCTGATTCTAAGGTACCCAGGTCACCATGGTCAACAAGGTCAGTGCGGTCACCACATTTGGTGCCCAACTCGGGGCTAAGAACCCTAATTTCACTGAAGAAGCTCTTGGGGACCAGGAAATAGGGTGAGTATTTTAATAGACAAACAGGGAATGTACTTTGTTAAAGGCTAAACTAGTAACCTTTTCTAGCTGAAATGGGGCAGATATTAGGAAAAGATTCCACCCCCATCCCCAGCCCCACTCCCACCCCCATTCTGAAGGGGTGCTACAGAAAGCATGCTTAAGATGATTAAGGGACAAGGTTTAATTATAACTTGATTGCAGATCTTTAGACTCTTGGGTACATTAAAATGCACGTCCCCTTGGTTCTTAAAGAAAGAAGAAATAGGGTTAGATAATTGGAAGATGGTAGGACAACAACTTTGTGAATACCACAATGATAAAGATCCTCATTCAATTTCCAAGAAAACATTCTATATATACAACATAATACAATTAACCTTAAAAAATCCTTCAAGTTATAAAAAAAAAGAAAAATTTTCAGAACAGCCAGATGAGGAAATGTGAGGAAAAAGAGGAAGACAATGAACGGATTAATAGCAATATCACTAGAGGGCATGTGGAGTTAAGTGAGCATGAAGGGTGTTTCGAAGGGTTTGGTGATTCTCACTCTGAGCAGGCAGCTTCAACCCTACCTAAACAGGAACTGGTTCTTGACATGCCCCCATCAACTTCACCTTCCAGGATGGAGGGAGGAGAAAGAGTGAGAGGGGCAGTGATATCACCAGCACCTCCCCCCCCTGCAATCACCCCCTCCTATGACTAGATTGCAAAAGGCACTACTTAAAGACAAAGAAGAAAGGCAGGATTTAGCTGATTTGAAAATTGGAATGTATCCTGTGATTCAACAGTTTAACTCTTCAGGTCAAGAAAGCAGAAAATATGCTCCTTGTGATATGGAAGTCCTCAAAGACCTGAAAAAGCCTTGCACTCTTTAAGGGGCTACATCAGCTTATGTCAAGATGTTATTACAGAATTTGGCTTATGAAATCTTAACCCCTAGGGACTGGAAATCTATAACAAGGACATGCTTAGAACCTGGACAAAACTTGTTGTGGCTTTCTGAATATACTGAGCTCTGTAGGATACAAGCCCAATGAAATAGTCATAGTGGAGTTAATCCTCCAATCACCTATAACCAACTAACAGGTGTAGGTTCTTATGCAGACATTTCAGTACAGATTAATTACTCCATAGCAGAATATGAGCAAATTGCTGCTGCTGCTGCTGCTATCAAAGCATGGGCTTTTCTCCTTGGTAAAAACAAGGGTGAGAGCCTCACAAAAATTGCACAAGGGCCAAATGAACCCTTTGCTGATTGTGTGGGATATTTGCAGACAGCTATCATACAAACTGAAAATGCAGTGACAAAAATTATGATAAGGCAACTTACTAAAGAAAATGCTAATGAGGTTTTAAGAAGGATTATACTAGGACTACACAAGGTTGCTCCTTTAGAGGGGCTCATAAGATGCAAAGCCACAGTGGGCACAAATGCCTTTTATAGATAGGCTATGATGCAGACTTCCCAAGATCCCAAAATAGGAAGACAGGGTCCCTTTTGGCAAGGGACTTCTAGAAAGACTCATCAATGCTTTCAATGTGGTAAAGTAGGGCATCTGAAAATTCAATGTTGGCATAGAGACAGAGTGAGAAAATAGGATGGGAGAAAAAGACCCAATACCCCATGTCTAAAATGCAACAGAGGGTTCCATTGGGCATCAGAATGTAGACTGATTCAGGAAAATGGGTTGAGGGGCTCAGCCCCAAGGCCCAAGACAAAAAATACTTGGGGCATGATGGCAGCCAATGCTACACCCAGAAAGTGCCTAGAAGTTCAGTACCTGGCATCAGCAGGAAGCCATCTGATGGGAGAAAGGAATTACACAACCAATCATCCAGAAAGCAACCTGATGGGAGAAAGGGATTACAATTGGGAAAAATAGAGTTGTTTGCAGCTGGGACAATTGAGATAGCCCCTGGGGAGGTGAAATCTGTTCTTCTCCAGCCTATGGATCCCTTGCCTTCAGGCACAGTAGGCTTGACCAGTATTTTCATCTCTTGAGAGTACTTACAAAACAGTGTCCATCCATACATTGATGTGAGAAACTGGGGAATGTGTAGATAATATCCCAGTCACTAATACAGATAGACAATGTGTGACTTATCAACCAGGAGAAGTAGTAGCATCAGGTTTATTAATACAGACTCCTAATAAGCAATCTGGTAATAGTCGCCCAGATTCTGACTCTAAGCAACAAAATTCAGGAATATACTGGACAGCAGCTGTGACAGTTGACCGACATGGGCTCACTATCTATATAAATGGCATACCATTAGAAGGCTTGGTAGACACAGGTGCAGATCATACAGTCATTAGAGATGCCAACTGGCCCAGTCACTGCCCAAAGATTAAGGCAGACACTTACATGTCTGGCATAGGAGGATCAATAACAGCTGAAGTTAGTGCTACCCCTTTGAAATGGATATTTGAAGGAGAAACTGGAGTTTTTACTCCTTTTATAATTGAAAAAATCCACATCAATCTGTGGGGAAGAGACATTTTACAACAATTAGGATTTAAAATGAGTATTTTGGTTTTTTAGGCAGGGCTGCTGTTGAAGGCCTGCCAGAACTTTCACCTGTTTCTATCCAATGGAAAACTGATACACCAGTGTGGATAGAACAGTGACCCTTAGGTAGAAATAAAATCCAGGTCTTATTAGATATAGTATAGGAGCAACTTGACCAAAGACACTTACAATCTTCTCTATGTCCTTGGAATTCTCCAGTATTTGTTGTAAGAAAGAAATCTGGAAAATGGAGGATGTTAACTGATTTAAGAAAGGTAAATAAACAGATAGAAACTATGAGAACTCTTCAACCTGGACTTCCATCTCCTATTCAATTGCCTAGAGCAGGGGTTCTATAGCCCACAGGCCAGATGAGGCCCACTGAGGAAGTTTATGTGGCCCGCTGGGCTAGGGCAAATGGGCTGAGGGGCGGAGACAGAGTGTGAGGTTTTGTTTTTACTATAGTCCGGCCCTCCAACAGTCTGAGGGACAGTGAACTGGCCTCCTATTTAAAAAGTTTGAGTGAGAAAGCATCCAGGTAAGATTTATATCTTGCATGTCCACTCTCATAATGGACTTCCAGGTCCTATTTTTGATGGTAATTCAAAGGTAGATAGCCTTCTAACTATGTTGGCCAATACTCCTTTGTTTCAAGAAGCCCAAGAATCTCATTTTAAATATCATCAGACTGCTTGAGCTTTACGTTTACAATCTGGAATAACAAGAGAGGAAGCTAGGAGCATAGTAAAAGTTTGTACAGCTTGCATTCCTTTCCACGCTCCTATACGCCCTCCAGGGAAGAACCCTCATGGTTTGAAACCTAATGAAATTTGGCAAATGGATGTGACCCATTATAAATCTTTTGGTCATCTGTCTTTTATCCATGTTGTGGTAAACACTTTTTCAGGATTCACTTTTGCAATACCAGCAGCAAAAGAGACAGCCCAAGTGGTCACGGAATTACTTATACAAGCATGTGCAATTATGGGTGTGCTGCAAGCAATAAAAACAGACAATGGACCTGCATATACTTCTAAACATTTTGCACACTTTTGTGCACAGTATAAGTTTTATACCCCACTGGCATATCTTTTAATTCTCAAGGACAAGCAATAGTAGAGAGGAGAAACAGAGATATTAAAACACTCCTCCAAAAACAAAAGAAAGGGGGAGCCACAGGTAACCCTAGGGAACTTCTAAATCTAGCTCTTTATACTATTAACTTCTTGATTTTTGACAAAGATGCACTGGCTCCAGCAGACAAGTTTTATAACCCACCTGAAGGGTAGTGTTCAGTGCAAGCAACTCCATTATCTTTAGATAATCACCAGGTGATGTGGAGAGACCCAGAAAGTGGTGAATGGAAGGGACCAGATAGGTTAACTGCTTGGGGCAGAGGGTTTGCTTGTATTTCTACAGATGGTGAAGGAATCAGATGGGTGCCAAGGAGCCGTAATCGCCTTGTCTATCAGAAAGAGATGGAGCAGACCCTTGAAACAAAGGAGAAGACCCAAGAAACATCAGGTGGTTCTGTTGCTGACTGTGTCCAACACTGAAAGAACATGGCAGTTATGGCGTTTGACTCATGGACATCAAAAATCGTTGGACTTCAAAACCCTCAGGAATCACTGGATTCTTTGAGACATGATAAGGTTGTTGTTGGACTTCAAAATCCTCAGGAATCATTGGATTCTCTGAGACATGATAAGATTGTTGTTGGACTTCAAAACCCTCAGGAATCATTGGATTCTCTGAGACATGATAAGACTGTTGTGGGACTTGAAAACCCTCAGGAATCATTAGATTCTCTGACACATAAGACTGTTGTAGGACTCCAAAACCCCCAAGAATCATTATATTCTCTGAGACATGATAAGACTGTTGTAGGACTTGAAAACCCTCAAGAGTCATTGGATTTTCTGAACAATGATAAAACTGTTGCAGGACTTCAAAATCTGCAGGAATCATTGGATTCCCTAACACATAAAAAGATTGTTGTAGGGCTTCAAAAACTTGTGGGGATCATTGGATTCCCTGACACGTGAAGCAATGGATAATAGATTGGTTTTAGACTATCTCTTGGCTGCTGAAGAAAGCATATGTGTGACTGTTGTTTACATACCCTCCTTCTAGGACTTCTGGAAATTTTTTACAAGACCATGTTGATTTATATTATTTGTTTTATCACTACTTACATGTACAATTCATGTTTGTTATACCACATTGAGCCTGCACTGGCTGTGGGGAAGTTGTCACTAATAGCCTGTGTGTTATTGCTATGTGCTTGTGTAATACCTCCCATGCTGATGGGTTTATGCATACCTGTTTCTAATAAGACCCTTCAGCCCAGAAACCTGCTAGCAATCCCCACTGTTCTTTGGTGCTTTTCGTCTCCCTTCCTGAGATGTTAGGGAGGGTGTGATCACCTCCTTTTTGGTGTTTTCGCCTCCTTTCCTGAGAAGTCAGGGATGGCGTGACCACCTGTGTTCTAAAACAAAAGAAAGCGGTAGATGTAAAGGGCTAGAACTCTTGAGTCAAAGCACTGGGGTCAGACAATCAAGCACTTGAGGCTAATTACTGATTGGACAATACTCTATGAGAATATGCTTGGAAAATGGCCCTTCTCACTATCCTGTGCTGGCCCAATCGTTTGATGTATACAGAGAATTGTGGGAGGGGCTAGGAGGTGCAGTGAGACTAGCCAGGGTCACTTCTGTGAGGGAGAGGAGAAGGAGAAGTCGCAGAGATCCCACGCGTCCACTCTACTGCTAAAGACCAAGAATAAAGACTTTTGCTTATCCTGACTCCGGCTGATTCTAAGGTACCCAGGGTGATAATATGGTCACTACAACAAGGAATTGGAAACTGAGTGGATGCCCATCAATTGGAGAATGACTGGATAATTAATGGTATATGAATGCTATGGAATAATATTGTTCTATAAGAAACAACCAGGAGGATGATTTCAGAGAGGCTTGGAGAGACTTACATGAACTGATCCTAAGTAAAGTGAGCAGAACCAGGAGATAATTATACATGGCAACAATAAGATTATAGATGATCAATTCTGACGGACGTGGCTCTCTTCAACATTGAGATGATTCAAACCAGTTCCACTTGTTCAGTGATGAAGAGAGCCATCTACACTCAAAGAGAGAACCATGCTAACAGTGTGGACCACAACATAGCATTCTCACTCTCTCTGTTGTTATTTGCTTGTATTTTGATTTCTTTCTCAGTTTTTCTTTTTCTTCCTTTTTTATCTGATTTTTCTTGTGCAGCAAGATAACTGTATAAATATGTATACATATATTGGATTTAACATATATTTCAACATATTTAACATGTATTGGACACCTGCCAGCTAGGGAGGGGTGGGGGAAAGAGGGGAAAATTTGGAACAAAAGGTTTTGCAAAGGTCAATGTTGGAAAAAATTACCCATACATATGCTTTGTAAATAAAAAGCTTTAATAAAAAATAAATAAATAAAATGAAGGAAACACTTCCTACCTGTGTGACCCTGGGCAAGTCACTTAATCCCAATTGCCTCAGCAAAAAATAAAATAAATAAAAATAAAATGAGGGAAACACACAAAAAGATTAGATTTAAGAGAGAGTCAAAAAGAAGTAAGTTTCCAGAGACAACTCAGGTCCCTGGAAGGGAAGCTCCAACATCTACAAGGCCCCTTCAGAGAGCCAGATGACCACAGAGATGGCAGTAAATACACAGTGATTGAGTTCCTGGGCAGAAAGAGAAATTCTAGGACCAAGCTTCCTCGAGAGAAGATATGAGTTCCTAGCCAATCCTGAATTTGATATAACCAACTTAGAAAGAAAAGGATGTGTTGGACAATAATGAATTTTTGAACCACATCAATAAGTTCCAGAATTGTAAATGCTCTTCTTCTATAAAGGAGTAAGGAGAGAGAGCTTCTCATATCCTTTTTTTAGGACAAGGTTGTATTTTTGTGATTATTTTTGGGGTTTGTTTATCTTATTCTAATTATCATATATATAGTTTTATTGGCTCTTCTTACTTGATTTTGCAACAGTTCATGTAAGTCTTTATATGCTTCTCTATATTCATCATATTTATCAGTTGCCAAACACTGTCAGTTCTGTTCCCTTCTCTCTACTCACATGTTTCCCACAATAAAGTAATATTCAGTATATTCAATTAGTTTAGCTATTACTCAATCATTGGTTTCCAATTCTTTGCTACTAAGAATACTTCTATAAATGCTTGTTATTTAGTAATTTCAGTTCTGTCCAATTCGTTGTGACCCATGTGGGGTTTTCTTGGCAAAGACATGGGAATGGTTTGCTGTGGTAAACAGGGTTAAGTGACTTTCCCAGGGTCTCACACCTAGTGGGTGTTTGAAGCCAGATTTGAATTCAGGAGGATGAACCTTCCTGACTCAGGCCCCCACCTCTATGTACTATGGTACCATCTAGCTGTTTTATTTCCAGATATATGTGTACCCTTTGTTACCAATAATGAGGAGCGTTACTTTGACTCTTTATGAGTTTGAGAATTGTTTTGTGTTTTCTATCTTTTCTATGGTATTTGATATATTCACCAAAGTATTTGTTTGGATGCTGAGTGCTCTTTTACTTTTTTTACCATGCTTCCTTTGTGGGAGTTCCCGATTGGGGGTCAAGAGCCAAAAAGAGAGATGGTAGAGTAACATCTCCAAGACTGAACCAGATCTTTGTAAACCTAGAACTTAGGCTCTAAGCCATGGGTAGCATTTCAGCTTTCTAAGATCCTTTACACTTCTGACATTTGATTTTTCTCCTAACTAAAGAATTCTACCTCTGGCTGCTTGAGTCTGCCACAATGTATATATGGGCAACTAGGTGACAAAGTGGGTAGAGTGCTGGCCTGGAGTCAGGAAGACTCAACTTCTTGATTTCATATTTGGCCTCAGACACTTCCTAGCCAGCCCACTCTGGGCAAGTCACTCACCCCCATTTGTCTCAGTTTCCTCATCTGTAAAATGAGCTGGAAAAGGAACCAGCAAACTACTCTGGTATCTTTGCCCAAAACAACCACCACCACCATTATCAAATGGAGTTACAAAGAATTGTATTAAACAACTGAACAACAACAACATGGAAGCAGGCTGAGTTGATTCTTCTGTTGGCATTCATTCTGTATTCTGGATGCAAGTGGCATGCAACAATCTTAATTCACTTAGCTCATGCCTTCAGAGTTCTCTGGATCTCGTCAGCAGTATCGAGGAAAGCACTATTAAGACAAGAAAAAAAATGTCCTCTCTAAAGCAGAGTTGAGAGCATGTATCATAAATCATGGGTCATAGCATCATAGAGTTTACAAAAAATCTTTGGCATTTTTAACACAGTCTACCCATTTTAGAGATGAGAAGCCTAAGGCCCTGTGACAAAAAGAATTTGCTCAGGTAGTAAGTAAGTAGTACTTCTTTAGGTAGTAAGCTTTCCATCATTAAGGGTCTTCAGCTTGAGGCTGGATAATCACTTACTGAAGATCACTGACATCTTTGATCATTGAAAATTTAGAGCTAGAACCTTAGAGGTCCTAATCCAATCTCTTCCTTTTAACATGTGAGGAAACTGAGACCAAGAGAAATGAAATGGCTCTAGGTCAAACCAGTGGTTTGATAGGTAGATTTGAACCCAGGGCCACATATTTCAAATATAAGCTCTTTCAACAATACTATAGTGGGATTCCTACTCAGTATGTGTTTGGGATTGTGTAGATGACTCTGAGGTCCCTTCCAACTCAGAAATTTTATAATTAAGTTTAAAAATGGAGTTTCCTGACTTCTTGTCCAATGCCCTTTGAACTACATTGTACTGGCTTCTTTAACCAGTTTTTTGCATCAATCACAGCATGACCTAAATCAGAGAAATAATGATGCATCATTTTCTTTTTTAAACTGCTGTGAAATATGCAATTTTAATTCTGCTGGGAGAGGGTGTAGTTATAATAACCTCAGCTATTATTTATTCTTTATTTGTTTGATTTCAAAATTGTGGGCTTTGCAAAATTGCCTTGGGAAACTGGTGCACAGAATTAAAACACTAATTATATTATCTAAAACCTAGCATAGCAATTAAAGCAGCTTAAATTAACACATTATAAAATAAATAGTAGCCTTAGGGTTGCCCCATGGGGGAAAGACCAGATAAAAGAAATAAAAGTTATTTTTGTACACTTATACAGAGGGTACATATGCAGGGGAACACCCATCTCTGCCAGATGAAATCTTTTCCTACTCTGTGACTGTGGGACCAGAGTAGCAACTAGCTCAAGATGAATAGGGCTTACTCCAGAGCAGGGGTGGCAAACTCAACTAGAAATAATGTCATTAAACCATATATAAGCAAGCATTGTGACTTAGGAAACCATGCTAACATTATGTTTTATGGTATGTTTGTTTATTTTGTTAAATATTTCTCAGCTTTATTTTAATCTCATTCAGATAATACTTGGTTATGTTCCAGGTAAGTGTTAACACCTCTGCCCCAGAGCACCTACATCCAATAGGAGGACACACTTGCCTCCCCTCCCCACATTTTATTACCTTCCTTCTGTTATGCCTTATTCCTCTGCTGGCTCCTGTTGTGATGGGATATAAGTCCTTCTTAGGCCTCCATTTCTCTATGACCCCATTGCCATAATGTCCTTTTTCCATAGTTTGCTATGCCCCTATCTCTTGTGAATAGGAGGACTGGCTTTCCTAAAGGCTGCACCACTCTCTCTTATGATAGAGCTTCTGAGCTGCCAGTGTCTTTTCTCTCCCCTACATCCTCCCCCCAATTTATTTTTGCCAAAGCAGGAAGAATCGGAGAATAGCTGAACAAACTGCAGTATATAAATGTAATGGAATGCTATTGTTCTATAAAAAATAGTGAGCAAGCAGATTTCAGAAAAACCTGGAAAGATTTACATGAACTGATAGTGATTTAAGTGAGCCATACTAAGAGAACATTGTACACAATAATGGAAATATTGTTCAATGACCAACTTTGATAGACTTAGCTCTTCTTGGAAATATATTGATCTAAGATAATTCCAAAAAAGATTCATAATGGAAGATACTATCCACATCCAGAGAAAGAACTATAAAGTCTAAATGCATATTGAAGTATATGACTTTCACTTTACTTTTTTTTTCTCATGGTTATTCCTTTTGTTCTGATTTTTCTGTCACAATATGATTAATATGGAAATAATGTTTAATATGATTGTACATGTACAACCTATATCAAATTGCTTGTCTTGAGGAGGGGAAAGGTAAGAAAGAAAGGGTAAATGGAAATCAAAATCTTATAAATGTTCAAAAATATCTTTAAATGTAATTGGAAAAAATAAAAATATTAATAAGGAGGCGAGATAATTCCTGTCATGGCTCTGGTAACTACTGTATCTTATTTTTATTCTTGTTAGAAGAATTTAAATCGAATAGGTCTCAAGGTCACCAAGTCCATCTTCCTCATTTTACAAAGGTAGAAATTGAAGGCTAAAGAGATTAAGTAAATTACCCAATGTCGAGTGGGTAGCAAATGACAAAGATGGAAATAAAGCACCCTGATGCCAAACAGAGGGAGAAGAAATGGAAGCAGGATCAGATCTTATATTCTTGGGTTCAAAGATCTCTGTAGACAGTAACTGAAGCCATGAAATGAAAAGAAGCTGGCTCCTTGTAAGGAAAGCAATGGCACATCTGGACATCATGCTAAAAAACAGAGACATCCCCTTGCCAACAAAGTCAACCATATAGTCAAAGCTATGGTCCCTCCAGTAGCAATGGATGGCTGTGAGAGTTAGTACTATAAAGAGAACTGAGCCCCACAGAATCAACACTTTCCATTTGCAATGCTTGAGAAGACGTTTAAGAATCCCTGGATAGCAAGGAGGTTAAATCAATCAATACTTAATTCAAAGTTATGATATATGTATGTAATGGAATATTATTGTTCTGTAAGAAATTACCAGAAGGATGATTTCAGAGATACTTGGAGAGAGTTACATGAACTGATGCTGAGTGAAATGATGCAGAACCAGGAGATCATTATATACTTCAACAACAATACTATATGATGGACGTGGCTTTCTTTAACAATGAGGTGATTCAGGCTGGTTTCAATGACCTTGTGATGAAGAGAGCCATCTGCATCCAGAGAGAGGACTTTAGGAACTGAGGGTGGATCCCAACATAGCACTTTCACTTTTTTTGTTGTTGTTTGCTTGCATTTTATTTTCTCATTTTTTTCCTTTTTGATTTGATTTTTCTTATGTAGCAAGGTAATTGTATAAATATGTATGCATATATTGGATTTTAAATATATTTTATTATATTTTACCATTTTTAACATATATTGGATTACTTTCCATGGGGGGGGGGGCGGGAGAGGAGGAAGTCAGGGAAAAATTTTGAATACAAGGTTTTGCAAAGATCAATGCTGAAAATTATGCATGCATATGTTTTGAAAATTAAAAACTTTAATAAAAAAGATAAAAAACAAACAAAAAAAAGAAATCCAGATTATATTCATTGGAAGGTCAAATGCTGAAAAAGCTTAAAAATTTGGCCACAACAGAAACAGCTACACCCAGAGAAGGAACACTGGGAAAGGAGTGTAAAATATTTGCACTATTGTCTTTCTACCCAAGTAACTTATACCTTCAGAATCCAATTCTTACCGTGCAACAAGAAATTTGGTTTTACACATGTATATTGTATCTAGGTTATACAGTTAACACATTTAATATATATGGGATTGCTTGTCATCTAGGGGAGGAAGTGGAGAGAGGGAGGGGAAAATTTGGAAAAGTGAATACAAGGGATAATGTTGTTAAAAAAAAAATTACCCATGCATATATACTGTCAAAAAAATTATAATTATAAAATTAATAAATTATTTTTTAAAAATTGAAAAACAAAAACAAAAAACAAACAAACAAACACAAATTTGGCCAATGGAAAAATGTGACTCATTGGGAAAGACCCTGATGCTGAGAAGGATTGAAGGTAAAGAGGATGACAGATGATAAGATTATTGGATAGTGTCATGGAAACTTAAATTTGACAAGACTTTTAAAGGCAGTGGAGGATAGAAGGACATGGAATGCTATGGTCAGTCACAACAGAAGGACTCAACAACAACAACAACAAAAACACCTGATTCCAGATCTGTCTGGTGCTTTTTCTTCTGTATCATACTATTCCTCAACACTCACTTGTATGTAGTAGGCATTTATTTGTACTAACTTTTTTATTCTGAACTTAACAAGCATGAAATAAAAGAATGTTTCCGTATACAAAGTAGAACAGAAAAAGAGGATTGTATATGAAAACACAAATCTTTTCTATATACAGCTTGCTTTTCCTTTTAAGTATATAGTAAACTCATCTTCAAAGGTCTCCTACTTGTGTTGATTTCTGTTCTTTTCTATATATTAGAAAATACTTGAATGATCTTTTCTTCCTCTCTTTTTCTTTCTTGAAATCTTATCAATAGTCCTCTACTCTCAGCCAACTCCCCACGTTTAAAAAAAAAGAAAATAAAAATAAAGTCTTTGTTAAAAAAATAAAAATAAAAATCTGTATAGTTAAGCAAAATAAATTCATACCCTATTGTCCCCATTCCTCTGAAAAAATTTCATTCTGTATTTTGAGTTCATTTCCTTTTCAGGAATGGAGAGCTTTCTTTTTTTTTTGTTAAAGCTTTTTATTTTCAAAACATATGCATGGATAATTTTTCAATATTGACCCTTGTAAAACCTTGTATTCCAAATTTTCCCCTTCTTCACCCCACCCCTTTCCCTAAATGGAAAATAATCCAATATATGTTAAATCCAATATGTGTATACATGTTTATACAATTATCTTGCTGCACAAGAAAAATTAGATCAAAAAGGGAAAAAATGAGAAAAAAAAACAAAATGCAAGCAAACAACAAAAAGAGTGAAAAGGCTATGTTATGGTCCAGATTCAATTTCCACAATCCTCTCTCTGAGTGTAGATGGCTCTCTTTATCACAAGATAATTGGAACTGGCCTCAATCATCTCATTTTTGCTAAGAGCCACATCTATCAGAATTAATCATTGTATAATCTTGTTGTTGCCGTGGACAATGATCTCCTGGTTCTGCTCATTTCACTTCACATCAGTTCATGTAAGTCTTTCCAGGCTTCTCCAAAATCATCTTCCTGATTATTTCTCATAGAACAATAATATTCCATTACATTCATATTCCATAACTTATTCAGTCATTCTCCAACTGATGGACATCAATTCAGTTTCATTTTCTTGCCATTACAAAAAGAGCTGCAACAAACATTTTTGTACATGTGAGTCCCTTTCCTTCCTTAAAGATCTCTTTGGGATATTAGTTTGGTAGAAACACTGTTGGATCAAAGAGTATACAGAATTTGATAATTTTTTTAACATAGTTCCAAATTGCTCTCCAGAATAGCTGGATCCATTCATAGTTCCACCAACAATGTATCAGTGTTCCAGTTTTCCCATATTCTCTCCAACATGCATCATTATCTTTTCTGCCATCTTAGCCAATCTGAGAGGTGTGTAATGGTGTCTCAGAGTTGTCTTAATTTGCATTTCTTTGATCAGTAGTGATTTAGAACACTTTTTCATATGACTAGAAATGGTTTTAATTTCTTCATCTGAAAATTGTCTATTCATATCCTTTGACCATTTATCATTGGAGAATGGCCTGAATTCTTATAAATTTGAGACAATTTTCTATATATTTTAGAAATGAGACTTTTATCAAAACCCTTAAATGTAAAAATGTTTTCCCAATTTATTGCTTCCCTTCTAATCTTATTTGCCTTAGTTTTGTTTGTACAAAACCTTTTTTAAGTTAATATAATCAAAATTATCTATTTAGTATTCAATAATGAGTTCCAGTTCTTCTTTGGTCACAAATTTCTTCCTTCATGGATAGCTTTTTTTTTATCATCAGTTCTCTGGAATCATGGTTAGTCATTGTAATGAATAAAGTTTTTAAGTCTTTCAAAGTTGTTTTTCTTTATTATGTTGTTGTTATATAAATTATTCTCCTGGTTCTGTTTGCTTCACTTTGCAACAGTTCATATAAATCTTCCTAGATTTCTCTGAAACCTTCCCTTTTAGCATTTCTAACACTGCAATAATATTCCATTTTTTGAAAGCAGATCAACCTTCCCCAGCTCCTTATTTTATCAGTATAATAAAACATTTAAAAGAAAATTAAATCATCAGTATAAAAAATGAAAAGGTAAATGTACACTAATAAAGCTAAAAATCAAAGCAATTATTAAGAGCTATTTTGCAAATATATGTCAGTACACTGGATGTTATAAATGAATTGGATAAATATTTCCAAAAATTCAAGTTTCCCAGATTAACAGAAGAGGAAATAAAATTCTTAAATAACTATCTTTAAAAGAAATTTAACAAGCCACATGTGAGGTTCCCTAAAGAGTTCCCTCTTTGATGAAAATGAATTTAATGAAAAAAATTACCCAGGACCAAATCCAAGCAAATTCTACTAAACATGTAAATAAAAATTAATTCTAATATTTTATAAACCATGTGAAAAATAGGTAAAGGAGTCATAACAAATTTCTTCAAACATGGATTTTCCCACAAATGTGGTTTTGATACCTAAACTAAGGAAGCAAAACTGAAAAAGGAAACATAGACTATTCTTCCTAATTATTATTGATGAAAAAAAATTTAAATAAAATACTAGCAAAGATATTGCAGCAATATAACATACACTCTATTCTGACTGGATTCATACCAAGAAAGCAGGCAGGGCTGGTACAATTCAATATTATAAAAACTATAGATATAGTTGACCATAACAAATTTATTTTTATTTTCCTTTTTTAATAAAGCTTTTTATTTTCAAAACATATGTATGGAAAAATTTTTTAATTGACCCTACATGGCCTTGTGTTTCAGATTTTCCCATTCTTCCCCCATCCCCTCCCCTACATGGCAAGCAATCCAATATATGTTATACAAGATAAAATATATGTTAATTATAATATGTAAACATATTTATATAATTCCCTTGCTGCACAAGAAAAATCAGATCAAAAAAGAAAGAAAATAAGTAAGAAAACAAAATGTAAGGAAAAAAATAAAATAAAATAAAATGAGAATGTTATGTTGTAATCCACACTCAGTTCCCACAGTCCTCTTTCTGGATGTAGATGGCTCTCTTCATCACAAGATCATTGGAGCTAGCATCAGTCATCTCCTTGTTAGGAGTCACATTCATCAGAATTGATCATCATATAATATTGCTGTTGCCTTGTACAATAATCTCCTGGTTCTGCTCATTTCACTTTATATCAGTTCATGTAAATCTCTCCAGGCCTCTCTAAAATCATTCTGATGATCATTTCTTATAGAACAATAATATTTCATAACATTCATATACCATAATTTATTTAGCAATTCTGATGTGCATCCACTCAGTTTCCAGTTTCTTGCCACTACAAAAAGGGCTGCCACAAATATTTTTCCACACGTGTGTCCCTTTCCTTCCTTTAAGATCTCTTTGGGATATAAGCCCAATAGCAACACTGCTGGATCAAAGGGTATGCACAGTTTGATAACTTTTTTGAGCATAGTTCCAAATTGCTCTCCAGAATGGTTGGATCTGTTCACAATTTCACCAAAAATGTATCAGTGTCCCAGTTTTCTCACTTCTCCTCCAACATTCGTCATTATCTTTTCCTGTCATCTTAACCAATCTGAGAGGTGTGTAATGATGTCTCAGAGTTGTCTTAATTTGCATTTCTCTGATCAATAGTGATTTAGAGCACCATTTCATATGATTAGAATTTGTTTTAATTTCTTCATCTGAAAATTGTCTGTTCATTGTCCTTTGATCATTTATCAATTGGAAAATGGCTTGAATTCTCATAAATTTGAGACAATTCTCTCTATATTTTTAAAAGCTTTTTATTTTCAAAACACATGGATATATAGTTTTCAACATTCAACCTTTCAACAACACCCTTTATGTTCCAAATTTTTTTCTCTCTCTTCCCCCTACCCTCTCCTCTAGATGGCAAGTAATACAATACAATATACGTTAAATATGTGCAATTTTTCTATACATATTTCCACAATTATCATGCTGCACAAGGAAAATCAGATCAAAAATAGAGGGATTGGGAATTCTATATAGTGGTGCATAGTAAACTCCCAGAGTTCTTTCACTGGGTATAGCTAGTTCAGTTCATTACTGCTCTATTGGAACAGATTTGGTTCATCCATTGTTGAAGAGGGCTTCGTCCATCAGAATTGATCATCATATAGTATTGTTGTTGAAGTATATAATGATCTCCTGGTCCTGCTCATTTCACTCAGCATCAGTTCATGTAAGTCTCTCCAGGCCTTTCTGAAATCATCCTGCTGGTCATTTCTTACAGAACAATAATATTCCATAATATTCATATACCACAATTTATTCAGCCATTCTCCAATTAATGGGCATCCACTCAGTTTCCAGTTTCTGGCCACTACTGTTTTGTTTTTTACAAAATACAATGCCAACACTAGAAAGCCTAACAATAAATGGAGTCTTTTGTGAAATAATAAGTAATATTTCTCTAAAACCAAAAGTTAACATTATCTGTAATGGGAAGAAACTAGAAAACTTTCCAATAAGATCAGGTATGAAGCAAAAATGACTGTTATGACCATAAGCATGGAATAGTTTACCCATCAGATCTATGGATAAGGAAAGAAATTATAACCAAATAAGAGATAGAGTATTGCAGAATGTAAAATGGATAATTTTGCTTACATAAACAAAACCAGATTAGAAGGAAAGGAGAAAACTGGTGAAATTTTTATAGCAAGTTTCTCTGATAAAGACATTATCAAATATATTGAGAATGGAATCAAATTTATATTCTCTAATTGATAAATGGCCAAGGATATAAACAGGTAGTTTTCATATAAAGAAAACAAAATTATCTATAATTATATGAAAAAAATCTCTAAGTCACTATTCATTAAAGAAATGCAAATTAAAACAACTTTGAGAGTTCAATATAAGGAAAATATATGGTCAGCATAATTGATTATATCAACAACAAAATTAACAGATATATGATTATCTCAATAGAGGCAGAAGAAGCATTTGATAAAAACCCATTCTTAATAAAAAAAAACACTAGAGAGCACAGTAATGGTGTTTTCCTTAAAATGTTAAGTAGCATCTATCTAAAGTCATTAGCAAACATTATATGAAATGGGGATAAGCTAGATGCATTCCCAGTAAGATCAGAAGTGAAACAAGGATGTCTATTACAATTACTATTATTCAATATTGTATTAGAAATGTTAGCTTTAGCAATAAGAGAAGAAACAACCCTGAGATATCACTTCATACCACCTGTCAAATTGGCTAAATCAAAAAATGCAGTCCACCTCTAGAGAAATAACTGATGGAGTCTGAATGAAAATCAAAATTGTGCTTTGTGTTTTTTCATAACATAACTAATATAGAAATATGTTTTACATGACTATACATGTATAGCCTATTTCAAATTGCTTGCCTTCTCAATGAGGAGAGAGGAAGAGAATTTGGAACTCAAATTTAAAAAAAGGAAATGTTAAAAAAATTTATATGTGATAATAAAAATAAAATATTTTATAATAGCTTTTTATTTTTCAAAATACAGGCAAAGATAGTTTTTTCTACCTTATTTTATAAAATGCTTTTTCAAAGGAGTAATTAAGAGTGAAATGAACAGAACTAAGAGAATGTTGTACACAATAACAGCAATATTGTTCTAAGAACAACTTTTAATGTTTGTCATTTTGAATGTTTTAAATACTCAAATCAATTACAAAGGTGCTCTACTTCCAGAGAGGGAACTAATATAAGTAGATATTGTATGGTTTTACATATATATATATGTATATTTGTGCCTAATGGTGACCTTCTTTAAGGCAAGGTGGGTAGGGAGGGAAGAAAAAAAGTGCACAGCAGAGAACAAAAGAAAACTTAAAAGGAAGCACAAAAAAAAAAAAAGGATAGTTTTGAAAACATATAGTATTTATTAATTGTAAATGGAAATTGTGAAATGGAAATTTAAATTGAATCTTCCTTTTATTTTGTGGTTGTGTACATGGAAATGTTCTCTTTTTTTGTCTTTTTGTATTTAACTTTAAATGAATTTTAAAAAGATAAAAGAGGGGCAACTAAGTGATGCAGTGGATAGAGCACCAGTCCTGAAGTCAGGAGGACCTAAGTTCAAATGTGACCTCAGATACTTAACACTTATTAGCTGTGTGACCCTGGGCAAGTCACTTAATTCAGGGGGAAAAAGTAAAAGGAACAACAACCAAAAAAAGTGAGGTTTGTCATATACCAATGAGATGATAAGAAAGATCTAGCCTCTTGTATTTGATAAATTTTTTTTGTCTTGTCTCTTCTGAATTTTTCATATGCAATCAAATCATTCAAAGCCTCAAACCCCTAAAGTTATAGAATGTTGCATTTATAACTTTTATTTTATCTGTCTTTGATTCTTACAAGCTTCTCTCATGAAATGTCACATACACATACAAACACACATATATATGTGTGTATGTATATATGGTATCAGAGTTTGGAGAACTAAAAAAATTATTTACAGCTAAGGAGATTGGAGCTCATTGTGGGGGAAAACTAAGCAAAATTATAGAACATATAAATATTGGCTTTGGCTCCTCTCCCATGTTTTTGGTTTCTTCCTTGTAAAATGTTAAGTTGATGAAAGCTAAATCTGTTATTCTTCCCAGAGAAATTTGAATTTTAGTAGAGCATAAGATTTAGAACTAGGAGGTATCTCTGGATGGGCCTTGATCTTAGGAAGAGAGTCACCACAAGGATGGTCAGGGATAGAGTCTGGAGTCTGGGATCCAACTGGAGCACACCCTCACTCAAGTCTGTTTATTTGAAGTCTTCTTGAATATCTTAAATACCTGATTACAATTACATCACTACAGCATACTGAGCATGTGCCAATTGTAGAACACTGCACTAAGTACTAAGTATATGTGAACTAGAGAACCATTATCTCATCAATCACACTGAGTAAACACCCTGTTGTAAGTATCCTTATTTCAAGTATACTTTTCCAGAGTTTCCCAATATCTGCAGTCCTCTACATTCAAAGCCCTCACTTTACAAATAATAGATGAGGAAACAAGTTTAGAAAGGGTAAGGGACTTATCATAGAGATTGCAAAGCTATGATTTCCATCAAAGTTTTCTCATTCCAAATGATGATAAAGCTTATTGAGTGCTACATGATTTACAAATTTTTTACCACAATAACTCATGGGTATACATACTCTTCTACCTACTATGTGTGTGAGCTAAGCAAGTTACTTCATTCCTCTAGGTCAAGGGTGGGGAACATCTAGTACACAGGCCATATAAGGCCCACAAAATCATTTGCCACCACAGATGGTGATGAGCTGAAAGCTAGGTATAGCCATCTCCCACAGCTTAAGTTCCATAGGTTGATCATTTTGTATGGCCTGCAAATGATGTATCCAAATAGCCCTTGGCCAAAAAAAAAATGACCTGGGGGGCAGTTAGGTGGCGAAGTGGATAGAGCACCAGCCCTGAATTCAGGAGGACCCGAGTTCAAATCTGGTCTCTGACACTTAACACTTCCTAGCTATGTGACCCTGGGCAAGTCACTTAACCCCAGCCTCAAAAAAAAAAAAAATGACCTGGCTCTAGTCATTGGGTTTCCACACCTCTAAAAATGATTTGATTGGGTTAAATGATTTCTAAGGTGCTTTCTCATTCATAATTTATGTTACAAAAGCATCATTAGCCTAAATTAAGGTTTACTCAGAAAGATGCAATGATTTGAGTATCAGTTAATGCTGGACTCTCTTCTAGAACTAGACCAGCTACTTCTCTTGTGGACAACTGGGTGGCACAGTTGATAGAGCCTTGGGTTTGGAATCAGGAAGATTTATCTTCCTAAGTTCAAATCTGGCCTCAGACACTTAACTATCTGTGAGACTCTGAACAAGTCATTTAACCCTGTTTGCCTCAGTTTTCTCATCTGGAAAATGAGCTAGAAAAGGAATGGCAAACCCCTTCAGGATCTCTGCCAAAAAAACCCAAATGGGGTCATAGTTACACATGATTGACTGAACATCAACTACAAAGATTTTACAAAGAGATATTTACCTTAAAGATACAATAAGAATTAAAAATATAAATATCCACTCTCCACCAAGGAGGAAACTCGGTCCCCTATGGTCCCTGGAGAGAATAGACTCAAACCTAAATTTTTCCCTACATCGTATTTGCTTACAATATTCACACTCAAATGGTACATAGTCAATGGATGGTTCCCTGGCACTGCCAGGATGGAATAGAAGGGTCACTCAGGGAATTGTGTTGCATCATCTGGCTTTTGCAAATCTTGGCATTTCCACCAGCTACCAGATTCTAGTGACTCACTCTTCTGACTTTTCAAAGTCTACAAAATCAGAGTTATCTCCATTCCTCTTTACTTAGAAGCAAGACAGAATAAACAACAGAGAGAGAACAGGGCCATACACTTGTGGCTTCAAACAAAGTCCAGGAAGGAAAAAAAGACATTCTAGACAAAAGGAATAGCAAAAACCCCAAGCATGGAAGAGGGAAACCACAGGATATATTTGATGTGACTTGAACATTAGAGTTTATTGAGATGGAATGATAGAGTGGAAAGAGTGTTAAATTAAAGGAAGTAAACCTGAATACTACCAGTCTCTATTATGTACTACTCATTAGATTTTGGATTAAACACTTCGATCATTGGGACCTCAGTTTTCTTTTCTGTAAAAGGACAATGAATAATTGTACAAATTCAATTTTAATATTATCAATAGTGTAACATGGCAGCCTAAAAGTCTAATATTATTTTAGACTTAGTTGAAGACGTAGGGATTCCAGGGATAATACTATGTTCAGTTTTAAGGAAAGACATTGATAAAAGGGAGGATATTTAGAGGAAGGCAATAAAAATAAGTGAAGGGTCTTAAGACATCGGAGAACTGGGTGGTGTATTAAATATGTATAGATTAGAAAAGAAGCTGCTCTTTAGAGAGATGACAATTGGCTTCAAATACTTAAAAAAGGAGAGAGATGTGTTCTCTTTCATGCCAGAAAGCAGAGCTAAAAGCAATGAGCAGAAATTGCAAAGAAGTAAATTTAGATTTGAAATAAGGAAAAGACTCCTTGGATATCTTCAACAAAGAGAAGATCTAATTCAGTTCCAATTGGTCAATGATGGACAGAATCAGCTACAGCCAGAGAAGGAACACTGGGAAATGAGTGTGAATGGTTTACATTTTTGTTTTTCTTCTCAGGTTATTTTTACCTTCTGAATCCAATTCTCCTGTGCAACAAGAGAACTGTATAGTTCTGCACATATATATTGTATCTAGGATATACTATAACATATTTAACATGTATAAGACTAGAGGGAAGGGAAAAGTCAGAACAGAAGTGAGTGCAAGGGATAATGTTGTAAAAAGAATTACCCATGCATATGTACTGTCAATAAAAAGTTAAAAAAAAAAAAGATTAATGTTATGAGAAAAATAAAAACAATAACAACCAAAGCCAAAAAAAAAAGGAAAAGACTTCCTAAAACTTAGAGCTATTTCAAAGTCTGCCTTCTGAAATGTTGGATTTACCCTTATTGGAGGTCTTCAGAAAAAGACAATGACCTCTTGTCTGGTAACATATATTGGACTACCTGCCAGCTAGGGGAGAGGGAGAGATGGGGGGAAGGAGGGGAAAATTTGGAACAAAAGGTTATGTTGGAAAAATTACCCATGTATATGCTTTGTAAATAAAAAGCTTTAATAAAAAATTTTATAAAGAAGTTGGAGCTTTACTTCTTAAAAAATATTTAAAATACAAAATAAGAAAAAACAAAATAGAAAAAGACAGAAAAGGAAAATAAAAATCACAAAACAAAACGTCATCAATGACAGAAAGTCAGGGAGGATTCAAAATATGTAACAAATTTCCCTTTCACGAAAGAACATATAATAATAGAAGAGATTATATTAATGACTATCTTTTCTTTGCTTCCTTGTAGGCTATTCTTTTATTCTCTGCTATGCAATTTTTACTTTATTCTTTTTTCTTAATACATTCTTTTTCCAAATACATGTAAAGATAGTTTTCAATTTTTTGGTAGGATTTTGTGTTCCAAATTTTTCTCTCTCCCTCCTCCCCAAGACAGCAAGCAATATGATATAGGTTAAATATGTGCAATCCTTTTAAATATATTTCCATAGTTGTCATGTTATGCAAGAAAAGTCAAACCAAAAGGAAAAAAATAACAAAAAAGAAAACAAAAAAGTGAAAGTGCTATGCTTCAACACTCAAGTCTCCACAGTTCTCTCTCTGGATGCAGATGGCTTTCTCCATCCTAAATCCATTGGAATTGTCTTGAATCACCGGACTGTTGAGAGGAGCCACATCCATCACAGTTGGTCATCATATAATCTTGCTGTTTCTGTGTGCAATGATATCCTGATCCAATTGAGCTTTAATTACAATAAAACAGGGAGGGAGCCCAATAGTTTTGAGAAGAGAAGTGACATGCCTAGATTTTTACATATGGGAAAATCAGTCTGGTAGTGATATGCCAAATTAACAGGGATAGAAGACTGGAAGCAGGCTTACTAGAAGTGTATTTGTTGCAATAGCCCAGGTGAATAGTAATGAGGACCTACACTAGATTGGTAACAATGCTAATAGATTTTGTCACTGAAATATAGTTGATCTTTTTCTTTCCTCAATAATCTGATCCTGAAAGCTGATATAGGTCTGTTTGGTACTGTTATAAAATTATACACATATATGATGACATTTCTGCTATCCAATATTTCTCTGGTCATTTTAAAATGATCAAGTCAGGTTTTGCCTCCAAATTGTCAACTTAAAATTCAATCTCCTCTGATTGCTACCAGCTACTTGACTGAATACATTTGTACTTTTGGAAACATGGTGAGGTGGAGTAATACCAGTAACTGTGAATTACTCACCTCATCATGATGTCTCAGAGAATTAAATGAGATAATATATGTAAAATGCCTGCAAATCATAAAACATTGTATAAATTCCTATTAGGAAAAATCATTTACTACCAGCAAATACTATTTAGCTTACCCACCCCTTGTAGCCCTTAAAGAGAGATGTTTTTCATCTTGCCTTTGTATCCCTGATGCCTAGTTCCAATGTCTTGAACACAGTAGGTACTTCATACTTATTGAATTAATGAATAGTTTACATTCAAACAGTGGTTGAAGATTTGCAAATATAAATATTTCATATTAATGAACACAGAATGGTAAAAAAATTAATAAAATGGCTCATCTTTCCAGGAAAACTTATAGTCAATATGGACAAATAGGCAAAACAAAAATAAAAAACCTTCACAAAACATGTTATGTAGCTAATAATACTAATACTTAAAAGGATCTGTTGTCTCATTAGTTCAAGTACTCATTCTACTGACATATATCATGGGCCCTCTACATGCTTGTATGCTATTCAATGTTTCTATAAATGCTTGTTAGAAAATCTTATTGACATACTGGCAGCTTTCCTCTATTTTAATATTTCATGAATACCAATGTAGTACAGGAATTGGCTATTTGTTGTCCCTCCTCCTAGCTACATGACTAGCTCATTTCTTTTTGTAATCATGCATTTCTTTGATGACATCTTTTTTAAAAGGGTGCTTTTAGTAGAGGTTGAAATTTATTTTTTTCATTACTAGTTTGATGATGTTTTATTATATCATGTTTCATATATAAATCATGATTCAATATGGCTGAAGATTGACCTAGATGCTTGAAAAATATTATAGTAGTTAAGTATAAATGGCACAAAGAATAGTGTGCTGGGCTCTGAGTCAAGAAAACTCATTTTCATGAATTCAAATCTGGCCTTGGCTGTAAGGGCCCTGGACAACTCATTTAACCTGTTTGCCTCAGTTCTTCATTTGGAAAATGAACTGGAAAAGGAAATAGCAAAATTTGCCAAGAAAATCCCAAATGGGATCACGAAGAGTTGGACCCAACTGAAAAAATGCTGAACCACAACAATGAAATACAAGGTCTGGCTGATTTTGTGTGTGTGTGTGTGTGTGTGTGTGTGTGTGTGTGTGTGTGTGCGCACATGTGCATGCATACTATCAGACTGGAAAAACTTTACTTATGGCTCCACTGGCAAACAAGTGCTTGTAATACTCTAACCAGTATAAGTTCAGAAAGGCTCTGGTTGCTATGGCAATATTGAAAGTCTAATATAGATAAAAGCTAGTAGTTATATAGTACTTTGAATTTTGTAAAATGCTTATATGCAATATACACATAGATATGTTTCATTTTATCTTTCAAACAATCCTAAAAGTAGGTATTATCTCCATTTTACAGATGAGGAAACTGAGGCAGAGATTATATCTTGTCCAGTCCCACAGCTAGTAAGTGTCTGAAACAAGACGAATTCAAGTCTTTCTAACTTCAGGTTCCCCTTCACTATCCCAGAGTACCTTTCTCAAATCAATAGGTAGTAGTAATACCAGAAGATTATTTTAAACACATTTGAAGCAGAAAGACAAGAGGCTGGAATAGAATCTATTATGTTTCTGTTGAAGTTAAAAAAAAAAAGCAGGAATAGTCATGATCTCAGACAAAGCAAAAGCAAAAAGATTTAATTAAAACAGATAACGAAAACTACATCTTGCTAAAAAAAAAAAAAGTACTATATACAATAAAGCAATATCAATACTAAACATATATGTACCAAGTAGTATAAAATGCAAATTCTTTTTATTATAGTTTTTATTGACAAAACATATTCATGGGTAATTTTTCAACATTGACCCTTGCAAAAACTTCTGTAATCCCTTTCCCCTCACCCCCTCCCCTAGATGGCAGGTAGTCTCATACATGTTAAATATGTTGAAGTACATGTTAAATACAATATATGTATACATATTTATGCAGTTATCTTGCTACACAGGAAAAAACAGATTTAGAAAGAAGGTACAAATAACCTGGGAAGAAAAACAAAAATGCCAGCAAACAATAACATAAAGAGTATAAATGCTACGGTGTGGTCTACACTCATTTCCCAGTGTTCTTTTGCTGGGTATAGCTGGTTCTGTTCATTATTGATCAATTGGAACTGATTTGGTTCCTCTCATTGTTGAAGATAGCCACTTCCATCAGAATTGATCCCCATATAGTATTGTTGTTGAAGTATATAATGATCTTCTGGTTCTGCTCATTTCACTTAGCATCAGTTCATGTCTCTCCAAGCCTCTCTGTATTCATCTTGCTGGTCATTTCTTACAGAACAATAATAATCCATAACATTCATATACCACAATTTACCCAGCCATTCTCCAATTGGTGGGCATTCATTCAATCAATTTCCAGTTTCTAGCCACTACGAAAAGGGCTGCCACAAATATTTTTGCATATACAGGTCCCTTTCCCTTCTTTAATATCTCTTTGGGATATAAGCCCAGTAAGTAGCAACACTGCTGGATCAAAGGGTATGCACAGTTTGACAACTTTTTGAGCATAGTTCCAAATTGCTCTCCAGAACTCCAACAATGTGTCAGTATCCCAGTCTCCAACATCTCTCCAACATTCATCATTATCTTTTCCTGTCATCTTAGCCAATTTGAGAGGTGTGTAGTGGTATCTCACAGTTTTCTTAATTACAGAGGGTCACATAGGAGAATACTAGTAACAACATATACAAATAGGGTATAATAACTCACATTTTGAAAGTATATTCACATCCATAGTACACAATTAATCAAAATTAAAAATAATATTAATCAAAAGCAAATAATAAAGCAAAACCAGCTAGCTGTAACAATAACTATAAATAAGTCTATATATAAGATATAGCTCTAATAAGCCTTATACAGCCTTCATGGATGGTTAAAGTGTACAGGTTCCCAACTTTCATTCCTGCTGGAATTTTGAAAAGATTAGAATTAGTTTTAATCAGTGCTGATACTCCTTAGGGACCAGGTTATCCTTCTTCCCTGGTTCTGCTCTGGTTCTCGGAAGCTAGGTCAGAAAATTTTAACTCCTTTGCTATCAAAGCTGCATTCTCTTTGCTAATACATTCAACATAATTGTGATTAAACCATAATAATAAAATTAGGTTCTGTTACTTTTGATGATTGCCTTGTGAAAGTATTCTTTATGTCAGGCCTTCATGCTTTCTATTCCATTGGTCTTCTAACTCTCCAAGAAGAGAATTGTGCATTATTCCATGTCAAGTGACTGTCTCAGGTTCTGTGACTGCAACTCAGTCCTGATGGTGCTCGTCTTTTGCTTCTGTGGCCACCTTTGAGAAAGCTTGGAGTCTGCTGAAGCCGAGACCTGTGGATTATATTAACCTCAGGAATACTTGTCTCTCCTCAGATACTATTGGCAATGGTTTCTATGTCTCAGCTCTGCTGAGAGTCATGTATGAGCTCTGGCTCAGTCTCTGCACTATAATTTTTCTACATTCTCAGGATCTATAACACCTATCTAAATCGGTCTCTGCACTCATTGATTCACCATCAGGCTTTTCTTCTTTGCAAAAGTAGAGACAAAATGATCATAAGAGTTTCCTAATCTACCATCTTCAGTAAAAATTGATATTCATGATAAGTAACATCTGGCCTCAACTCTATGAAGTTATTCACTAGGTTTTCAGTCTCATTTTGTTTGGTTCAGGGGAACTTCTGTCACAGAATGAAAGTTTTAGAGAAATATGAGGAAGATTCGTACAAACTGATTCAGAGCAAAGTGAACAGAACCTTATAACAACTCTCTAATCACTTTAGGTTTCTTTCTTGGTTTCAGCAATAAAACACCATTCAAGCACCAGACTCCTTCCTTCCAAGAAGAGGAGAAAAGCCATTCAATCAAGTCTCTAGATTAATCCATTGTATAGGGGGATCTGGGATTTAATAGAATTCCTTCAGCTCCTAGCACTTGTCCTCTCACCTGAAGTCCCTATGGCCCTAAGTGAACTCCAATCTGAAGCCAGATCCCTATAAACAATGTGAAACTACCTCAACTCATTCCTTATTGATTAAAAAACTCCTCTCTGGTCATAATTTTTCAATCCAATGATTCTGAAACAGCAAACTGTCATCACTCAAATATGATTTTCTGTCCTCCACTGCCCAACTCTCTTTCCAATACTGCCTAACTCACTGGTAGAGGTGAGAAAGTTGGAATACTCCTTGCTCCACATTTCCACTTCCAGGTTCTCCCTCTATCTCACTATTCAATAATCTCTCTTCTTTTGAGGTTCACACAATATTTATCACCCAATAAAAATTCTAGTAGCTATTATCCACTGAACTACAGGACAATCTTCATCTTTTCTCAGTTGAGTTCAATGCCTGACTTAGGCTCACAATCTTTTATTAATTCCTGCCCTCATATTTGAGGACTTCAACATACATATTGCTTTTCCCTCAAATAACTTAATGTCCCAGTTCCTAAACTTACTAATTTCCCATTACCTATTTCACCACTCCACTTTAGCCATGCACAAAGGTAGTCATACCCTTGGATCTTGCTATCCACAAATGTGCCACTTCCATCTTCATGAACTCTAAAATTCCCTTATCTGATCATAACCTATTGTCATTTCACCTATCCCCGTGCCTTGTAACCCCAAAATCTGTTCTACCTCCACACTATGACTTCCAGTACCTCTATCCCTCAGTTCTCTCTAGGGCTCTCACCTCTACATTAATTCCTTCCTTTCTAATTTCATCCACTCGATAAATCAGCTCAACTGGCCTCCTTATCATTTATCATTCCCAATCAAGACTCAGGTCTTTACTCTCACCATCCAGTGCCTTTATTACTGAAAAAATTTGCAGTCATCAGAATTTTTGTTTCATATTACTCAGAAGTTTTCTGTCACTATCTTCTCCTTCATCCCTTCTCCTTGCCAATTAAAACTCCTTTATATATACATGTGATCACATCATATTCTACCTCATCTTCTCCTAACAGATTCCCCCCTCTGTAGCATCCCCACTCTTTATGTAATTTTATATGTATATAAATACTGTTTCCCTACTGACCACAATCATGCCCACGAAAAACCCTCATTCAATCCATCCATCCCTATTTTACCATCTCTCTTTTTTTGTGACTTATAAATTCTTTGAAGTCATCTCCAATAGATGCCTCCATTTCCTTTCCTCTCAATCTCTTCATTCTCTATAATCTGTTGCCTTCTGATCTTGTCAATTGAAACTGTTCTCTCCAAAGTTATTAATGATCTCTTAATTACCAACTCTTAATTACCAACCAAAATCTGCAGCTTTTAACACTGTCAATCATCCTCATCTCCTTGATATCCCCTTCCTAGGTATTCCCTAATATATTCCCTTCTTCTATCTGGCCTCTCAGTCTGTTTTACTGGATCTTCAGCTACATCACATGATAATCATGGGTATTCCCCAAGGTTCTATCTATCCTGGATCCTCTTCTTTTTAAATCATTCACTTGATCTCTTCAGCTCCTAGGGATTCAGTTATCATTTCTATGATAATTCTCAAATCTACTTATCCAAATCTTAACTCCTGAAGTCACCTCCAAAATTGCATTTTTAACTTTAATTGGAAATTTCAAATTTGATCTCATACCTTAAACTCAACATATCAAATTCTGAACTCATCTTCTCCTCTCCCTAACTTCCCTATTGCTAGTGAAGAAACCACTATCCTCCCAGTCACTCAGACTTACTAATTGGCATCTTCTGACTCTCACGGTGACATTTCTAATCCACCGTCAAAACCTGTCAATTTTTATCTTTGTAATACCTCTCATATTTGCTTCCTTTTCCCCTCTGACACTGCAACCAACCTGGTTTAAGCATTCATTTTCTCATATTTGGACTATTCCAACAACTTACTGGTTTGTCTCCCTACCACAAGTCTCCATTCTAATCCATCTGCCACTAGCTATCAAACCATCCTACTCAATAAATTTCAGTCTCTTATCATCTCTAGGATCAAATATAAAACTCTGGCATTCAAAGTCCTTTATAATCTGCTCTCTCTCACAGTTCCAGACTTCACCCCTTACATACTTTCCCATACACTCTATGATCTAGTGACACTGGCTTCCTTACTCTTTCTTGAATAAGACGGTCCATTTTGTAATTTCAGGTATTTTTACTGGCTATCCCCCATACGTGGGATGCCTTCTCACCTCCATCTCCTGACTTCACTAGCTTTCTTCAAATCCCAGGTGAAACCCTTTAAAAGAAGTCTTTTTCAATTCTCCCCTTAATTCTAGAGACGACAGCTCGCTACAACCTTCCATTTATTATCTCATATTTATCCTTATATATTGTTTGCATATAGTTGCATTCATGTCTCCCCATAAGAGTGTGAACTCAAAGGTAGCTTTCTTTTGCCTTTCTTTGTAACCTCACTGTTTAGCATAGTGCCTAGCATATAGTTGATACTATACTAATATACAGTGGCATTGAAAAGGAAAACAATTTTGAAGGCCACATGAACTCTAATCCCAGCAATGATCAATTACATTGTTAGAGGACCTATGATGTACATTACTCATATCCTAAGAGAAAAGTGGATTCAAGGTACAGACATATATTTTTGGGTATAGCCACTATGTGAATTTATTTTGCTTGACTGTGTCCAGGGTTACACAGGTAAGTAAAATTTAAATCAACTTGACTTTGAACCTAGCACTCTTGCCATTAGACTTGAGAAATAACCATGATACAAAGCAAAAATCTAAAGTTTATTAGCAAGAGGTACCAAATGCTATGGGTTTTCAAAGATGTTTATAATATAAAATGCCCTATACAGGACATACTCTATTTTTAATTGTCTTATAAATTTATGCCACAATTATCTCTCCTACTAGATTATAATTTAGGGTTGGCGACTATTTTAGTCATTATGCACAGAGAACTCTGGGCTGCTAGGTGAGACTTAGTGATAGAATACCAGACCTTGTGTCAGGACAACCAAAATTTAAATTTGGCCCTAGATACTAGCTGTGTGATCCTGAAAAATCACTTAATCTGTTTGCCTCAGTTTCATCATCTGTAAAACACAGATAGTACCTACCTCAAAAGGGTTGTTGTGAGAATCAGAAAAAATACTTGTAAAATATTTAGCAGAGCCTCACAAATGCTATATGTTAGCTATCATTACCACTACTCAAATGTGTTGATTCTTTTTAAGTCTTCACTATTTAAAGTCTACAGAATTTTCACTCCTCCCGCATTCAATAATAGAATCATATTTCATATTTAAAAGCTCTTCAGTGGCCATCTAATTCAACCTAAAACTACAAACAATATATCTGACAAATTGTTCTCTAACTTTTCTTTGAAGACTCAGTGAAGTAATAACCTATTCCCTCCCCAGGCAGCCCATTCAACCTGTTTCCCTCAAAGTTCAGCTCAAAAACCATAATGTCTGTATCAGAGATGTCAACATACAGTCCTTCTGGCCCATGGGACCCATGACCTTTCTGAGTGTGTACCAGATTAAAATGCAATTGGGAAATATTTTTTAAATCAAAATATAATAATTAACATTAATACGTGGTTTTCTAAGTCAATATGCTGTCAACAAGGACCCTTATGTAGTTTAGTGGCTCCCATGTCTATTTGAGCTTGATACTACTGCTCACTGTGAAGAAATACATGAACAAACTTTTCTCAATGTCCTCTGTTGCTATTGCCTACCTTTTTTCTTTAGATAATTCTTATTTTTCATGTGCTCTCCTGTATTTCCAGACCTCTGCAACAGTTTCATAGTCTGGATTTTCCTCTACCTGAACTTATCTGACTTTTCTTGGCACTTTTGCTCAATGTGGAACATTTCCAGCTTCCAAAGGACTCCTTCAAACTACATTTATCCAGAGTTCAAGATCAGACAGCCTTCTGCAAACACTTATCTCTAGCACTTGATCTCTTCAATCTTTTATCATCATTGTATTAGATATGTCTCAAATGGTTTTTAAACATTTATTTTCTTTAGTCCAGACCTTCTGGTCTATCTTTGGAGAAGCCAAAATGAGCAGCAGGGGATCAGTAGAAAGCAATCTTAGATCTTTCATTCTGACCCCTCAGGCAAAGTCAGCTCTAGAGAGCAGCCTTCTTCAACCTTATGCACTTTTTTTTTTCTAAACAAAATTTCACAAGTCATCTTCTGCCTCGGGCAGGCTGCAGTATTTCTTCATGTCCCATCAGTATGGGTTTTGTGGTGGTTGTTGTGACCTATAGTTATTGCATAGAATATTAGAGAACCCATCTCATCTTTTAATTTGCTATTCAAAACACAAAGGCCATAAACCTTAGAAGAAGGCTCACATTTAACGCTGACACTACCGAGAAACTCATAATCCAATAGCATGTGTAAGGCTGCATGATCTCGTGGGAAGGGTAATTATGTTATGGAGTAGACTCAGGAACAAGAACCTGAAATAGTTTAAACTAGATGATTTCTAGCATGGAGCTAATGATTGGGGAGAAGAACCTAAATTTAGAAATTCAAGGATTTTGGAGATCACTTAATCCACCCTGCTTATTTTACATATAAATTGAATCTCAGCTAGAGAAAAGTGACTTTCCCACCTCACACAGATTTAGCGAGGAATAAGGTGTTCTGCTTATTGTTAAGCAGACAGTATTGAAGCACTGTGTGCAGTAGAAAGATTTGTAACCTAGTGCCCAGCTTCTTAAAACCGGCAGGTTCACAACCCCCTTATGGGGTCTCCTAACTGAATGGGGGGGGTTGAGATTATCAATAAGTATTTGATTTATATGCCTATTTTATATAGTTATATACTGGGTAATGTAAAAACTTCTTAGACAAGTTGTTTCAAGGAGAGCTTTTAGGAAGCCCTGGCCTAGTGTTCATTGCTTCTAATCCCGGTCCCATCACTATCTGTGTGACCTTGGGGTTAACTTCTATGGGCCTGTTTCTTCCACCCCTAAAAATGAGCCTGGACTAGATGTTTTCTCAGGTCCCTTCTAGCTCTAAAACTACTATTCTATCTCCCCCCCCCCCCTCAGCTCTGAATCGCTGGTCCTATCCCACTCTTCTACAAAAAACTTTCTTCAGACAAACAGTAAGATTGGAAACATTCCAGTAATTTCTTTTTCTTTTTTGCTAAGACTTGCCCAGGGTCACACAGCCAGGAAGTGTTAAGTGTCTGAGGGCACATTTGAACTCAGGTCCTCCTGACTTCAGGGCTGGTCCTCTATGCACTGCGCCCCCTAGCTGCCCCAAGATAGATAACATTCAACAATTTCCCTTTATAATTCAGAAAGTTCAGTGCAAAGGAGGGAAGTGATTTTTCACAAGAGCATACGGGTGGTACATCAAAAAGTGAACTTTGAACCCAGAATCAGATGCAAAAAAAAAAAAAAAAATAGAGGGCTGACATCCTGATGCTTGGTAGGAGGGACCAGCTGGGAAACCCATGGACAAGAAATGGTAGGGAAGTGAGGACGGTATTCAGTTTTCCGAAGGAACCGTCACTGGCCCAAGCTCGAGAACAGGTTAACTGCCATTCCCAACCGCCCAACTGACACATATAAACCACCCTCCCACCCCTCCAATTTATAGACAGGGAGGGGGCGGGGCCGATAGCCCTCGGTGCTTTCTACTCGACCTGCCGTAAACCGGCGTTCTCTCGCGACATTGCCGCGCACCCATTACGTGCGCGGTCCCCGGGCCTTCGTCCCCCTCCCCCTGCCCCTCCGCCTCCCACCCCACTTTCCGCCGGGGCCGCCATTCTCTCGTGCCCGCGCCGGTCGGTTGGTGGCGCCTTTGTCCTACGACGGACGGCTACGGGAAGGAGGAGGCCCCAGCGGCCTAGGCATACATGACGGCAGCCGCGGAGGCGGTGGCTGCCCCTTGAGGAAAAGAACGGCTGGGGAAGGCCCACCACTCTGGTAGCGGTGAGTGACGGGGATGGGGGAGAAACCAAGTGCTTGTCAGCTGGGGTCTACGCGATACCGGCTAATCGGAAGGCCAGGATAGGATGGGAGGATGAGATGAAGGGAGAAAGGAGCCCGTTCGGCGCGCGTCTCCCCTCCCCCGCCCCCGCTCGCTCGCTCCAAACCCGGGGCCCCCCTTTCGGTCTTCGGTCCTCGATCCTCGGTCCTCATTGGCCTCGTGCGCGCCCGCGCGCTGTCTGCTCCTTCCCTTCGCGTCGCCTCGCGCTCTCCTCCCGGCTCTTTTCCCTCCGCCCCCCGGCAGCGTGGCGCGCACCGCACCGGGGCGAGACTTGAAGTGTCTGCAAGGTTGGAAGGAGCGCGTTCCCTCCGCCGTCTGCGCGCGTCTGTCCCCACCCCACCTCCGCCAGTCGTCCTCCCTAAGGCCTTCTGGCCGTCCCCGCTTCGTCCCGGTGCGGGATTGGGTACCGGAAAGTGATGGGATGTTCCCACGCTTCCCCAGGAGTTTGAAGACTGACTAACCCTCCCCCCCCGCCGCCCTGCTTCTGGCTCCTGCTCCCGCTGAGCGGTTGTGGGCCTCTCCCAGTGCCGCGGTTTACCCCGGAGCGCCTCGGGGGCGTGCTTGCGGCGCCCGGAGATGTGAGGTGCCCAGTACCTCAGGGCTTCATCCGTGTACTACACTGTCGTTCCTGGCTGGTTAGCGCTCCCTCCCGGTCCCAAAGGGCCGCAGAGTGCACCGTGTCGGGCTGGTTACTGTTTACTAAAAGAGCAGCCTGGTGGTTTCTACGAAAGCTGACGGGAAGAGCTTTGGCTTTTTGCACTTGGGAAACAAATGATGACACTTGCTGCTGCCTAAGTCAATCTGTGGCGTGAAAGCGCGACGTTCCGAAACACTGAAACTCAATCCTTGTTTACCCGGATGAATATCTCCTTGTCTCTTTGTTGGTATAGAAACAGGATGGTTTCTCCTTTAAATCTGGCTTCTGCATCACCTCTTTCCCCCTCTCTCATCCTTGGGATTTTCTTTAAAGTTTGACACATTTCTTAAACATGAAGTCCAGAACCAAGTCTGTAACTTCTCATGGAAATAGCCCTCCTAGAAGCAATGTTCAATGCTGCACGCTTATAAAAACCGATTTGTTGAAGCCATTTAATGTGTCTAGTTTTTGCATATTGTTTTTCTAGTTTTTCAAACTGTTGGTAGAGGTTAAGGGAATGTCAAAAGTCACCGAAAATCTTGTTTTCACGTATATTTTCTAACAGGCACTGTTGAAATTATTTAAAGGGAATTGCTGATATAGTAAATTCTTGGGTTGTTCTGGGGATCTTTTATTCCGTATTTTTTGAGGTAATATATGGTTTTAATATAAAATTATATAAGAATAAAGTCAACTCTATGTTTCTAAACAGATTTCTCTTGTGAAGGGAAATACAACTTTGATTTCATTCAAGCCGTTTCAAAAGGAATCATCTTTGGACAGGGATTTGGGAATGACTGATGTATTCTTCCCACCGAAAAAAAAAATTTGGATGTTTGAGTCTTCCTTTTTCAAAAAAAATCATTGCCTTATTGAACTGCAAATCGCAGTGCATTTCTGAGACCCAGTTAATAATAAATAAAATTTTACTTTTAAGAAAAGCAGTTCGGGAGAGGATATTTAATATTTGTTTTCCTTTTACTTAATGTTGCTCACTTACATTTGACTCTTATTATGAAAATATAAAATAACTGTCCCAAAATAGAACTCATATGATTCACCAATGAAGAGGATTTTAACCTTCTTGTTGGTTTCAAATGTCGGTGTCACATAAGTGTGAGCAAAAGGTTTGTCCTGTGAAATAAGTTTACCACAACCTAAAATCTCTGGAATGAAATTAAATGAATTATTGACTTTTAAAAGAATAATTACCACCTCCCCTTCCTCCCCCAAAAAAGAATTTTCTACATTCATTATGAATGGTACTAAAGGGATGGAGTCACTTTCTGAAAAAGAAACAAATAGGGGAACACAAAACAGAATGACAGCAGGATATATAATAACAACATGCCTGCTGCTTTTCAGATAATTTGATTATTATCATAAATGCTCTCACACATTGTCATTTTTTCCCCTTCTATGCTAAGTAGATAAATTGAATAGGTCAACCATATTAGTTCTTTTTACATTGAAGAAATAATTGTCCCCAGAGAGTTGAAATTCTACTAACATTTAAGTATGTTTTTCTCACCCAGCCTTTTAAAGCATTGCTTTCTATAAAGCTTACTGACTTTTGACCTGCACTGATGTGACACTTGATTTTTTTTCCCCTGAGGCAATTGGGGTTAAGTGACTTGCCCAGGGTCACACAGCAAGGAAGTGTTAAGTGTCTGAGGATGGATTTGAACTTGGGTCCTCCTGACTTCAGGGCTGATCCACTGCACTATGGAGCTACCTCAATGCTCTAGTACCTGTTTTTTAAAATATGTCTTAGCAAGGAAAAAGTAAGGTTGATTTAAATGTTAAATTAATTGTATTTTTTAAGATTAGTTTCAACCTATAAATCAAGAGTAACGTTTTGAGAACTGTGCAAAAGTTTGGCTTTTGAGGAAGATAATTTTTGTGCCCAAGTAGAGTTAGGTCATTTATATGTTAAAAGTAGAATTGACATTAGAAAATTTATTCTTTATAATGACTTGTGTTCAGAAAATTGTGTTGCTTTAACCAAAAAATGGGGGGGGGGAACTGTTTTAAGAGAGAATGGAGGTTTTGTAAGAGAAATTTATAATTTATTATTAAATAGCTACAGTAACTTTTGTTACTAAAACTCACGGTTTTTTTAATCCAAATGTTAAGGATGTAATTTCTTTTTTCTCCTGATCTAAATCCTATTTGTGTTTCCCTATAACAAATAAGGATAGACACACAGAGACTCCTAAAATGGAATGAGTACATTGCCTTGATGCTATGTTAATTTGCTGTTTTATGATTTCTTGTGTGTATTCAGGGAAAGTTCACACTGAGTTCAAGATGCAAGTCTACACAAGAAAATAATTGAAATATAGGCAATAAATTGTTATAATTGTAACAATAGAAGTAGATATGTAATGGATTGTAATTATAATTGTAACAATACTTAATCTTTGCCAGGTTTCTGATTTATAATTATAGTTCTGTTCATGCATGAATTTGTGTTATTGGGTTTTGAGCAAAAAAAAATAGTTTTTGTTTGTTTAATAATTTTATGGAAGTTAGAAGTCTTGAAATCCCTATATCTTCAAAAAGGAAGGGATAATAAAAGAAGCTATACAGTTAGAAGTAGTTTCTCCAGCATAATCAAAATCTCCTTTTGGGCATTTCACTCCATCTTTAAATTCAACTGTCTCATCTTCTAGCTTTAGCTTTTCACTGCTTTCACTTTCTTAGATTAAAAAGAAAGAAAGCCTCCAGGCTCATTAACTTTAGATTTACTCCTATTTTCCTTCTGTTGGTGTGAATATGATGTGATGCACATATCCATATTTTTGTGAATAGCTGCATTTGGATCTGAAAGAAAAAATGTCTCAAAGGAGAAAGAAGAGCTCCAATCTCAGCGACCAAACCTTATTGACAATTCTGATTTGTGGAATTTAGAAAATATTAGTTGTCAGTTTGTCCCCAAAGAGTCACAAAAACTTGGAAGACATAATATCAAATGTGGCTAGATCAGTAATTAGTTTATTTTGTGACTGGAAGGTCAGAAAAGGAAACTTAAAATTTCAATGCATATCCAAAGAATACTTTTAAAATCCATCAGATGGTATTGAATAGAATTAGTAAACACAAACCTTTTTAGAACACTACCATGATTAGAACTCTATAGCTTGAATTCACTTCTTTCACCCTGTATAGTTAGTGTTTCCTCTATCTTTGTAGATAAGTGTGGACTCTGCTGTCTATATTATTCTAAGAACTTTCATTTTTATTGAAATTTAATTTAATGACTTCTGTAATTACTATTATAGAGGGGAGGGAAATAATTTTTCTAAAATAGAATTTGACAGAGAATGAAAGCTGTTGTCATTTTTCAGTTGGGTTTGACTTTTCATGATTCCATTTGTGGTTTTCCTGGCAAAGATACTGGAGTTGTTTGCGGTCTCCTTCTCCAGCTCATTTTACAGATGAGGAAATTGAGGTAGACTGGGTTAACTGACTTGTTGAGGATCACATAGCTAAGTAAGTTGTCTGAGGCCCAATTTGAATTCAGGAAACTGGGTCTTCCTGACTTCTGGCCCAGCACTCTATCCATTTCACCATCTAGCTGCCCACAGAATGAAAGCTAAGTAACAATAAAATTTTATCTTTTTTTTTTCCTGAATAGTCTGATATGATAGATGAATAACTGAATTTCTTAATATCTTTGAGGGAAAACCTCTGAACTCCGTTATTAAAGGTAGAGAACTCTTTTATGCCCCCATACCCACCAGATGTCTTTCCCCTTGTTTGAACTTATTTTCTATCAAGGACACTAATAACAATTCTTTCATTGGAAGTATTCTTACTTCTTAACACATATGGTAATACAGATTACAAAATCTCATCCATCAATTTGGACTCATTAATTCTGGATGTATGTTTATATGGAGGTTTTGTGAAATTCTGAAAAACGTTTACTGAGAAAATAGAATAAAAGGTTGCTTGTGGTGTCTAGTTTGCTTATTAAAAATAGTAATAAGCTATCCCACCATTTGGGAGCATGTATGTGTATACTAAAGGATTATAAATTTAGAAGTAGAAGGAATTTTAGAGGTTCTCTCATCTAGCTTCCTTATAAATGAGAAAGCTGAGTCCCAAAGTGCTGAAATTACATAAGGTCACTCAAATCCTCTTACTGCAAATTTAGTATTCTTCTGTAGCACTTTTTTTTAATAGACAACTGATACGTTAATTATGAATTATTCTACATAGTTCCCCCAAGGACCTCTACTTAACCCAAACATAATTTATTGTCCCACTTGAGCTACTGAATGTTTTAATAAAACTATATATATATATATATATATATATATATATATATATATATATATATATATGTTTAATATTAGGTATTATTCTCATTTAGATTGTCCTTCTTTATTTTTCCAAAGTAGTGAAGGCTTACAATATCATTGTTTTTAATCTAATTATTTATGCTATAAGGTGGAATAGATCATGTTATGTACTTTTTTCTGATTGAAAAAAGCAAGGTACAAAGACATAAAATAGCTTAAAGATTAAGTTATTTACCTTATATGGTAAAGGTGAAGAATTTTGGATTAAATATGTATCTGTTTCCAAGTGACCTTTTAAAAATTGAAGTTAAAAAAATTTTTTTAAGAAAAAAAATACCAATTCAAGCAGTGTCACATAGAAATAAAATGCAAAATAATTTGAAAAATCAATTGAAATATTAAGTTAAATAACTTAACCAATTGAAGAAGTAAGGTAAATAACTTAAAACAAGATCATGGATACTAGGTGTACTCACTCATTCTGTGCTCAACACTGTTTTCATTTGGAAGACAGGACTGTCTAATGTATATGCTAATAAAAATTTTTATTTAGATTAATTGCTTAGATCAATAAAATATCAATAACAAAGAAAGGGACAAAGGGATTATATAATGGGACAATAGAGATTGTATGTAGACTTAACTAAATAATAATGGATTTTTGATTTTGATAGTGGAGTCCCTATGGATCTATATATTGGAACTGGTTATCATTGTACAATCCAGACAGATCATTATTCCCTAGGCCCTCTTAGGATTAGTAAAGAGTACCTTTTTTTTTTTTTTTTTTTTTCATTCCTTTTTCCAGGAATGATGTTACTTTTTTCTAATTGCAAATAGGTATATTCTTTTGTATAAGAAAAGCAAATAAAATGATTGAATCCTTTTTGCTGGAGTTTTCCAAATATAAAGAAATCCTTACAGGTGGTGGGTGGTGGTGGTGGTGGTGGTGGTAGCAGCAGCAATAACATCAGTAGTAGTGGTAGTAACAATTAACATTTATATGATATTTAGTATGCCAGGTACTATGCTGAGCATAAAGAACAGGTTTAAAAAGGGAAGGAAGATTTGCTTGATGAGATTATATAATACATTGAACAGAGATATCTAATTATAGAATGAACCAGGTCTATTTTCTGGAAAAGGAAATAGAAGGAAAGTGGTAGTGTTTGGGTGTCATTTCTTGCTCTCTCCCTCCTCCTTTATTTAGGAGCTCAAAAGCTATGACAGTCACTTTCTTGACAATATATTTTTCTTAAGTGCCTTATAGTGACATCTTTCTCATCACCTTATTTGTATTGAATCATTTCTGATTACTAAGATTTCATCTTTTCTCATGAGTCTTTTTTTTTATAATATTATCCCTTGTATTTATTTTTCCAAATTATCCCCTCCTCCCTCTACTCCCTCCCCCCGATGACAGGCAGTCTCATACATTTTACATGTGTTACAATATAACCTAGATACAATACATGTGTGTAAATACCATTTTCTTGTTGTACAATAAGCATTAGATTCCGAAGGTACATGTAACCTGGGCAGACAGATATTAGTGCTAACAATTTACATTCACTTCCCAGTGTTTCTTCTCTGGGTGTAGCTACCTCTGTCCATCATTGATCAACTGGAAGTGAGTTCTCATGAGTCTTTTGAAGGTAGTTTTATTATCATTACTATTTATATCATCCCTAGGAATGTTATAATGGGTGGGTGGTGGTACTGTCCCTCGGTATCGATTCCTAGGCTCACAGTGCTAATAATTCCAGTCCTCAGTGTATTCCATTGCTTAGGGATTCATGGCGTGTAAAGAGGTCCAGATTTTGGAGGGGAAGAAGGGTTGCCTTTGTTAAAGGCAACTAAGATAGGTAAGGTAAGCAGCTCTTGTACTTACTACTTCATGTGATATATATTTTTCACATACAAATTTATCTAGAGACAACTTCGATATTTATCTAAAATATTAGTCAAAAATAAAACTATAGTAATAACGAATCTCTTTTGTGGACTGTAAGCATTCAATTTATTCCTGTTAAATTGATCTTTCAAATTATTTCACATTTTGTATTTCTATGCAACATTCCTTAAATTGGTATATTTTCTCTTTTTAAAAAATTTTACTTCAATTTTCAGAAGGTCACCTGGAAATAGATATGTTTTTAATCTAAGACTGCGCCTTCAAATATCATGGTTTTGAGTGGTAGTAGGTGGTGGCACAGTGCAGAGTGCTAGGCCTGAAGTGAGGAAGACATCTTCTTGACTTCATATCTGGCCTCAAACTCTTCTTAGCTGTGTGACCCTTGGCAAATCACTTAATCCAGTTTGCCTCAGTTTCCTCGTCTGTAAAATGAGCTGGAGAAGGAGATGACAAACCATTCCAATATCTTTGCCAAGAAAAATCTCAAATGGGATCACAAAGGCAGACATGATTGGAAATGACTGAACAACAATAGTGGGACCACTTAATAAAACGTAGAAATAAATATTTGAGTTTGTTAGGAAGAAAAAGGCAGCCTTCATGTTCTGGAGACAGTGACAGGGTTAAAGTAAAGGGAAAAAGAATTCTCCCTCTTCTTTCTAGGCATAGTTTGCCCAATCTCTTCATGCTAGTCTTTGACACACCCCACTATGGAAGTACTTCAAAATAATAATTTCCTTCCTCCCTTATTTCTCCCTCCTTCTTTATATTAAACTTCCTCATTATAGAGCATCCTGGCCTAGATAGATGTTGAAATTGAAGATATTTGATTAAAGTAATTCATATCAAAACCCTTTAATCCCAGAAATATTTACATTTTGAAAGGAAACCTTTTTAGTGAACCTTTGGAATTACAGAGCCAATACATTTTGGGGATGGAATCAAATCATTTTGGAATCTCTTGAATTGAATTTTGCTTTTAATAGCGTATTCATTCTTCTTCCACTTAAAAATCTTCAGATTATCTAAAAATTCAGTGAAATTTTTTTTATTCCTAACGTAGATCACTGCTTTTAACATCACTTTAAAAAAAAAAATACCAATCCAACTGGGTAGAAATAATATCTTTTTTTATATGTTTAAATCTTGTCATTTCTAGATAAAAAAAAAAAAAAATTAGTATAGTTTCCTGCTCTTAGTGAAATTTCCTATTCTGCCAAGATTTGAATGAAAAATAAACTATTCAAAGAACATAAAATTTTAAATTGGAGTACCTAACTTTAAAGACTTAGTATGCTGCTTTTAAAAGGCTATCTATGATTCCGACAATGAATTATGAAAAGTTATTTAAAGACTTTGTAGGAGAAACAAATATTATTAAATCATATCAGTCAAATCGATATGAGGCTAAGACATAATACCTTAAAGTGGAAAAGGAAGAATCATCTGTCTAATCCATTTGTTTTACAGATGAGGAAACTGAGGCCCAAAGAAGGAAAGTGGGTTGGCACTTGTTTACTACCTGGTATATTGCCTTTTCATGTAAAAGAAAATGTTTAAAAATTCACACTCGCACTCAAAGGTAAATTATTGTTCAAGTGATTTAAAGGTACAAAACATTGTAAAAACACTCAAAATATTTGACTTTAGAAATAATTTTTTTTAATTTTAGCATCCTTCAAAATATTATTTCATTCTCACTAGAGATACTTTTGCATTTAGGTCATATAACACACTTCTTTCCATTTTTTTCCACTACCTAACAACAGTGGGCAGTGGGCAATGTTCCATACATCTGGTTGGTAGACGTTCCAGCCAGAATACAGCTCTATTGACTCCTTCTGAACTTCTATGTGTCTGCCTATAAAACAGCAGTTCTCATCCCTGTCCCTTGGCCCTACCTTTCAACAATGGTGTTGCACCCTGTAGGTGCTCTGTGCACAAACAAGTCTACTGGTACAGAAGATCCTAGGAAGTCCCAGGAGCCACTCAGGAAAGGAAAATTGCTTTCCGAATATAAGGTAGGGATAGGTGAGTGGTGGGCAACTGTCCTAAGGGGCCAGAAATGGAGGGTGGAGGGATTTAACAATATGGAGCCACTGGAAATGTTCAGAGGCTGGATAGCTATTCATCGGATTTCTATACAGGATATGTTTTCTCAATAGTTAGGTGACAGGTTTTGGATCAGATATCCCTAAAGATATCTTCCAGCTCAGATTTTATGATTCTGTATTGTTCTGAAATTGGTATCTATATCACTCTAAAATTGGCAAATAGGTAGCATTTCTAGAGTGAATAGAAGTACCTGTAAACTAATGGAAAGCAAATGTTAGCATTATTTTTATCAGCTCATCACCTAAATATTCATCTAATCCGAAATTTTTAGGTGCCTATAGCAAAGTATAGCCCTGATTTTATAGTTTTTATACATGCATTCACAGTTGCCGAAATACTTTGAAATTGGGTGAAATGATGAGGAAAATGATTAGATTTCTATTTGAACCAGATACTATATTATACAAAATGATTGAACAGACAAACCTCCCCATCTTTTAGACCATTGTTCCTAACAGCTAAATGATTCTGGTGGCACATTTTCCCTAAAGAATGTAAGAATATTCAAATCTAGAAATAATAGAGCTTGAAGAACTGCACATTGCAATTTGTAGAGGTGTGGTCCAGAGTATCATTGCCTCAGAACTATTGAGAAAATGTATCCTGTATTTAAAAAAAAAAAAAAAAAAAAGTAACAATTACAGCCAAGTCATGCTAAATAAAAAACATACCTTCTATTTTGGTGAAATGTGTTTCTGTTCAGTTTTTCTATTGTCCTCAATTTTTTTCTTAATCAAAGAGCTATTGATCTTTTTTCTAGATTTTGTGGAGAAAGCTTCCTCATTTAAAATTGTAAATAAAGAATTCTTACTTGAAGCTCAAATTAGAATAATGTATATTGAATTGACTTAGAGAACACAAGACAAAATTAGTTACTTTATGGGATATTAGTTTCAATTCAAGAATTCGAATAGAAATTTTTTTTTCTAAATATAATCATCTTTAAGCATCGTAGCTTTGTGAATGCTTAAAAATATTTGATAATATACTTTTAATTGTCCCCATTTGGATTAAGGAAAAAAAATTTTCTCACATGATTGACATTTTTAAGCCAGCTAGTCATCCTGGATATAAGTAAACTGTGAGTTTCATGACAGCTTTATCGGATACAGGTCTTCTGGTACATCTTCAGTTCTCAGCTTCTCCACTATTGCATTATCCATATGTTGCCAAGCAGTTTTTGGCTAACCATGTTAGTGTGTCTTTAACTTCATGATTCCATGTTAGTCTATCTTTTGTACTTTATGTACTGTGTGTGCAAAGTTCTTCTGATGGAAACTTATTTAAAGGAGCACATAATTTCACTATTATAATTGATAGTATTTATTACATTACTTGAGTCTGATAGACCAAATGTACTTGAGTTGGAAGTAAATCCTGCATCTCTGGGCCCTTGAAAGTTCATTTTTGACTATAAAGGGTGTTGAATTTTAGAAGGTTGTAGAGTATTTCAATTGACAGTTAGACCAATCATCTACAGTTCTACCATTTCATTATGGGAATTTCTATTCAATGGTAAGGCAGCATAAAAATGTGAGAATTGCCTGGTAAAGCTGGGCTTGCTTGCCTTCTAAAACATAAGTTTTGATCTGATTCTGGTTAACCAGCATTTCTTAGTAACAAAAAAATATTGCCTAGCCCTTTGTTCTTTTTTACCTTATTAAAAACTTCAAAGGCCCCTAAAGCCAGTCCACACAAGGGCTGGTGAAGGGGGTTAAATTTTACCCTTCAGGAATTGTGATTTCAAGACTTGCTACAGTATTAGTCATTAAAGAATCCGTTTTGCCCAATATTTGTATTCATTGTAAACTGAGGGCTATTCCTTAACAAGTCATGACATTGTACTGTCTTAATAAAAATTGCCCAAGTGACAATGTGTCTTTGCTGAATGGATTTTTCTTGCACCATCTGTTTGGCAATTGTATTTTTTTTGTTGTTGCTCTCATTTGAAATTTGCTGATGATCTTGTTTTTATTCCATAGCATTGAACAGATGGGTTGATTATTCCTTTCAGATATTAATAAGGCAGCGGAAAGAAGAAATATGAATACGGCTCCAGCAAGACCCAGCCCAGCACGAAGGTAAAGTACCCTGAAGCAGCGAATTCCCCTGGGAGAGTCGGGCTTTGGGGAGTTAAGCCAAACTTCATCCACCAAGTGTCTCTTCTTCCCTTTCCCCCCAACAAATCAGAGGCGCTCAAGTGAACGATAAGAACATGAACCATGTGTGAAGGGTCTTGCTGCTTTTTTTAAACATCAGGAGATGCAGAGGAAGCTTTGTGTGTCCGGTGCCAAATCCAGCAGCGAAGTTCATCGTGCAACCAATGTTGCACGGGATTTGAAGAGGACAAACTCCTGTTTGTCCCTGGCTCATGTATCACTGGTAAACCTCTGCATTTGTAAGGATTGCTTGAGGTCTTCAGTGTGTCCCGTGCTGTCTTGAAGCACAGTTATCAATGTTTCATCTCTTCATTCTTAAAGGCTGCCAGTACAGACTGGTTTTATGAAAAGCACGGCTTAAGAGGGTGTTGTCCCTGTGTCATGCATCTTTTTTCATGCACATTTGGGTTACCAACTTGGAAATGAAAACCACCAGTCCTGTCAAACCTTCTTTTGGAAATGCAGGGCATATTCCCTACTTTCTCCACTAAGTACTACAAAAGATATGGTCTTGATGTGACTCTTCAGGAAATAAGCATATGTTCTATCTTTGTCAAAGGAGAAATTTTAATTTTGTTTGTTGTCCTTCCACCAGAGAAAGATATGTTGTATCCTCTCTGCCTCTACGGCTCACAAGTATAGGCTGTATTTTCAGTTTTGTTGTGGATTGCAGATATATTCGTGCCTAGTGGCTCCAAAGATACTGGATATGGATTTTTGGCTTTGGATATAAGCTAAAATACAAGTTTACTATAGTAAACTGAATACCATTAGGATTTCAATATAGGAAAGGATACAGTGTATCCTTGTCTGTCCAGTTAACAACACACTGATTGGTGTATCTTAGCTTAACTGAACACTTACATTGAACATACCATTTGGGGGTAGAAAGTTCTATGTTCAGTTACTCTGGTTTTGCATGTGCTTATGCTTGTCATGCCAATGTCAGATAATGGAGTACATTGATAGATTTTTGTATGTCTCCTTGCTGCACATTTCAGACACGCTCTGAGTATATGATTATGCTTCAGTGTTCAAGTCTTTTTCCAATTTGATGGTGCTGCAAAATAAAATAACATTGTAAGTACAGCCATATTGCTGTCAAATACTTTTGTATACCCTTGTGAGTTGAGTGCAGCGTGTTAGCAAGTACTCTTGATTATACTACACTTCTGGGTAGATATATTGAATCTCACTTGTTCAAATACCTTCACTCCATTGTAGCCACACAAAGAGTGTTTTGTCACCACTCAAAAGTGTTTCTTTTGTCTGATCAGAATTGCTTATACTTCCATCTCTCCTTGTATCTTAAACCTGTTCTCCATCAACTAGAATCACTCCATCCCTTTTTTCCTAAACTTTTTAACTAGCCTTATTAACCTTTTCTTGTTTAACACTCTTGACCCTATAGTTAACCAATTCATTTTGATAAGTCCTTTACCCTTAAGTCTCTTTCTCTTTATCCTTCTACAATTAATTCCCTTTTTAATCCCAACTCAAGATTATCCCCTTCATCTACCTTTTCTCCCAAATACTGCTGAATAATGATGAAATCATAAAACTGTGATGGATGGGTCTACTACAAATTTATATTATCTAGTCTCAACTGGACCTTTGCCATGTACATCAGTTCTCTTACTCTTTTCTACTCCTCACAGTCAGTTTCTTACTTATCTTAGTCTCCTCAAACTACCTACAAACTTCCCCCCTCCCTCCCAAAAAAAGCCTTCTCATCAACAGAGGACCTTGACAAATACAAGTCCATCTGTTGCAAGCTCTACACTCCAAGTCACCTCAGTATCTTTTCTTACTCTCTTCTTTTGTTCTTCCATTTTTTTTTCCCCTAACAAATGCTAACCCCTCTATTTCTATCCTTGATCTCATCTTTTCCTTGCCATGGAGCTTGCTTCTATCATCCTATTTTCCTAATCTTCAATTTCTCCTTGTCTATTTATGTCCCTTTTAAAAGACCTTTATTTAATCCCTACCATCTCCTCAAACTATCATCCTATATCTCTTCTTTTTACAGTCAAACTTCTTTTTAAAAAAAAAACAAAACCTGACTATATTCTTTATGTCTGTTTTCTTAGCTCATACCTTTCAACTTGTAATGGAACTTCTGATCCCATCAATTAAAGGAAACTTCTCCCTTAAAGTTACCAATTATCTTTTAATTGACAACATCCAATGGTTTTTAGTTCTTAACATTTTTAACCTCTCTTCATCGTTAAACTACACACTTTTACTAGTCCATGGATTTTGTGACAATGCCCTCTCCTGGTTCTCCTCCTTGTAAACTGCTTATTTTCAATCTCTTTGATAAATCTTTGTGTCCTATGTTTTTCTGTACCCCAGGTTACTTTCCTGAGTCTACTTCAATCTCTTGTCAATCTCTTTAGCTCCCATGGATTCATGGGAATTATATAGCTATATATATCCATATCTATATGTCCATATCTCATATCTATATATCCAGTCTCTTCTAAATTTTGGTCCTGCACTATCAATTCCTTTTTTTGAAATCTCCAGATCCCAAAGGTATCTCTGACTCCAAGTCTAAAACAACACATTACTTTTTCCCCACACACCCTTCCCTCTTCTTACCTCCTCTATTTCTGTTGATAGTGTCATTATCTATGTAGTCAGATTCCTTAAACTCATTGTCTTCATATTTAAGTTACTCACAGTCATGCTATTGCCATTTCTGGTAAATTCTTTATCCTTAACCTCACTTGCATTTCTCCCGTTCTCTCCCATTTCTCTTCAAGCATGGAACTACCAACCTAGTTCAGTTCCCTGTCCCCTCTCCCCTGACCTATTACAGTAGTCTCTTAACTAATCTCCCAACCTTTTTTCTCTCCCCTTTCCAATCTGCCCTCTGTTACCAAAGTAATGTTAGCACAAGTTAGGTCATGTCAGTATTCTATTCAAGAAGCTCCAATGACTCCAACTTCCTTCTAGGCTGAAAAAAAATTCTATTAACATTAAAATCTTTCATAGCATGGCTTCAGCCTTCATATCTCCTATGTTCTGGTCAATCTAACCTGTTTGGTTACCCTTGATTAACAAGGACCTGTTCTTATGCCTTTGCAAAGATAGTTCTCTTTGTCAAGAATGAATGCATTCCTTTCTCAACTCTATTTTGTTGAATTTCTAGCTTCCTTCAAAACTCAACTAAGATTCCACCTCTTTAAGACACTTACCCTTATCCCAAATTGCTAGTGTTCTCCCCCAGGAATTACTTTGTATGTATTTTTGTTGTTCTGTCTTAGTTAATTCCATTCAATGTAAGTTCCTTGAAAACAGAAACTTTTTTATTTTTTTCTTTATATCGCCAGTACATTAAAATTAGCATCTAGTGTATAGAGGCACTTAGCAAATGCTTGTGAATGAATGAATCAAAGGCCTGTATACTATATAGCCTTTCTCTGTTTTTTAGGAGCACAAGTAAACTTTTAGGCATTCTGAGACCCTGCAAAACCTCAGCTGAACATTAATAAATTCAATTTTTATGTCTATTCTCTTTACTTCATACCTCTCTGCAGTTGTGCTGCACATGTTAAGTGGGCACATCTGTACTTCCTGCTGTATTTCATAGCACAACTAAACATGGAAAAAGAGGCCTGTGTTTTTTTGTTTTTCTCTGGCATACTAGTGGATATAGAATATATCCGATCTGTATATGATAAAACTAAAGAGTTCAGGGGGAAGCTGAATATGTAGTTGTTACATAAATTGAAAGTGGATATGATATTTATCCATTTTTTAAGAAATGCTAATTGGTACAACTTAAGTTCTTTGACCTGAGTGGCTTATGGAGGAAATGCACTTTCCTCCTTTTAATATCACTGATTATACTGCAGAGAGTAGTCACCTTGTGTCACAGGGAGATATGACTCCCTACCTACAGATGTTTTGTCCTAGTTTTAAGTGTACCAAAGTAGAGGGGAAATAGTTTTACATCTTATTAAAATAACCAAAAACATAAGCAATGTTATTTAGAAACTGCCTTTTAAAATGAACCCTTGTGCTCTTACCAAATGTAAGAGTTCATCCATGTAAATCACCACTATATTTCTTCTAATGTCACCTTCTTAAGAAATGAGTTTTAGATGAGTTTTGGGGGGGTGACATAACAATAGGAATTAGCCTGCTGTTTTATTACAGTAAACAGTAGGGACAACTGGGCTAATTCAGATTCCATTAAGAATCAGTCTTCCTCTTGGTAATATGTTGCTCACTGGGTTTCCCAGCAGGCTGTCATAACATGATGCATTTTTAAACAGTCATGCTGATTTGCTGCAAAAAAAAAAAAAAAGAGAAATATGTTTATTCACCAAGAATCCTTTCTGAACATATCTAAAAAGAAAAAGTGAATGCTAATATGAAAGAAAAAAGCTTCTCTTATAATTAATAATTTGATCCCTAAAGCTAAACAGATAAAAGAATGTATTCAAAATAGAACTTCTGAATAATTGGGTCAGTATTTTTGTCATTATTTCTAAGATAAAAGTTCTGGACAGAACTTTATAGTAATATTTCTAGTGTGTGGTTAATCTTGCAAAGGATTTTGTCACTTCTCTTGGAGGTATTAGGTACCATCCTTGCTTCAAATGTCTTCTTCCAACCAAAGCCAAGTCATCACTGAAGACATTGAAATATTAATGGGTAGAATTAATGCTCACATAGATTTTATGTGCCTCAGGATTCCTTCTCCTTGTTTACTAATTTCTACCATAATAAAAATGGTGTGCCATTTGCTGCTTCTGCTGAACAAGAGTATTTGTTTAGGTTAGGCCTTCATTCTTTCTCATTTTTAATAAGAAAATTATATTTAAGTGTCAAAGAATCTTTTTTTGTAATGTTATTTTGTTTTCTTGAAAATGATAAAAGTGATTCTGGTAATTACAAAAGTTTTCACAGGATTGTCGCCGCTTAAAATGTCTAACATGGGCTGGACATCTGCTAGCTTGTCTTTTTATTAATATTTCCTGAGTGAGTCATAGGTACATATTGACCTCTGTTGAGGTGTGTTCTAATCATCTGGACTGGGAAGGTACAATTCAGATGATTCCACTCTATATGAGGGATTCTGCTTTGGAATAAATTAAAGTCAGAGACCAGTCATCACTGAATCATTGGGCTCTTACAGATCTAGGCCATTTGGTTTCCATTTGGGATTTAGCACATCTTATCATGAGTGATAAGGTGTCAAATAGTGATGCTAAACTCTAAGGATGAAGCACTAACTCCCTGAAAATGCAAAGCAAAAGCAAGGACTTTAATGATATCAGGAACCCTCCGTATTTTTCAAGCATTTTCATATGATCTGAAGAAAGTTATCCTAAATTTTTTCCATTCCACTACTTCATCTCACTTCACTTTTGGAAAACATGTTGAATCCATCATCAAGGATCGTGGAGCTCTTGAAATTATTTTTCACAGAGCACCAGCTGATGAAGCTCTTGCTATGTTTTATTACCACCAGCTCCTTGATGTGAGGCAGCCATATCTATAGGTAGTCTTCATGTTTCTTTACTTCTGGTGTGTTGTCCTCTGTCCTGTAATACTTTGATAAAGCAATCAATCCTCAGTGAATGCCATCTATGTCCGGAATGATGAATCCAGCTGAGAGAAAAAAATATTTTAAATTATTGCCTGGAGGAAGACATAGTTTTCTCCCCAGAGAGAAAACCAGCATACTTGTGACTTGATCTGCAACATAGAAAGGTACTTAGGAAAAAAAAAAAAATCATGTTCCCTTTCCTCAAATCATGTACAAATCTGTATTTTAATAGAGCCATGCAACATTGTGGCAAATAACCAAGCTTTCACACAGAAGACAACCATTCTGGAAACTGCATTTATATGTGACGGAGCAGAAACTCGAATAACAGATGGAGAATTCTCTCGGGAATAGAACAGGAAAGGAAAAACTAGTTTCCCAAAACAAAGGAACATATAAGATGGTAAGCAGTAAGAAGTAATAAAGAAGACATTGACTTTGGCCTTTCTCCCTCCTTTCAAAAGAATGAAGAACTAGAAACCAACCATTCTGGATATGATATACAAGGCCTTATCTCAGTATCCTAATTCTGAAACATCAATTCATTTCTCAACAACAAAAAAAAGATCCATATAGTATTTCCAGATTCGTCACTCAGTGCTATTATTGGCCTTTAGGCACCTGAATGGAAAATGCAAAATGGAATGGAAAATATACCACTTCAAAAAGGCACAGCTTAGACTGGCAGCTTGGATTTCTCATATCCATTTCAGTCTTCCATGATGGACATAACAGCTCCCCTTGGGTAAAAAGTGTTTGTTTTCTTTTGAATAGTAGGGAATTTGGGGCATTATTTTGAAAGTGCTTTTTTTTTTTTAACCTGCCTATATCTGGTTTGTAGGTTTCAACTGTAATCACTGGTCTCTCTTTACCCTCTAATAACCTGGTACCTGAAGAGGTGATGCATTTGTTTCTTTTACTGAAACACCTCTAGTGTCATGGGATGATGTTGTGAACCTTATTATGCTTAAGAAACCTGTTTTTGAACCACTTGATATCTAAAGTCAAGTCTCGCACACAGAAGATTTTATTCTGGTGGCATTTTGAATCCTTCACATTGTAGTTTTCTTATTGTTATCAGTGTTCTTGTTTTGAGTAAGATGTAGGGGGTGGCAGCAGGGGCCATTTTGTTCTGGATTGGGTTTTTTTGTTTGGGTTTTAAAGTGAACCTAAAGCTTTTTTGTCTCCATACAAAGAGCAATCTTACATGCTACTCATCTTCCAAAGGAAAGAAAATGACTTGCCTTTTCATTTTAGAGTAATATCTTCCCTTCCATTACCCCCTACTATTCCTTTTCTTTTCCTATCTTTCTGCTGTGACTATTAACTTTTCTGCCTTTTTATTCAGCAAATAATTGAGGCAAGCATTAGAGGGTTGTTTCAGATGGACTTTAAAAAGCTCTTGTGCTAAGGGGAGGTCTTATCTGTCATAAACTGGAAGCCTGAACCCATTATTTGGGAATCTAGGCTAAAAGTCAGCCTCCAGAGAAGGAGACCTAACAGGTAAGTGAGGCATTTCCTTGGAATCAAGATAAAGAAATTTTAACATGAAATTTTTTCTTCTTCCTAAAGTTATTTGCAGTTGTACTGTGAAAACATGAAAATCTTTCCCTTCCCCCAGGTCTTTTTCAGCCTTAAACCTGATTGTTTGGCTGGCTGGCTCTGTATGTGTTGGATATGTGTATCTGTGGTCTGTGGTCTGTGGTCTGTCAGGTTAGTGATCTCTCTGAGTCCTGAGAGCCAGCTAAGAACACTTAGAGCTGTTGCCAACTCTAATGACTGCTTTCAAACACTCCCCAGGGTGGGCTTATCCGCCAATCCATAATGACTTCAAAACACTCTGCAATTGCTTCTTCCCACTGGGCCATGAGTGTTTGCCTATATTTTGTTCTTCATCAGTACCACACAGCACAATGTGAGGGCTTCCTGATAAAACATGTCTGATTGAAAGTTGTCATGGGGCAAGAAACTTTAGATGGATGGATGGATGGATGGATGGATGGATGGATGGATGGATGTTTACTCTTTCTCATTTAAATATCCTAATATTCCATTATTATTTTTGCATTAACAGGTAATATAGAAATACTAGCACATCTCAAAATATATGGATGACCGGTGGTTATCTTAGAATCTCATTTGGTATTTTAAGCTACTTTTGCTCTGTAGTCCATGTCATTGGAATGAAATTGCCAAACTATTATCAGAAAACATTTTAAAGTAACTGCCAAATTATGTGCTAGGGATAGAAAGAAATGTGACATTCTTGCCTTTGAGAGGCTTACCACTGCATAAGGTAGTACTCATATATAAAAAGATGACAATATAAGCATTCATATTAGGCTATCCATAAGTGGTATGAAGATTAAATACCATCATCTTACTATACAAATTCAGAAGAGGAAGACATTAGTAATGACTGGGTTGTAGAAGAAGGTAAGTTTTGAGGTTGGCCTTGAAAGGGAAAAACAGCAATTAAATAAATAGAGAATATTATTGAAAGGAAAGGGGGTAGAGATTATCCCAGACAAGGGAAACAGCCTGAGTAAAAAGGCACAGGGGGAGTGCATTATTTTTGAACAGTGAGCAGAATAGTTTGAACAAAAACTAATTCAAGTAATTAAGAAGTTGGGGCAGTAGTGTAGCTGCAGTAGTGTAGCCATGAAAAATAATCTTAACTAGATTGATGGCAGTGGAGAGGCAAAGGGAAGATGGATAAGAAAGAGATCATAAAGGAAAGAATCATCAGTTTAGGTAATAATGTGAAATGGGAAAGACAAACATCATACAGAAACTTGAGCCTTGGTGAATGAGAGACTAATGACAATGAAATGGAAAAATCTAAAAGGGAGAAGATTTGAGATAATGAATTAAGTTTTAGATGTGTTACATTTAAGACAGTGATGGCATATCCAAGGGAAAATATCTTCTTTTTAAAACCCTTTGGAGTCGCCTAATGATCTCTGTGATGTGATAAATATTAATCAATTCATAAAGATTAGTACTCCATATAAATCTTTACCTGAAAGCAGCACAAATTATAAATAAGTCAGTACATATATTTATGTTTGTCACCTTACAATAATCTAGAGAATTGTATTTGTAAATCTATTAATACTTTGCTGTCCATTTTCGTTTAATTTAAACTTGATTGTGCTGGCAAACATTTTAACCATAATTTTCTAAAAGCTTGAAGACAGTCATCATTCACGAAAATGGTTTTTCATGATCTGCCTGTTAGGCATAATATTCTTTAATAAAAATTCATTATTTGGTCATTGTGAGTCTTTTTTTAAATCACTTTGACCCTTTCTAGTTCCTTGGTGAGGCTCTTACTGGATAGCCATATAATCCTTCCTATGGACATTTTTTTCTTTGCTTTGTCAGAATTGTTTGGACTATATATGATCAAATGGGGAGACTGTCTTTAAAAATCCAGCAGTGTCCTAGCTACTCTTGTCTGTTTGCTCTGATTTGGAGAGTAGACTTTATTGGGTAGTGTCAGTTTGGCTATACTAGGTATATAAGAGTTGAAGGGTCATTGCTGTCTTTTTCATCACAGTACTTTCCTGCTCCCTTCCCCACAGGGATCCATATGGTTTTGGAGATGGTCGGGATGCAAGACGGGATCGGTCCCCAGTTCGAGGCAGCCCAAGGAGAGAACCCAGGGATGGCAGGAATGGCCGAGATGCCCGAGACTCCAGAGACATGCGGGACCCCAGGGATGCCAGAGACATGCGGGACCCCAGGGATTCTAGAGACATGCGGGACCCCAGGGATTCTAGAGACATGCGGGACCCCAGGGATTCTAGAGACATGCGGGATCCCAGAGACATGAGGGACCCTAGAGATCCCAGAGATATGAGGGATCCCAGAGATGCCAGAGACATGCGGGATCCTCGGGATATAAGAGATCTCAGGGACCTTGGAGATCCTCGAGAGCTGAGAGATCCCAGGGATATGAGAGATCTGCGTAATATTCGAGATGCCCCACGAGACCCTATGTATGACAGATATCAAGATGTGAGGGATTCACGAGATCCTGTCTTTAATAGGTATGTGGCAATTTTGTATGATACTGGTAAGATCTACTCTATATATAAATCCTAAGGAGAGCAATATACATATGCCTTTGCATTCTTCGAACCAGAAATAAGATGAGGATAAAGATATTTCTTTTTACATAATGTGCTTATTGTAAGGAACTGCCCCTTATAGTGTTGGGCATTCAGTAAATATTCATTGTGGCTGAAATAAAACATGTTTATTTTTATGTGTGAAAAGTATTATTTTCATTGAAGGAATTTATTATATTGTAGAAAGTAAGTAGTTTAAAGAGTGAACATCTATATTGCTGCTTTTTAGTGAAGAAGACTATGGCACAGATAAATAATAGTGCTTTAAGGTTTGCCAGAAGCATTGCAAACATCTCATTCAATTGTCACAGCAACCTGGGAGATAGATATTATTATCCCCATTTTACAGATGTGGAAAATGAGGCAAATAGACTAAATGACTTGCCCAACATCACATAGCTAATTTGAACTCGGGTCTTCTTGACTTCCAAGTCCAATGTTCTCTGCCTTTGCACCTTCTAAATATCTCTCTTAGAGAGCCACACAGTCCTTATGGGCATTACATTCTCTCTTTGCTTTGTCAGAGAACTGTGAGCTATGTATGATCAAATAAGACTGCTTTTAAAAAACCCAGCAGTGTCCCAGCTACTCCTTTTTGTTTACTTAACTTTCAGTGAATATTTATTTACTTTGTAGGAGAGAAGAAGTATATGACCGTTATCTGCGCATGGAAGAATATTACAGAAGGAAGGATGACACTTATTTTGATCGTTACAGAGACCACTTTGATGGGCGAACTCCTCCAGGCCCAGAAAGTCAGTCCCGTTCTAAAGGTTGAGTATCGGTTTTATTTTATAAAATTTGTTCCTATCCCATTTTAGGTTGATGAAGTAACATGAAATGATGATAGTAGTTCAGCATTACAAATTTAACAAATATTTATTGAGGGTATGAGAGAAAAGAGGAGAGGGACATCAATGTATTTTTAGGTGTTTGGAACACATTGTACAAAGATGTCTACGTCTGGCTACAAGTAACTTAAGAGTCTGTTTTTAGACCTATGTGAAGTTGAGAAAGGAAGTGGTTTTTTAAAAATTTAAGCATAACTGGCTCTTAGTGGTCCTTCTTCAGCTTTTCTTTGACTCTGTCTTTACAGAGCGTCTAAAGCGTGAAGAGCGGCGTAGAGAAGAACTATATCGTCAGTATTTTGAAGAAATCCAAAGGCGGTTTGATGCTGAAAGGCCTGTAGATTGCTCTGTGATCGTGGTCAACAAGCAGACAAAGTAAGAGGTCCTATGGAGATGTCTTTTATGTATAAATCAGTTACTTGAATGTTAGGAGGAAATCTAAACTCCTTCAATGTAGGGCCATAATGCACAGGGGTTATATAGGTACTGGTAATGATGTGCCAATCCTGAGCTCCCTAACACATTCTACCACACTGCTGAGGCAGTACATCCTGAGCTCACAGGGCATCCATCACGGAGCTTGGCAGAGAACAAAGACTATTTGTAAAGGGCTACGACCTTGCAAAGCTGCTAGTCTTCAGCAAGAGGCTTCACTGCTGTGCCGTGCTCATCTCTTTTTAACATTCTGCTCATCAAAAGGCTGAATATCTGCTGTGGGGCTGAAAGAAAAGAGCATGATGGGTTATAGATTTGGTCATTGCCATGTTGTTTTTCATGAAATACCTAGAGAATAACTTCATATATTGCCTTATAGTTTGAAATTAAAAAACTTCTTCCAAAACAGTGACAAAGAGAAGGAGATGTAGAGACAATGAGCAGCAGGAAGATTCAATGCCACACTATTAAAAGATGTTCACTTTTTAAAGTGTAAACAGTTCTCTTTTGATGAGAAAAAACTGTGCATGGAAGGTAGAGTAGGAGCTGAGAGCCTTGGATCTCAGCTCTGCCTCTAATTCATTTTGTGACAATCTTCATTTCCCTTTTTGTAAAGTAAGAAAGTCCAACTAGATGGGCCTTTAAAGCTCTTTTCCACTAAAAAAAATTCACATGGTTTGCATAGAGAGTAAAGTAGAAATTAGCACCAATTCAAGAGCAAAGTCTTTATAAATTTGTAGACTAGGAGTATATACTAACTAAGGCCATGGTTATTTCCAGAGATTATGCTGAGTCCGTGGGGAGGAAAGTTCGAGACCTAGGCATGGTGGTAGACCTAATTTTCCTCAACACAGAGATGTCACTGACACAGGCCCTGGAGGATGTTGGCAGGGGGGGATCTCCTTTTGCCATTGTCATCACCCAGCAGCACCAAGTTCATCGCTCCTGTACAGTCAATATCATGTTTGGTACTCCACAAGGTATGGCTACTAGTTAGAAGTTAGAGGTCAGTCACAGCCAGAATGACTTCTTTTATCCCTCTATTCCTTATCCTGCATTCCTCCCTAGACACTGACAGTCCCGATCAGGAGTAGAAGGGAAAGGAACTTAAGAGACAATGATAATTAAAATGTCCAGTTCTGAAATATGACCAGCAAGGCCCTGGATTTAGTGGTTTTCTAGGTAATTACATGATATATTTGGAATAAGAGCAACTATAGGTTCTCTAGTCATTTAGATGATATAAATAGAAGAGTAAAGGAACAATATCAATCTCAGCTGTCTTGGTAAACTGGGCCTTACTTCTTCAGTGTGGACTCATCATACCCAGTCTCCATGGTCTTTAATAGTAATTCAAAGAACCCTGGACTAGGAATCAAGAGATCTGGGGCCCAGCTCTAATTTCAGCTCTTCCACTTAATTTTTTACTGTGGACAAATCACATCCTTCTCTTGCCTACTTTTTTTCCTTCTCTAATGAAAGAATTTCATTAGAAGGGCCTTTGATATTTTATGTATGCTGATATTCTTTCTTTTAAATCTGACATTTTATGGTTTTGACTAGTGCATCATAAAAATGTCAGATTTGAAACAATCAAAATTCTTCTCCTTCCCTTCAGAATATTTTTATTTTTGCCAGTAATTCACAGGATTGCATCTCCAGGAAGGAATTCAGCTGATTGGATACTTTATTCCTTACTTGGATAATCATCATAATGTATAGGATTATATTTAAGAGATAGCATGGGGGTTCATGACCTAGACATAAAGAATGAGATTATAAATAAATTAGAGGAACATAGGATAGTTTACCTCTCAGACCTGTGAAAGAGGAATGAATTTATATCCAAAGAAGAACTAGAGGTCATTATTGATCACAAAGTAGAAAACTTTGATTATATCAAATTGAAAAGTTTTTGTACAAACAAAACTAATGCAGATAAGATTAGAAGGGAAACAATAAACTGGGAAAACATTTTTACAGTCAAAGATTCTGATAAAGGCCTCATTTCCAAAATATATAGAGAACTGACTCTAATTGTCAAGCCATTCTCCAATTGATAAATGGTCAAAGGATATGAACAGACAATTCTCAGATGAAGAAATTGAAACTATTTCTAGCCATATGAAAAGATGCTCCAAGTCATTATTACTCAGTGAAATGCAAATTAAGACAAGTCTGAGATACCACTACACACCTGTCAGATTGGCTAGAATGACAGAGAAAGATAATGCAGAATGTTGAAGGGGATGTGGGAAAACTGGGACACTGATACATTGTTGGTGGAATTGTGAATACATCCAGCCATTCTGGAGAGCAATTTGGAACTATGCTCAAAACATTAGCAAACTGTGCATATCCTTTGATTCAGCAGTGTTATTACTGGGCTTATATCCCAGAGAGATCTTAAAGAAGGGAAAGGGACCTGTATGTGCAAGAATGTTTGTGGCAGCCCTCTTTGAAGTGGCCAGAAACTGGAAACTGAGTGGCTGCCCATCAATTGGAGAATGGCTGAATAAATTGTGGTATAAGAATATTATGGAATATTACTGTTCTGTAAGAAATGACCAACAGGATGATTTCAGAAAGTCCTGGAGAGACTTACATGAACTGAGGCTGAGTGAAATGAGCAGGATCAGGAGATTATTATATTCTTCAACAACAATACTTTATGATGATCAATTCTGGGACGTGGCCCTCTTCAACAATGAGATGAACCAAATCAGTTCCAGTAGACCAGTAATGAAGAAAATCAGCTATACCGCAAAAGAACTCTAGGAGATGACTATGAACCACTACATAGAATTCCTAATCCCTCTAATTTTGTCCACCTGCATTTTGGATTTCCTTCACTAATTGTATACTGTTTCAAAGTCTGATTCTTTTTGTACAGCAATACAACTGTTTGGACATGTATACATGTATTGTATTTCATTTACACTTTAACATATTGAACATGTATTGGTCAACCTGCCATCTGGGGGGAAGGAGGGGAAAATTAGAACAAAAGGTTTGGCAATTGTCAGTGTTGTAAAATTACCCATGCATATATCTGGTAAATAAAAACTATTTTAAAAAAGAGAGAGAGAGATAGCATGGGCAGCTGGGTAATACAGTAGATAGATTACTGGGCCTAAACTCAAAACCTAAGTTCAAGTATAGCATCAGTCAGTTACTAATTATGTGATCCTGGGCAACTCACTTGACCCTGTTTGCTTCAGTTTTCTATTCTATAAAATGAGCTGGAGAAGGAAATGGTAAATGACTTCAGTCTCTTTGCCAAAAAAAAACAATAGGATCACAAAGAGTCGGAAATGCTGGAAACAATTGAATAATAACATGTAGTAAGAAGAGCCCTAGATTTGAATCCGAGCCCTAATATTAGCTATGTGATTTTTAGTCAAAACATTTAATCTCTTTGGCCTCAGCCTTCCTTGATTCTTCCAGGTACTAATAACTTTAATTCTTTGGATTATATAATATTATATAGTATCTGTTTTGTTGTCTTCTACAAAACTAAGTTCAATGAGGGCAGGGATCATTTAAACTCTACTTCCTCATTCCCCATCCCACCCTAACATAGTGCTTTAGTACTGCTATTATACAGACAAAAGAGACATTGATATTAACTGGAATCACTAGAGAAGGCCTTAGTAGGAACTAGAGCTGGGGCTTAAGGAGAGATGAAATCTAGATAAATGGACAAAAAGAAGATATTTCAAGGAAAGTGAATAACAATATGATGGTGAAGAGGACGGGATTTATATGTCTTTCCCCTCCATGACATTGTCTGAACTTCTCCTTTGTATTTAATTATTTTTGTACTTGTACTCCAGTAGATCAGAAGTCTCTTGAGAGCAGAATATGTTTCTTTTAGTGAAATTATTTTTCTTCAGTTATCAAGCATTTTTTTCTCTTCCCTCTTACTCATTAAAAAAAAGATAAAACTCTTCTAACAAATATGCATAATTATGCAAATCAAATTTCCATATTTACCATGTCCAAAATTGTGTCTCTTTGGAAGCAGGGTCTTTGTTGCATTGTTTTTATCTCTAATACTTGGCCCCTAACATAAATTTACTTTAAATCTCTGCCAGCTACTTTATAGGCGTGAAGAAAATAGTTTGTAAATTGAAATGTTAAAGAAACATTAACTATTTTATTTTTGTCGCATTTGAGTAGTACAATCTTTCTGCTTACCTTGTCAGTTAAAGCCACATAAGAGGGAATGACTGAGTTAAGCTGACATTTTAATCTTAAAAGTACATTTAGTCCTAATGGAAGGAGTCAGACATTTGACTCAACTCATGGGCTAGTGGCAGGAGGGGGCTGACATCTGAGTTGGAAGGAAGAAAAGAGTATGAGGACAGAACATTCTTCTGATTCCCTACAATTGCATTGGTTCCTGAAAAGGCGGCATGCCTTCTTTCTACTTGTTCTCATTTATAGAGCAACTGTGTATCTATTTGAAATTAAGGAGATAAAAAAAAGAAATTTGTTTATATAATTTTGACTTTTACCATGAATCCTTAACCTAAGATATATTGAAACCCAGTTTCTTGCAAAGTTACTATTCTCAACCAAAGCTATCATTCATCATTTCCTGGTCTCTCTCTGCTCTTTGTCTTTCCCATCACTATAATGATTTTCTTGTTGGTTTAGGGTCAGGAAAGACAAGTGGAAACCAGCCTGAAACTACTCAGAACTGTCAGTAGGAGGAAATAGCTCAAGTGCGTGTGTCGTTCTTTCTCGCAGAGCATCGTAACATGCCTCAAGCAGATGCCATGGTGCTGGTAGCAAGGAACTATGAACGCTACAAGACTGAATCTCGGGAGAAGGAACGAGAGGAAATCGCCAGGCAGGCAGCCAAGATGGCAGATGAGGCCATTATGCAGGAAAGGGAACGAGCAGCAGCAGCCCCCATGGAAGAAGGGGTAAGAGGCGGCCACCCACCTGCCATCCAGAGCCTCCTCAATTTATTGGCTGATAACAGGTATCTCACTGCTGAAGAAACAGATAAGATTATTAACTATTTACGGGAGCGGAAGGAACGGCTTATGAGGAGCAGCACAGATCTTCTGCCAGGTGAGCTGTGCGGCAGGGCCAAGGTGACGTTCTGACAGTGCATTGCTAATCTCCAGACTCAGATGGGAAGGGTGGCACTGACCCATATTCTAGGGGTAATGGATCATCCTGTATAGTTAAGCAAAACAAAACACATTGGCTATGTCTGAAAATGTATGCCTCATTTCACACCTCTAATCCACTGTCTTTGCCAAGAAGTAGAAATTTCACCATTGTTCTTCTGAAATTATGAATGGTCACCGCATTTATCAGAGTTCTGAAGTCTTTCAAGGTTGCTTTCCTTTCCATTATTGTGGTTGTAGTATAAATAGTTTTCCTGCCAACCCCATTCTCTTTACAATCATCCTTCCTTTTCTAATGTCCTAATACTTCTATCCCTAATGAAAAAGAGAGGTTTGCTTTGGTATATATAACCACTATTTCTGATCCTTCAGTTAATGTTTTGGAAGACACAATATGGTGTAGTGGAAAGAGTACTAGATTTGGAATCTATTTTTTACTCCCTTTGTGACCTCCTACAAGTCACTTAACTTCTCTGGACCTCAGTTTTCTTCATCTGCAAAATGAGCAGGTTGAACTTAGAGGATTTCTAAGGTCCCTGCCAACTCTAAATCCTTTGATCCTATGATAGAGTCTGTCAACTTCTTGGACCCATTCCAGTAATTTTCTGTAGGAATTGGGGTGCTTTCTGAAAGCAACAAAGTGGGCCAATCCTTCGGGGAAGCTTGAGCCATAACCTTTTTAGATGAATAATATAAATGTTAAGTATACTCCACACTTTCCCCTCCCTCTGCCTCTTGGCATCCCGCCTTTGCCTGGAACTTGAGCTAGAGTCCTTTGTTTTCTGTCTTTTCAGCTACTATTTCCTGCCAACCCCTTGGGGCGACTTCGGGCACTTCACTGAAATCCCAGTCCAGCCTGCCTAGCCCCCAGCCTCTCCAGAGCAGTCAGGCACTCCCTCCGGCTACACCAGCTCCAGCATCAGCCCCCACCCCACAGCAGGAGCTTCAGGCCAAAATCCTCAGCCTCTTTAATAGTGGTGCTGCCACTGCTGCAGCAGCAGCTGTTGTGGCCAACACGAGTCCTACCCCTGCCACAGCTCCCCCAGCAGGCACACAGAACCAGAATTTTGCCACCATGGCTAACAACCAGTCTCAGCAGAGATCACAGGCCTCAGGCAACCAGCCTCCAAGTATCTTGGGACAGGGAGGCTCTGCCTGCAACGTAGGCCCCAGGCCCGGGGCTCCATCTCAAGGGCTCTTCGGCCAGTCCTCCAGTCGCCTGGTACCTGCAAGCAATGTTGCTGGCCAAAGGCCAGTGTCCTCCACATATATCAACTTTGATAATCCAAGTGTGCAGAAAGCCCTGGACACCCTGATCCAGAGTGGCCCTGCCCTCTCTCACCTGGTGAGTCAAACTACAGCACAGGTGGGACGATCCCAACCCCCTTTGGGATCCTACCAAAGGCATTACTGATGATAATCTATCAATACCACCTTCCCTTCATCCCCACTCCTTCCTCTTCCACCCATTTGCCACATTTGTAGAGTTTTTCCAAGAAGGTTCCGTCCACATCCATATTGAGTGTTATGAGCCTGTATCACACCTTTCCTTCCCACCCCCAGCTTTGTTACTGATCTCCCCCTATGGGCAGAGTTTGATAGGCTCCAAGATTTAGGGATGTAGGTGTCTGAGCTGAGTTGGCAATTGGGTATTCCCTGAGTTTAGGAGATGAAGAAGCCTAGACCTGGATTTGGCCCTTCCTTAGGGCAGCTGAAATAAGTTTCTGCTCCACTTAGTTTGGAATGTCATTTGTTTATTCATGGTCCAGAGCCATTGCCTTTGCTCATTTAAACAGCCTCTAGCCCCCTTAGGAGGAGGCACTATTTAAAGGAAAGCTTGCCAGTTTAACACAGTGCAAACCTATATTCTGCAAAACCTACTCCGGAGGGAATCAAGAAAGCAGTTGGCAAACTGGGTTTGAGTAGACACAGTGTCACTGACAAAAGCTAGAGGGAGAGACCAATTTGAGGTTTAATAAAATCTTCCCTCAGGGTTTGGGAAAGGAATTGGCCACATTGTAGCCATGAAAGCTTATTAGCCAGGCCATTTCAGCCTGTTCAGAGTTTTTGCATTTAACTTAACCATCCCCACAGACCAAATATCTCCACTCACTAACAATTTAGCCCAGATTGTATGCCTATCTCCAGGTCCCCCTCCTGTGATTGGCCTATTAGTTTTTCTCATGGGTGGTTATCAGGTGGAGGATGGTAAGGAGTCTATAACATAAGCAAATACAACTCTAGAACCTGGCCCTAGAATTCCATTTTCTCAAAGATTATTATTATTTTTTTTTTTGAGCAATTAGCTTGGAGAAACAGACTGTTCATTTCAACCCACTTGTTTGCTTTTTGGAGGAGAGGAGTTGTGGGCAGGGCAGATGTTCTAGCAGCTGCAGTGCATCTTGGTATGGACACCCAACTTTCCATTCCTAAGTTTTTAGCCTGAATGAAATTGTTGGTAGGAGAGCATCTGGCTTCTGCTCTCTGTTGGCACCAAAGGAAGCTGCTCTTTCCTTGGGGACATGCTCATTCTACCCCACTGAGCCAAAGTCTCTGGGGCTTGGGAGGGCCAGGAGGTTGGGCCTATAGCTGTGCCAGGGCCTGCAGCTGTTTGAACTTGGTTTAGAAAACTCAAGGTCCCTTAGGTGGCAGCTTTTTTATGTTCCAACCTGTTTGTGTTATATAGTGTTTTTTCTCTTTGAAACTCTTGTGTTGTTAATAAGATAAGAATATTACTTTTTAATTAAAGAAGAAAAATGCAAAAATTGTGTCTGTCCTATTGGATGGTTTTCAGTCTTGAATATTTGAAATGGACCTCTGGGATATCACATCATGGAGTCAAATAATGGTATTACCGATTAAATGTCTTCAAGTGTTGCATTTTATAATATCTTTACCATAAATGCCGTCTTTCAGCCTCCCAACCAACAAATCTACCCATCCATCCAGAGTCAGCTGCTTTCTTTGGCAAGATATTATAACCAGAAATTTTTTTAACCTTTTCTGAAGCTGCTTACTTAGTAATAAGCTCTTAATAACTATTGATAGCAAACTGCTAAATTTTACACTTAAAACACTTGTTTCACCTATAGTTTCTTCCACATGATTCCATACAGATTCTACTTAGGTCCTTGTGTGCTGGGAAAATTTTGGACTTTGATTTTTTTTTTTTGGTAATGATTAACGGAAGGAGTTTCCAGTACCCAATTTCTCACCTGCCTGAATAACTTTACCATTTTATCCTGACCACTCAAAAAGCAGTTAATATTATCTTGAGTTAAAATGATGTTGTCCAGTCCCTTCATCGTATGAAAGAGGAAAACTGAGGCTCGAATGGGGGAAGGGACCTGCTTAGGTCTGCACAATTAGTTTAGAGTGAAAATTCCAATCCAGATCTCCCAGCTTCCAGTCAAGTGCTCTTTCCACTATATCACATTCATTTCTTTCCTGCTTTTTGTTCTTTGTCCAACTGAATCTAGACTGGAAAGGTAGTCAAGTATCTCAAAAAAAAAAAAAAAAAAAAAAAGCTCAACTCTAAGCAGGTGAACTAGGCCTGGGAGTTTCAGATTTTATAAGTTTTGAAAGTCTTCACTCTTAAAGAAAACATGTTTCCCTGAATACTCCTGCCCTGTTCCTTTTTCTTTCCAATATCAACTTGAGACGCTGCAGGCCATGAAGGGTGTAATAAAATTCTTTTTATTGCATTTTGTGCAGACAAGAGTCTAAAAAATTAATACAGTAAAAGCTATAAAGCATTAAACAGGAGCATTCAACAATTAAAGAGAGAACCAACCCCTCCCTTTTTATATTGGCACAAAAAACACAAAGATAAATACTGAGAAGGAATGCTGAATACCCAAACACTTGCACAGAAAATTAAAGGCAAGCCCAAGAATAAGAATAATAAATACTCTGGTTTTGGTTTGCAACCTGTCCTATTTACAACTTCTTTGCATTGCCCTGCACAGAGATCTCTAAACACAAAAGCATACTAGTCACTACAAGGCTATTGAAATATTGCACTCAGAATAAAAGTCACTTGGATGGACATAAAACATCAAACTACAGTGATTATAAAGATAATTTAATGAATGACTTGTGGGAACATTCATAACAAATATATTGCACATGTAGCACAGAAAAGGGAGGGGATTTTTAGGGGTCTGAGTTTTTTGTCATCCACAGAAACTCAACCCATGGGGCTGCTGCTTACTGCTGGGATCTTAGGTCTTGCCAGCTGGGGAATCTGGGACTAGACAGTGCAGCTTGGTGCTCTGATAGATGTTGGCATTGCCTTTTCCCCAACCATCCATGGGACAAAAAGTCAAGCAGTTTCTAGGACTGATCTGTACTAACTAGGGCTGCTTTTGGCCAGAGTGACCTGGATTTCATATTTTTCAAGCTGTCTGGGGCTTCTCCTTGGTCATTTTGTGGAATCTGACCTGAGAGTCGAAATCCATCTCCATTCCTGATCAAATCACCTCCCCCAACTTCCATCTCATATCCCACTAAATTCTGTCTGCCTCAGGCTGACAAGGGGAGAAAAGAGGAGAGAGTAAAGTCAAAGATAGTGTTCAGATGGTCTTAACTAGGTTCTAAGACCCTGCTGGCTCCCACACAAGCAAAGGAGAAAAGTACTCTCACAAAGGAGTTGGGATAGCTTGGGGATGCTCCTGGGTTAGAGAAGCCTGCAATCACTGAAGTCGGTGTGCAAGAGCAGAACCAGACAAAAGATGCAGTGCCTTCAACTGGCCCTCTCTGGGGTGGAGGTATGAGGAAGGGTGGCTAGCAGGGTCAAGTCTCACAGAACCACAGCTCCATCTCTGGTAACAGGTGAGAACAAATAGGGCTGGTGCAGTGGTTAGGGATGTGGATGAGGCACAAGTGCCAAGAGGAGAACAATTTTGGGTGTCTGGGCAAGAAATCCAATTCCAGAGGCAAAAGCATATTCAGGCCTCCCACCTTCCCTCAGAAAGTGAAGTCATGCAGGATGAGAGAGCACTTGGCCCTGAGGCTCGCTGCCCAAACTGTGGCAGGGATTAAAACAGGTTTCGGATGCCCCCAACGAGAACTTAATGAACAGAGTCGGGCCAGATCTGGCAGCTAAAGAGAAGTTGGTTGGATGCATGCCTCTCCCGACAGGAATCTGACTCGCCCCTACCCCTTCAGTTTCCCAAGAAGCAATCCCATACTCGTGAATCTGCTTGGGGCAGGTCCGCTGGCATTTATTCCGAAAACTTGGCCAGTAAGGAATCAGAGTGTGAAGGAAAGAGTTGTGTCTGAAGATGGGAATAGGGTTAGGAGGAGTGCGGAGGAGGAACACGTAGGAGGTGGTGCTGGTCAGGCGGGGCAAGTCTTTGGCCAAGAGCCAAGGAAATGGAGGTCGGAGTTGAGGCAGGGGACAAGCAAAGAACCAGCGGCACCGCCTGGGCTACTGCTCCCTAGGTGAAGGCACCAGGGCAGGAAAGGGGGAACTAAGGTCTTGCCCAAGTATGGAGCACTCCATTCTAACCCCTAACAGGCCCCGGTCCAGGGCACAGGAAGTGAGGATGGGCAGGGGGAGGATAGTAAGCGCACATCCCAGCAACTGCAGCCGTAGTGGAAGCTCAAATCCGCAGTGAGATGAATCCAAAAAAAATTGGAGACTTCTCTTCCCTGATAACATGTTAAAAGCTGAGTGGCGCAGAGAGATGAGAAAAAAAGAGTGAAAGGGAAAAGGACAGCAGGAACGGCGTGGCCACTACTACCTAACAGCTAAGAAGCCAGAGCTACTTCCTCAATCCTTAGGGCTTAAGCACTTGCAGATCTACATAAACCCAACCTCCAGGTCCCGAGTTACTTCCTGTCTTCTGCCTCCTCGCCTTGCCCCCGAGTTGGAGCCGAGTAGACAAACTCAGTGCTGGCATGGAGGAGTTGAGTTCATTGCGCTTCTGTTCACATAAATATGGTCACGTTAAAAATACACGGACTGTCTCCTGTACACTATGTACAGGGCCCTGCTCCAGACCCCCGGCACTGCTGTCTCTGGGTTCCGGAGATTCTCAAGAAGCCGTGAGGGGCTCGGAGAGGCCGCAGCTCTGGCTGGCTATTGGCGCACTCCCAAGATTTCTCTGGGTGAAGGAGGAAGGGAAAAGCTGAGACTCGGACCCGGGGACGCCTGGCCCAGGGACTGGCTTGCGCCGCCGAGGGCGTGCCCAGCCGGGCCTGCCCAGCGCGAGGGAAGTGAAGCTTTCCCCAGCGCGAGCAGCACGGCCGCTTCTTTCTGGTCCCTCGGCGATTCTGTGTCTCCTCAGTCTGGGCAGGGGCAGAGAGATATAAAAATGGGGACAGGGGCCGGCTCACTCCGTCTCTCGGGGCCCAGCCCCAGACAAGGGGAAGCTGGAAGCGAGTCCTTCAGGGAGAGCCGAGGCTCCTGGAGTCAGAGTCCTGCGTCCTAGGGCTGGGCAGCGAGAGGGAGCTGGGGCGCGGGCAGGGAAAGGGAATCTATGTAAACGGCGGTGGCGGCAGGGAGGGACGGCGCAGACGGAGATCCAGTGGTCCAGGGCGGGGGCCCACGAGCCCGGAGGGCTTTCCCTTCTCTCAGGAGTAAATGGTGATGACCTCACGGCCACCGCCACGCACTAGCATCACCCGGTCCAGGTGCTCTGTGAGGACCTCGAGGAACTCCATGTCTGTGGGCAGGATCGTCAAGGAGAAAGGCAACGAGAATCAGATTCCCCCTCCCACCCTTCCATCTCCGCCGGCACTCCTAGAACTGTGGGAGAGGAAGGTGTCGTTACTGCCCGCCAGGGGTCGCCGGGGCTTGCTCCGAGCGGCCCTGTCTCTGTCCCTGGTGCTGAAAGCCTCTGCCCCGGAGGGAACTGAAGGGAACTGTGATGAGCATCCCTGAGGACAGACCCCCAAGCATCCCCAAGTCCCTAGCCCCGCCTCCCAAACCAGGCCCCGGCCCTCCGGCCACAGGATACAGTTCTCGTCGCCCTTGCGGTTACGTGGTGGTCCGGGCATGTTGAGAAGCACCAGCTTCGCATCTTGTGATTTCTTAACGATGGCCTCATTCAGCCGCACTGCCGTGTGCATTCGTCTCACGTTGGACTGGTTCCTGAGGACACCCAGGCATCGGTGCATGAGTCCAAACGGAGACAGGGAGGGAGCTTCCCACCCAACCCCCACAGCAGGAGTGAGTGAGGGCCCAGTAACTCAGGGTGGGTGCCCCAGAGGGACGGGGTCTCCGGGAGAGGCGGGTTGGGCACTCTGCGTGTTAGAATGGTTAAGGGAGCCAGGACCCTGACCCGTCAAAGAAAGAACGAGGGGAGGGCTCTCAGAACTTACAGGTTCTCCCACTCACTTCAGGCAGCACAAAAAAAAAAAAAATAGGAAGAGAAAGAAGGGAAGAAGGAAAGAAGTCAGAACAGAACCAGGGAGAGAGTAAGGTTTTATGAAGCCACCAGCCCCAGCCTTGAGAAGAAAGTGAAAACAATGCATCCCCTAACACTAGACTTTCTGTCTTCAACAGCTCTTTGCCTTGACTGACTCCTTAGAACTCACATCTTTATAGCACTTTAAATTGTACAAAGCACGTGTCTCACAACAAACCCTTTTTAAAACTCAGAACGGTGGTGACTTTCCCATGGTCACCAGCCAGTCTTTGAACTCAGTGCTCCTGACTCCAAAACCAGCTGTCTTTCTTAAGAGTGAAACTTAAGAAGGGTGAGGCAACCCTCCCATAAGTCCCTGAAACTTGCTCCCCTCCCAGATTCCCAGGCTTGTCCATACGGCTTCATGCTGAAGAAATCCTTGATTCCCTCGGAGGAGACTGGGCTGGGTCCTTTGTTTTTCTCAGCTACAACCTTGTCTTTAGTCCAAGTGAGATGCACCTTCTCAGGAGCAGCTCTCCTCCTTCAGGCTCCTCCCCAGGGGATGGAGAGCTGCTAGGGAAGCTAGGTGCACTTTGGTCATGGATCAGCTGCACCTAGTAGGAGATGGGGGCATAGGTGACCTTCCTACCGCACTTTATAAGGCCTGCCTCCTGCTACCTCTCCTCTCCTTACCTCCTCTTCTGGCTTCTCTTCACTGTCTCCTGCAGACTCCTCAGGGACATTGAGCCTAAGGCGAGTATTAGCAGGTTCTTCCTCCGGATTGAGCCTCGGGACTCATCTGTGATGCTCTGTATCTGGTGATTAAACAAAGATAAGTTTATATGCTCAGGGCCCAGCCCTCAAACTAAAAAAAACAAAACAAAAAAAAAAAAAAACTAACACCCCTCATTGCTCACATTCAAGGATTATTCTAAATATGTACATTGGGAAACAAATTACACAAAAATCACTAGCAATCCAGAGAGACCCAATGTCCATACATCAACCACTCCAGTAGGACCCTACATTCACACTCCAAAATGATCCAGTTATTGAGTCAAATACTAGCACTTCATAACTCACACCTGGAGAGAACCTACTGTCCAACATCCTGTGTGCCAAGGCTACCTAGAATCCAAACTAGTCTTGACACCTTCTATGCCCATTCAATTGTCCAGGTCAACTTTGTTTACCTTACATGCCCAATGTGGAAACCAGGCAATATTGGGAATATTTGAATGTGGGTAGTAGAAGAGAAAGCTAGGAGAAATTTAAGAGTCTAGAATTTTTAGAACTATGCAAAAGGTTGATGACACCCAAAGGGCGGCAAGGAGGAAAAAGCACAATAGCATCTGTCTTCGTGCCTTTCAGAATGGTTCTGGCCATATTAACGGGCCAAGCTCCACCTCCTCACCTCTCGCTCTCTCTCGTTCTTGGTCAGATGCATTTGTTTGAGTATCTGTGATCGTTGTTCCATAACCAATGTCTTCTCATAGGTATAGGCAGAGATGTCACTCTCATGCTGCCAAACAATGCAAAAGGAAAGACAAAGATGGAGATGAAGATGAGAACTAGGTTCTTGGGCAAAACATATGGAGGGCTCAAGTCCCTGCTGCTCTTCTCACAAAAAATTCACACACACACACACACACACACACACACACACAGAGTACACTAGAAGAATCTTTCATTTGTTTTGGTGAGGATGGGAGAGTCCTTGGTAGAAACAACTGTGTCTTTGCTGCTCTTTTAATAGAACTCCTGTTCCTGGGCAAAAGAGCCACTTGTAAGGTATGATTTCAAGACACAAGGAAACCCTGTTTTCATTTTACCCTAAAATATGTCTGCAACATATAA